>NC_060913.1:10755003-11062901 GCF_021234035.1 Daphnia pulicaria
ATGATTAGCTGATCTGTGGCAAAGATTAAATTCCAAAGCATTTTCACTGTTTCTTTGGGGGTTGGCAACCACACGGGAACCACTTGCAAGTCTTCCCCTTGTTTTTCCTTCATTTCTTCCGATCCTTGAATCTCTTTTTGTTCAGTTTGTGTTATGTAGAAATTATCGAATGAGAGTGGACCCCAAAGGTAAAAGCAAAGGTAGCCAAATGGCCAAAATAAGAGTCCCGCGGCAGCCGTTAACTTGAGAACGTAGTCGATAGTTATGTCGTAAATCTTACGAATAAATTCGGAAGTATTACGAAGGCTTCTCAAAATAGAAGTCCAAGTCCCGTTTAACTTATTCTCGACATTAGAGGTGGCATGGAGTTCAAATAATATGCCCACGCGCATTCGAATAGCTCCACTCGCCAAACTGCCCAGACGCTCCCGAAGACTCATTAACATTTCAGTGATCTTCTCCTGTCCCAGATTTTGGCAAGGTCCTCTGCTTAATGTCATCAACCTTAAACAAATTTCTTCCGAGATGTCTACGATATCGCAAAGGGCGTCCGCTCCTTTAAAGAGACAATCTTTTTTGGCTGCTTTTGTAGCGTTCAAACATATTTCAAAAGGTTTGGAAAAGCTTTGCTGACAGCTAAATCCTTTGCTCTGCAGCCACTTGAATCCAATTTCAATCGCCTCACGAAATTGATGTTGAGTTCCATTGACGTTGTTGAACTTGGCTGCGATATCGACAACACCTGTGTTCACCTGATTCATATGATGTTGTTGAAAAACGGAACTGTTACGTATGAGCTGTGCCGAATAAATCGTTTCGTTCTGCAAACAATCGACTGCTGTCAGCGGAATAATCGTCAGTTCTCTAATGTGACACAGGGATTGAATTATTTCTGTGTAGGCTAAGGCTTTCACAAAAACGTAAGCGGTAAATCCACTTGGCATGGTCCCCACAAGAGATAAGCAGCATTCTAGGAAAGAACGCAGCGAGATGGGCGTGAAGTGCCAGGCAGTTCCGATGACCAAACCAGTTCCGAAAAAGAATCCTCCCGTTGTTGCAGCAAAACAAAATGGTTGGGCGCTGATCGCATTTCGTCCACACAAAAGATCGCCAACACGGAAAGAATAGAAATATGATCCAATGGTGAACCAAAAGAACACGCTGACGACCACTGTGAATCTTTTTCTATCCGTCGTGAACATAAACATTTTTCAGCTGTGTGTGTCAAGTTGTCACACACACATTAAGATTAAAATTAAGCTCAACCTTACTTCTGTGACTGTTAAGACTGGACTGATTGAGTGATTGGCAGGCCTGAGTTATCACTGTAGCAATTCTGAAATAAAATTTTAAAAAAGAAATGTTATTCACCGGAAATGAACGGAAACTCTAAAATGCGCTAGAAACTATTATGTAGGCCTAATAACTATTACCAATCAAATATTAACATTTTTTCACCACAAAATGTTGTAAATCGTAAGGAAACTAAAGCAGTAAGAATAACAAATCGATAGTTCAGGTAAGTAAATTAAGCTTAGTTTTTCGATCCGCAAATCATAAAACACAGCATTTTAAAACACCAATCCTTTGTCAAACAAGCCTAAATTCATTTTTTTTTCAATACCACTTGATACTTTACTTTAATACCATACGCTTTGAACCTTTCGATTACATTTATTCTTGTAAATAAAGAACGAATGTTTTCACTTGGTTTTTCGGAAAGCCTTAGCCTCCTAATCTAAATTTTGTAACAGATACTTCACACATGTGTTTTATTTACATTTGACGACACGTACTTTTATTTTATTATTTATTCTAATCTTGTTCATGGGGGAAAAATAGGTCATTTTATTTCGCAAGAAACGTTTCTTGTGAAATAAAAATGACGTCTTAACGGTTATCAATTGACAGCAGATAAAATAATGTCTTCGTTCCCAAAAATTGGTAAACAGACATCGTTACGAATGGAAAAAATCGCTGAAACCCTTTCGTCATTCAAATTCCTATGTTACCATGGACTGCTAATGAAAATCTAGACCAAGGACTTCCAAATGAGTTTTGATCTAGTTTTTACAGCTAGCGGCTCTGAAGGAAGAGCGTGGTCGGCATAAAAGAGGCCCGCAGTGTTCAATATTGTGGTAGCATCGTCGGATCTCTCACCATTTGAAGTGCTACTTGCTATCGTTTATAACATAATAGGCATTAAGACGACATGTCTTATTCACCGACTTCAAAAGCGACTCTCTTCCTGTTGGTTATCTTAACATTAACCCTTATTGAGAGCGCTGTTTCGGTTTCACTTACTAAACGCCATATTCCAGGCCGAGTTCCAGGTCGCCCAAGAAAGATCGTAGGTGGATTCTCACCGATCGACGTGGACGATCCCAACGTCAAGGAAGTAGCCGAATTTGCTACAAGCGCCATATCGGAAAGTAGCAATTCTGGGCCTTTATCACTAATCAAAATAGTCAAAGCTGAATCCCAAGTAGTGGCCGGAAGGAATTATAAATTGATCCTAGAGCTCAGTAGCGTCGTTGACGGGGCTAGCGAGACCGAAGAAACCCTTTGCGAAGTGATTGTTTTCCATCAGCCATGGACGCAAACACGGAAACTGAGCAAGTCAAACTGTTTACCAATTAAAGTAATTCATTCTTGGACCGAAACTCGTGAACTCGGAGCTTCTGTAAACTGTCAAAAAGCACAAATCGAAACTGTTCCTGACACTCCGGCGATTATGATCGGTGGCTTCTTGCCGATCGACACCGACGACGCTTCAGTCAAAGAAATGGCTGATTTTGCTACAACTAGAATATCAGAAAGCAGTAATTCGGGGCCATTAGCATTGATCACAGTTGTAAAAGCAGAATCGCAGGTTGTAGCCGGTAAGAATTACAAACTAACTCTGGAGCTGGGTAGTGCTGCCGATGGAGCCGTAGGAAGTAATCTTATTTGCAATGTACTCGTTTTTCATCAATCGTGGACTCAAACACTTGAACTGAAGGAGTCCAATTGTTTGGCACCGATCGAAGCCGAGACTGACATAGTAACTGAAATACTGCGAGCTATTGACGGACGGGAAGACTTGTCGAGACTAGCTGGTTATCTAAATGCGTCTCGTGAAACCTTGATAAAAGAGTTTCCTCTCACCAGTTCTGGTAATTACGAAAATGTTCATAGTTGCATTTAGAATTAAGTGAATTTAATATTAAATACTAACTATTTATCCTATTTGACGGAACGGGAAAAAATAGATGGAAGAAAATTGGGCTACACGTTATTTGCACCCACATCGATGGCTTTCATGATGCAAATGCCGCAAGACGCTGGCGATCCTCTCGTAATGGACGCCGATTTTCGCCGGTCGGTACTGATTCGCCATTTTGTTCGCGAGGATGTTTCGTCGGACGATTTAGGGAAATTGGACAAGCTCGTCATGGCCGACTCTAACGAGGTTATATTCTCAAGAAAGAGCGCAAATGAATTATGCAACCTACCTCCAATAGACAGTGATGGATCTGAATGTGAAGCATACATTCCGTCATGGACGTTCCAACCAAATTCCGGCAGATGTGAGAACTACGTATACGGTGGCTGTTTCAAGACGAAAAATCTTTTTGAAACAGAAGAAGAATGCCAAGCCGCCTGTGATCCAGCAGTCTGTAAGTTGACTATTTAAATAAAAAATGATTCAACATTAAAAATGAAATAATATCATATTTATTAGATTGATTTGAACTTCTCTAAAAAAAAATTCTTGACGCTGAAAATCTTCCTAAATTCAATTTAAATTTGTTTTAGGATGATTTTACAGAAAAAAACTGAATCACTGCTTATTTTGACTTCTTCTTTCTAGATCCTTTAACACAGGTGGTAAACGAGACAGAAATCCAACAGGTAGCCATTCTTTTGGAAAAAGATTTGGGAACCGTTTACGCCATTGATCGAGTTTTCATGAGTGGTGATGAAGTTGGCGAAATCCTTCGTAAACATCCTAGTCCCGGCTTTGGATTTTTCGGAATGCTGCCAATTGAAATACAACCAACAGTCAATGAGAACACTCCTGCTAGAATCACTGGCGGATTTTCTACTATCGACGTGGACGACGCCTACATAAAGGAGATCGCCGATTTCGCTACAACCGCCATATCTGCAAATAATAACTCAGGACCAGTTAGATTGATTAGGATTATCAAAGCTGAATCGCAGATTGTGGCCGGAAAAAATTTTAAATTGACTCTTAAATTTAACAGCGCTATCGACGAAGCTGATTCCCTCCTGTGCGATGTGGTCGTATTCGATCAATCGTGGTCACAAACCCGACAATTAAAACAATCGAATTGTTTGTCGATAAATACTGTCGTTTTATGGAACCAAATTCTCAAACAGGAAAATGACTCTTTAACGAATTCACAAGTTACAGAGTTACATAGTTTGTTTTAGCTAACCGTTACCAAATACAAACTTGGTCAACGCTGACGAGGTTGTGCCAAACTTTCCTTGGTTTAAATAATATACCCCCCCCCCAAAAAAAAAACACACAAACATATGTTCATTTCTTGATAAATGTTTGTTTAAATACAATGATTTTCACACCTGTAATATTTGTTGAAATTTCTGCTAACGTTGGATTAAGTATTTCCCTATTACAACATTAATTGTGGCAGATAACAAAACTTACATTATTATATCATCATCAGGGTTCATTAACCTGTAAGAATTGGTCACGTTGCAATCATGTTGATTTGAGTAGTACAATTCTAACAAAAAATAAATAAAGCTGAATTTTACCTACAGAGATGGGTGCCATTTTCGAGGAAGTATAATGTCAAGGACAGGTATGCTCACGTAACTTCACATGAAGTGAGACCCTGTCCTAGTTCAATGAATGATCCGAATGAATGATTTCTGCCAACCTTTTGTTTACCAAATCTCACCCTGCCCTGACCCTGCTATATTAATTTTTGCAAGTTCTCTCACGTGAACACTGACTAATTTCTTATTTCTGAAGCAGTTCTCTTCATTCGAATTTTGGGACAAATCAACCGCAACGCCATCTCTGGAGCTTACCGGTAGGCTCTATTGCAGGCTTGATGCTTGATGCAGACGATGTTATTTCAAAAGCAGTAAGTTGTCAAGTGTGACTTGTTTGCGATTTTGAATGGAATTGTAGAAACGTGGTTCATCAATTTATAAACAAATTTCTGGTTACTGGCATTAAAATAAACAAATGGCTGATAAATTAGCAAGAGCCGAGAAGGCTATAGAATCGAATCCATTTGATTTGGAAGCTTGGGGTCAAATTTTGCGTGAAGCCCAAATACGCAAGATTGATGATGCTCGAACTTACTTTGAACGCTTGGTGGCCCAGTTTCCGACATCAGGTCGTTATTGGAAAATGTACATTGAACAAGAAATGCGAGCAAGAAACTATGATAAAGTCGAAAAGGTAGGAATTAATTTATCACATTGTAAGGAAGTCATTCAATCTTGCTCCTCCCTATTTTTAGCTGTTTCAACGATGCTTGGTCAAGGTTTTAAACATTGAACTGTGGAAATTGTATGTTAACTATGTGAAAGAAACCAAAAGTGCTCTGCCCAACTACAGGTACAACAAGCTTGAATATACAAACACTAAATATTGTTTTCTTTAATCATACCAATGTTCACAGAGAAAAAATTGCTCAATGCTACGATTTTACACTGGACAAAGTTGGAATGGATATTCAGTCATACAGTATTTGGAATGACTATATTCACTTCCTCCGCAATGTTGAAGCTGTTGGATCTTATGCTGAAAATCAAAGGATCACAGCTGTGAGGAAAGTGTATCAAAGGGGTGTAATCACTCCAATGCTTAACATTGAACAACTATGGAAGGATTACATTGCTTATGAATTGGCTATTAACCCCATGATTGCTGAAAAGATGCAACAGGTATAGTTTATTTTATTTTTTAAAACCTACCCTAACACTTTTTAAACACTTATTTTCAATTATTTAGGAGCGCAGCCGTGATTACATGAATGCTAGAAGAGTTGCCAAAGAACTAGAAGCCTGCACTCGCGGTCTTAACAAGGCTATGCCTTCGACTCCTCCATCCAATCATCCGGAACAAAACAAACAGGTGGAACTGTGGAAGAAGTATCTGGCTTGGGAGAAATCGAATCCCCTCCGCACGGAAGACCAGTCACTACTCACTAAGAGAACAATGTTCGCTTTCGAACAATGTCTCCTATGTCTGGGACATCATCCTCATGTTTGGTATGAAGCTGCCCTTTTTCTACAGATTAGCACTAAAACTCTTTCAGATAAAGGGGTAAGTTAAAGTACCAATTTCTGTCAATATTCTTAAATTTAAAGATTCTTTTTTAGGATGTTACGGCTGCCAAGAACTTAGCTGAAGAAGTCTCAAATATTTACGAACGATCAATTAATGGGCCCATGTCACATAATAGTTTGCTTTATTTCGCTTATGCGGATTACGAAGAGGGACGAATTAAGTACGACAAAGCTCATCAAATCTATACAAAATATTTGGAGCAGCATGACATCGACCCAACTTTGGTAATTTTATCATTTTGTACATTGTACATACAAACCCCTTATATTTAAAAAATTCGCAGGGCTATATTCAATATATGCGATTTGCAAGGAGAGCAGAAGGTATTAAATCGGCTCGACTCGTGTTCAAGAGATCTCGCCAGGATCCCCGCTGCTCTAGCCATGTTTTCGTAGCTGCTGCCTTAATGGAATATTATTGCACCAAGGACAAAAATATCGCCTTTAAAATATTTGATCTAGGCCTCAAGCGTTTCAAGCATCAACCTGATTATCTGCTTGCTTATGTGGAATTCTTAACCCAACTAAATGAAGATAACAACACTAGAGTTCTCTTTGAAAGGATTCTTTCATCAGGTTCCCTCACTTCTGAAAATTCGCTTGAAATTTGGAACCGCTTCCTCGAATTTGAATCTTCTATTGGTGATCTTTCAAGTGTAATCAAAGTAGAAAAAAGACGGAACGCCGTCCTCGACAAGGTATTTTTTTCATTCAGTGTTGGGTATTTTTGGATTCATTTGAATTGTGTTATTTATTTTAGCTTAAGGAACTTGAAGGTAAAGAAACAGCACTTCTCATTGATCGGTATAGATTTGGAACCCTTTTCCCTTGCTCAGCCGCGGATTTAAGGTGAGTTTCTTATGTTACTTTATACTATTTTCTAATATTTGTTTTTAATCATTCTCTTAAAAGGGCTTTGGGATACTACGAAGTAGCAGAGCTGAGTAGTAGTCAAAATGCTAAAAACCTCCTTGCTAGAGAGGAAGAAAGTAGAAAACAAAGCACAGAAGCGGCTGATGTTACCATGTACAAGCCCGATTTTTCTCAGATGGTTCCGTTCAAGCCGAAGATTCAATGGACCCCCGGAGAACACATTGCGCCTGGTAAAATTTCTACAAAGTATTTCTAGATGACAACTTAACGGATTCTTTGATGCGTTTTGACAGGAGGAGGATTTCCGCTTCCACCTGCAGCCTCTCAACTGTGCGGAATGTTACCGCCTCCGCATTGTTTCCACGGTCCTTTTGTTGTAGTCGATCCAGTAATGGAGCTTATTAAACATTTGAATATAAGCGAAACAAGTAATACTCTGATTTCCCTTGGCCGTATTATATTTTTAAACATTAACATTTATTGGTGTATTTCAGGTTCTCTTCTTGCAAATACAGCAGAAAATTCTAAACTATTTGACATGGCTCGAAGTGTTCATTGGCTTCCGAAAGATACGGGTGTCGATCGTCCACCAAAAAAGAGAGGGATGGGTGAAGAGTCTGAAGATGAGGAGCCGATCGCCATTAGTGGATCTCAGCCTGGTGGACCGCCACCAAATGATATTTACAGGAAACGACAACAGAAGCGAGTCAAGTGATGAAAGAATTTACTTGATCAATATTCAAAACACAAATACACACATAATTGTTTACACCATCCATAATCAAATCATTTCTGATAAAAGTTTTCTAGTAATTTTTGAACTCGCCACAACATGACTTCATTAGTACCAGAACAATTTTCTGGTCTGTAAGGGGGGCCTACTACTATTTCATTTAGCACTAGTAAACAACCATAATTATTTTCATTCACTGGAATACGGCTTTCATGAAACCATTTTTTCAGAGCATCTTTCAGTGGCTTCCAGTCTTCAGTATGTTGAGAACTAGCTCCAGGTCCTTGCATCCCATTGTTCTCTTGCGTAAGGGTTCTGGTGTTGGTTGATGTTAATTTTACAATCTTGAGATACTTAATTGAATTTCCAATAACTAATTTTATGCTTCTTTCTTCTTGGTTGCAACGATCGACCATCATAAAAAGACTAAATATGAAAGATTCAAAAGAAATGTTAAACTATGGCTTCATGTGTGCATCAGTGCATTGTTGTCTTGAACTTTGTGGTTTCTACTAACCTTCCACTTATTGGATCCATTGAGTAGATTTGTCCAACAAACTTGACATGATTAATTGTTAAAACTTCGACTCTGCTACCGACTAAATTTATATAATTAGCCGGACATTTTTCTAAGGGATATTGTAACACACATCCTTCTGCAAGTTCCATTTTCAAAACTGTTATGATGCGAATGATGACCTATAGTGTCACCATACGGATAAAAATTGCAACTAAAACTGCCTCATTGCAACTTTTGCTGTCCTTAAATTTCTTAAAATACATTCATTAAAAAATGATTTCTCAACCAGCTTCAGTTTTATATTCTAAATTTGAACTGGTTCGGACGAAATATAATTTAATTCGTGAACAATCGTGAATCTGTTTGAAATCATGGTCATGGTTGAGGTTGCCATGGGCAACCATCGCGAGCAGCCGAAATAAATGTAAACAGTTGCTTCAAATTTTTACATTCTCAATTTTCTATCGAAATCTAAGAGGTTAGAATTTTAATATAAACATGAAGATTCCTGCGCCTTATTTATGGTTCTCTGCTGTTGGAGCATTTGGTGGCGGGATCATACTGGTCAAGTAAAAAAAAATTGTATAAATTTCAGCAAATCTTGCTGCTAGACCTAAAGTATTCATGTTGTTTTAGAGAATATTTCAGTGGAACTAGATATGAAGGTAAAGAAAAATTAGATGGAAAAACAGTGATTATTACTGGGGCTACTGATGGAATTGGAAAGGAAACAGCTAAAGATCTAGCTAAAAGAGGAGCAAAAGTATATATGGCCTCTCGTGATATCAAGAAGTGTGAAGAAATTAGAAAAGAATTTGTCCTTGAAAGTGGGAACAAATTCATCTATTGCCGAAAATGTGACCTAGCATCACAGGAATCAATCAGACAGTTTGCTTCAAGATTTAATTCTGGTATTTTTCTTAAATGATTCCCTTTTGTGGCAAATGTACTTAACTATTTTCTAGAGGAATCAAAGTTGCATATCCTTATTAACAATGCCGGGGTAATGCGTTGTCCTCGTAGTTTAACTGCTGAAGGTATCGAAATGCAAATAGGGGTAATATACGATACAATAAAATTGAGCTCCAATATCTCAATACAATAATAAATTTTGACAGGTTAACCATTTTGGTCATTTTCTTCTTACCCATCTGTTGCTTGATAAACTTAAAGTAAGAATTGATATTTAAAAATGATCTTATACCTATTTTAAAAGTGCTGTATTAATAGCAATCCGCACCCAGTCGAGTCATTAACGTTTCAAGCGTGGCCCATTTAAGGGGAAAAATAGATTTTGATGACCTCAATTCGGAAAAAAAGTACGATCCTGCAGCAGCTTACGAACAGAGCAAGTTAGCCAATGTTCTGTTCACGCGCGAACTAGCAAAACGCCTGGAAGGTAAAATTATAAATTAATTTCAAACTAAAAAATTATTTTAAAAAATAATTTGATCTATTTAAAATTACCAGGAACTGGTGTGACCGTAAACGCCTTACACCCAGGAATTGTGAATACAAATATTTCTCGTCACATGGGTTTTGTCAACAGTTGGTTTGCAAGCATCATTCTTAAACCACTTTCCTGGCCTTTTATTCGAACGCCCCCAAGAGGAGCGCAGACAACTCTATACGCTGCACTTGATCCCTCACTTGAAAAAATAACTGGGAAATATTTCAGGTGACTTCAAATCATTGTGTGTTAACATCACAGCTTTTGTCTAATTTGGAACTGGAATATTAGTAATTGTGCAGAAGCTGAGGTTGCACCCCATGCTCTGGATGATGACGTAGCTCGAAAACTCTTCCTTACTAGTTTACGATGGACACGTCTAAATTAGAAGAAAATTAAAAATTGCAAGTCAACTGTCTTTAAATTTGCATTTTCCAATTCGTTTAAACAAAATAGATCATTTTAAACTTAACAACGGAATGGTACATTGTCATTTTTTGTACGATTAAAGTCACCACGAGTTCCTCCCGATTTACTAACCAATTGAAGATTACGAATTTCAGCTTCTCTAGTCACCGCTTTAACCATATCAATTATTGTTAAGCAAGCGACTGATGCAGCTGTTAGAGCTTCCATTTCAACACCCGTTGGACCTCGTGTCACTGCTTCACTTTCTACTTTAACGCAGTGATTGATTGAGTCAAGGGATAAGTGGACGCGAAGTTGATGAAGAGCGATAGGGTGACACAGCGGAATCAACTGCGAAGTCAACTTTCCGCCGCTGATACCTGCTATTTCGGCAACTTTAAGAACATCACCTTTTTTTATTTGATTTTCAGCTACTAGATGGAAAGCTTCAGGTCCAATCCAAACAGTAGCTTGAGCTCTAGCTCGTCGAATGGTCCATGCCTTGTCACTTACGTCTACCATTCGAGCCTGCCCTTGATGATCAACATGAGTCAACTGAACCTGTTCACTGTTGACATTTGAGGTCGCAGTTTTTGATGGTTCTTGAACTGGTTCATTTTCATGTGGAGCTGGGGCATGAAACATAGAAGATACTTGAAGGAGTGAAGCATTAGTATCTCTGAACTTCGTCCACGGATCATCTAGGTAATTGTCATGGTTGTTCTGGTTGTTCTGGTTGTCTTCTTTAGTGGTGCAGTAAAAACGGACGGAACTCGTAGCTATGGAACCCCCTGTCAATAGACCATTGGGATCACCTAAATGTAAACTTGTGTCCATAAAGAGTGCCAACTACCTAGGAAAGATGATTCTCACCCACCGATCAAAATCATGGGACGATTTTTCATCGAAGGCAAATTTGACATTCCTAAAATGAAAAATTCGGTATAGGGATTTTTCAAATTATACATTAAAACACACGAAAAATACCGGCGTGCTGCTTTTTCTTCCGTCCAACAGCTTGGCCGACAACGGCAATCAATTCTTCGTTTGAAGCCCCATCTCTCAGTAAGTCTCTTTAAGAGGTAAGGTACATAACTAATGTCGCACAGAACACATTTTACTAGCGATGTACCTCAACGAGGTTTCGGCGTTCCCGAAGAGACACACTTTCAGATTTCCATCAGCAGTTAGTCTCAAGCGATTACACGAGCCACAAAAGTGTTCTGACATGGACGTGATGAAGCCGATTTTCCCGCGATATCCCGGCACCTGATAGGCCTACAGCAGATACAATGAATTTTTTCATAATATTATTATTGAACTGTAGGACCTAGAGAATAGTATAACCTACTTTGGATGTGTCATTAGCTGCATCTTCCAAACGCATCAAGTCGCTGTATTTTCGTCTAATAATTTCCAACATTTCGTGATAAGGAACCATTTTTTTACCATTCCATTTGTTTCCTTCAAATGGCATATATTCGATAAACCGAACATCAATGTCTTTATCACGGGTAAGTTCAACAAAGCTATGCAATTCATCTTCGTTCAAACCACGCATCACAACACAGTTAAGCTAAATAAAATAAATAATGCAGAGTCAATTAGAATATTAATCACATAATTATAAGTTAGTTATATCACTTTGAGTGGATTGTATCCCAATTCCAAAGAGACATCAATGCCTTGAAGAACTTTTTCAAATCCTTTTCTGCGAGTAATAAACTCAAATTTGGCTGGAATGAGAGTATCTAGGCTAACATTGAGCATATTTAAGCCAGCTGCTTTCAAAGCAGGTAACTTTCTGGATAAAAGCAATCCATTGGTAGTCATAGCTAAAGTTTTCAAGCCATCAAGTTTTTTCAAGGCACCTTAAATTTAGAAATTAATTAAGTTATAAGACTTACAAGAACTAGAAGTCTTATATAACATATACCAACAAGCTCAACAATATCAGGACGGATGGAAGGCTCCCCACCAGTCAACCTAATTTTATCTACTCCTTCTTCTACAAAAGCAGAAGCAATTTTAATGATTTCACTTGTTGTTAGTAGTTTGTCCTTTGTTGTTAAGTCAACACCTCCAGCTGGCATGCAATACTGACCTGGAAATAATGTGGGAAAGTCAATGCTTAAGAGTTTAGCCTACTCACAAATTTGTTTATTTCACTTACATCGTAGGTTGCAGCGCTCTGTTAAAGAAATCCTCAAATAATTGTGCTGTCTACCATGTGTATCAGTCAAGAAAGAGGAAAAGGGTAGAATCTTTTGATTTTCAAACATAGATTTTCTGACTGTCTGTAATTTTAAGATATAATTTCCATTCATTAGTGTTTTACTACTACTTTTTTTTATAGATTGAAGAAGTTGTTTGCTAGATATTTAGAACTTACTGAAGGGATCACAGGCTTAGCAATATTCGCCACAGTGGCACAAGTCCTGGCATATTGCCTAGCTAAAAGTCTTTTTGTAGCACCAAGACATACATTCATTTTGTTGAGCATGTATTAAACGTATAAATTATTAATCACGCGACAACAATTCAATAATCAATGTCTCAATTAAGAATCTTATTACGCAACGTTTGATAAGAAAGATACGCAAATTGATAAGGTTTTAGTACACGTGCTTATGTCCTGGTCCTGCCCAGCTGATTGTTGTTATGGTCAATGCTGCGTTGCATTTAAATTGTTTAAATTATTTGAATTTATTTGAAAAGAAAAATTATATTTTGAAATTATTTCTGCTTTTACCGCTTTTACAAATTTACAATAAAGAAAGAAAATTTAAGTGTCAGATACAGAAATACCCTCGGTAATAGTATTCTCGAGAGTTTTGCAGCAGCCAGCGGGTTTGTTGATAAATATTGTTTTGCTGTTTTTTTTTTTCCAAGTATAGAATTTTCTAAGAAATAACATATATATTTCTAATATGAGTCAGCGAAGTAGAAAATCTTATTCGTCTAGCCACCATTCCAGCACCATTCATTTACAATTCGATCCCTTGCTGAGCGAGAGGACAGACCTGCTTTGAATGTCTTGATATCTGTTTTTAATCAATAGAATTTAATTCGGAAATTTACAGTTTTTAAATTCTGTTTTAGGGGAGGAGTAACTCAATACAACATAACGCAGACATACGGATGAGGTACCATATACAGTTAACTTGTTGATTAATCACCATAATTTGACTTGGAGGATTTGCGGATAGTCGCGGAATTCGGATGTTGTGGCTTTGTGGGTTCACATTTTTTTTTTATTATTTATTTTTTTTTTTTTGGGGGGGGGGGAGGGTATGGGGTGCGGAATGAACACTTTTTCCAAAAAAAATGTTCAATAATCGATTACCATATTTGATGTGAAAACAAATTGATAATCGATTTGAATATTGAAATCAAGCTGAAAATATATTCAAAAATTGAAAATCTTTTGAAAACGATTTCATAAATTGAAAATGATTTTGAAAAATGAAAATGATTTCGAAAAACTAAAATGAATTTGAAAAACTAAAATGATTTCGAAAAATGAAAACGAATTTGAAAAATGAAAATGAACTTGAAAAATGAAAATGAACTTGAATATCCATACAATTTCGGGAGTGCGATATGACACCACCCTACTCTATCCCCAGCTCTCTCCGGATGCTATAGCCACCCCGAGACAACCGACTAGCCATTGATGGCTATGTCGCTGATTCCAGCCAGCTAGGCCGTCAGCGATACTGTCAGCCCTTGCCGGGCGGTGCTGGCCACCGCTGCCGCCACAACGGCAGCCGCTAAAGTCTCTCTCGACCGCAGGCCGAGTATTCTACACAAAAATAGATTACACGATCCAACGTGAAAAGTTTCATGTTCCTGCAGTAAATGACACACAGCCTACCCAGCAACGATGAAGACGGAACGGCCGAATGGGTGGCTTTCACCTGAGAAAAGTTCCAGTCACGCCTCGGTATGACGTTCTCGCGAAGTTCTCGTCATTCCACTAACTGCCAACTGCCCGGAAAGAAGTGTTCTGGTACGTTTCGCTGGATAGGCCTATGCGTCCTGTACTGCTGCGATACTCGTCTGCCGTTCAATCCGACGAGAAGAAGAAGGCGGACACGCCTTCTTGTTGACGTGGATCCTCATGTTGGTGCTGGCCCTGCTGGAAATTATCCGCTATCTAAGCGGATTGGGGAGCTGGACTTCTCTATTGTCTCTACGTCAATTTGCCATGTGGTCCACGTGCGCCGGAAGTGTTACCTACCCGATACTCTACGGCATTTATATAAAAATGGGCCATTCCAAGGAAGAGTTCATTGGAAGGATGGCTCTGTCTCAGCTGCAGCGACGGATTGAACACCAAAAATTGGCGCAACGTCTATCTTTTCTACCATCATGGAGGCAGCGGACATGGCGGTGGAGGCCAAAGAAGAGGATCCAAATGGTCATGTTGCCCATGTCCGTTTCAACAGAAAAGCTTTTTTTTTCATGGCCGGCCTCAAATAAAAGTAGTCGTATAGGAACATGAAACTTTTCACGTTGGATCGTGTAATCTATTTTTGTGTAGAATACTCGGCCTGCGGTCGAGAGAGACTTCAGCGGCGGCCGTTGTGGCGGCAGCGGTGGCCAGCACCGCCCGGCAAGGGCTGACAGTATCGCTGACGGCCTAGCTGGCTGGAATCAGCGACATAGCCATCAATGGCTAGTCGGTTGTCTCGGGGTGGCTATAGCATCCGGAGAGAGCTGGGGATAGAGTAGGGTGGTGCCATATCGCACTCCCGAAATTGTATGGACATTCAAGTTCATTTTCATTTTTCAAGTTCATTTTCATTTTTCAAATTCGTTTTCATTTTTCGAAATCATTTTAGTTTTTCAAATTCATTTTAGTTTTTCGAAATCATTTTCATTTTTCAAAATCATTTTCAATTTATGAAATCGTTTTCAAAAGATTTTCAATTTTTGAATATATTTTCAACTTGATTTCAATATTCAAATCGATTATCAATTTGTTTTCACATCAAATATGGTAATCGATTATTGAACATTTTTTTTGGAAAAAGTGTTCATTCCGCACCCCATAGGAGGGTGACGTATAGTCATTCATTTAATGACAGCATTAATAAAAAATTTCTGACATGATTAAATCCAAATCAAGATGTGCATCCATCGTTTATCGGATCAAGCCATCAGTACAATATTACATATTGTCTCGTGTTCGATTTCTTATCCTTCCAACTGTGTGATACTACTCTAAATATATATGCTATATTATATCTCTTATAGGTGTGATGAGTCACAATGATCGAAATTACGTTTCGAATATATTTTAAAATTTATGGAAAAGAAACTCTTGATGGAAAACGGACAGTTTCGTCTACGAAAAAATCCCCTTGGGGAAATTTGGAGTGAAATGTCATCGAAAACCCCAAAATATTTCCATTTATAGACCCCTAAAATCTAAAAGTCATTCATTCAAATTGCTAGTGCCAACGTCACTTAACCGCAACGGACATGGCACAATGTTTCATATAGACCGTAACAACTATTAGGTCCCAGCACTGTAGCCGTTCATTTCATTGACGCAGGTCACCACGTTTCATAACCAACCCCACCGGCACCACCCATATGTCATCGCCCGGGATTGACGTCATCACAGTAGGCTACCGATTCAATCATCATAAATCAATTGGGTACGTGCAGACGACCACTAATGCCAACTTGATGGGTTCCGGCGTGGGTGTGCACTGGCCACCGCCGATGTCATATCGGCTTCACTTTTTCCCCCTACAATATACCGTCCATTTATCACCTCAGTTTGTCAACTGATTACGTCGACGTCCGCATATGATTTTACGGCGATGCGCTACGCGCTGTCAGACCAAGTTCATCGACAGTCGAGTCCAAGAAAACAAATTGCTCAAAGTCGCCGGTGTGGTGGTAACAGTCGGCCGAATGGGCGAGTAACCCGACCACCACAAAAGAATCCGATTGCTGCTGCTGCTGCTGTTGTTGTTCCCGAATTCGGCCAGATGTCATTTGCTGACATGTGGCCATCACCTGATCTTGTGCCGCTGATTGTCGTTGAGCGACGCACGGCAAATTGGGGGTCGATATTAATATGGACGGCAACGACAACGAAAGTAATGAAGACAAACGATTCGGCTGAAGCTGAAGATGCTGGTGATCGACCACTTTGTCAGGCTGAGCGGCCTGCTGGTGATTGGCTTGATGATTCTCATGCTGCTGGCAATTACCCATTGAACTCGGACAAGAAACGATGGTCTGATTATCGGAACTAATAAGTGGTATGGTCGTGATTTTGGTGACGCTGCTGCTGGCTTGTTCCTGCGCCGTCTTAACTTTCTGATGTTCGGAATGGGAAACGACGATCTCATTCATTGGCAGGTGGACAGTCGGCGTCGGCTTTAGGGAATGTGAATCGCTGTAGCAGTTTAGCAGGTATTTTCGCACGTTCCGTATTTTCCTGGGATTAGTTCCGTGTTGTCCCGACACACCTTGAGTGCGATGACATTGAAATCGACCAAGGAACCGCAACGAAAATCTTTCCCAAGCCAAACGGAACTATACAAAATAAACAACAAGAGAAACGTTTTAAAAATGATAGGTTATTTTTTGGGGGGGTGTTTTGTAACTAATAATTCCGAGAAAGTCTTATTGGGGCTCGGTATATACCTGAGTATTCAGGAGGCCATAAATAAGCGGATTGAGGACAGCTGACGTTTTGGCGAAAAGGGAAGGAATTGTAGCATAAGCTGGCGAAATAGTTCCCACGTAAGACAAATTTTCATCTGGAAATGCGGAGGAAAAATTGGTTGCGTTGATCCTGCTGGAATAAGAAGTGTAATTGTCTTGGCCGATGGAAGTCTCGAATAGCGCCAAAATGGAATAGGGAGTCCAGGCCGCCATGAAGGCAGCGATCATGCAGGCCACCATCATCGTCACTCGCTTCTCGGCCGCATCTCTTTTGTGACGATGGTTACCGCTCTGCTGTTGATTGTTATTGATGGATTGATGATGCTGCTGCTGTTTGGTCTTTTTACTCAAAGAATGCTCTTGCTCCAGTTGGCCCTGCACATGAGCTGCTGGCACATCAGTCGGTTTCAGCGTTTCCCTTCTCATTTCCGATCGTCCCCGTCTCTGAATTTTGTAAAAGTTATAGCTGGTTTTTAATTTGGAAACATTTTCAAATTTCTATTAATAAGGGCCAATAGGATGAAGAGTGAATTTTGTTCTACCCGATTTGACAATCATGAATTACTAACACGACGAGAGAAATTTATGAAGATGTTTCTTCCTATTTCTGTTTGCTTGTATACCTATTCAGGTATAAATGTAACATAAGGATCCAATTTAAATTCAAGTCCTTAGCCGTAAGATCAAAAGGTCCCACGCCATCGTGATATCCGAATATAAAATATTAAAAGCCAATCATGGAAATCATCAACGACGGAATCACTTAGTCTTATTATTTTCATACCTTTTGGACGACGCGTAGGATCCTGACGTAAGAGATGATAATGACGGCAAGTGGGACGACCAGTCCCATACAAAACATGTACAGGATGTAGGATCGATTGTTGTTCATCTTCGACTCCCAATTCACCGAACAGCTATAAATACATACATATTGTGCCATCCAGTTAATTTAATGAGACAAGACACATCAGGTTACAATTATCGTCCTAAGATATTGGATCGAATCGCAATTTTTCTAAAAATTGATGGAAAACAAGTTGTCACCTTATGTGAGCTGCTTCACGATCGTAACGACCCCACCCAAACAGGGGTGGACAAGTGATGGCCAGTGCATAAATCCAGATAATGACGAGTAATATCACACCCTGGCGACAGCCGAGCCGCCCACTGTGGTTGGTGAATGCGCTTTTACGTTTGGCCGGGCAGCATACGACGAGCTGGCAACGCCAAATCGCCAAAGCCGTTAGAGTGGTGATCGATCCGATTCCTATACAAAACATTTGCGATGGACATACGTACATATAATCTCTTTCGAATAAAGGAAACCGATTTATATGTACCTGCAGTTGACATGTATGGCAAGTTTTTAGTGCCACCCAGTTCACCTCAACCCGTCACCTCAACCCATCACCTCAACCCGTCACCTCAACCCTTCACCTCAACCCTTCACCTCAACCTTGCTATTTTTTGGCGCCATCTAGCGGCCAATATAATACAAACTATAGAGACCGGCATCTCCTTCGATTTTTCCCTCGACTTTGACACCAGTAGCGCCACATGCTGCGGGAGTTTTAACGAGCCGTGCGCGGAACAGTTCTTCCTGTCAGCTGAGTTCATACAGTTCATAGTAATAAATTACCTAACAACTCTTTAAGTTGAAGTATGTCAACTTGAATACTGTTTCTAGAACGGGTGTTTCTCCTGTGGGGGATAAAACTACAAAAAAACCAACAGATGAATTCAATATGATATTAGGTTAGGTTAAACCAACTCAGAGGGATTAATACAAAGGTATATATTAAGCAACTATTGCATTAACTTCTTATATCAAACACTCAGCAGTCAGCACTGTGACATTAGATTCTTACACAGACTTATTACAAATTTACAAGCCTTGTTAAAAATTGGTTTAGTTTTGAAGTTGGTGTCTGAAACTTACCAGTTTGTAACATATTTTTCGAGAATAGAAAGTTCTATAGATGTCCCACACGTGAGGCACTTTTCGAATAAAACAGACATTTTAACTATGAACTGTATGAACTCAGCTGACAGGAAGAATTGTTCCGCGCACGGCTCGTTAAAACTCCCGCAGCATGTGGCGCTACTGGTGTCAAAGTCGAGGGAAAAATCGAGGAGATGCCGGTCTCTATAGTTTGTAGGCGTATTTATTGTATTGGCCGCTAGATGGCGCTAAAAAATAGCCAGGTTGAGGTGAAGGGTTGAGGTGAAGGGTTGAGGTGACGGGTTGAGGTGATGGGTTGAGGTGACGGGTTGAGGTGAACTGGGTGGCACTAAAAACTTGCCATAGACATGATCATCGCGTAGGCGACGCACAGTTCTTGACTGAACGGCCAACCAAACTCTAATGCAGCCGCTGTTGATATCGGAGTCCTATACAATCGCAGCAATTTATTCGAAAGAGAACAAATCGATTTAAGTGTGACATTTATTTCTTGTGATATGGGATAAGTAATTAATGTGTGACCGGGCTGAAGCCCTATGTACACGCACCCGAAGCCGGCAATTGCGCCATCAGAACACGCCAAATTGAGTAGCATCCAGTTCAATGGGGTCATCCTCTGTACATCATCGACAAAATAATAGCCAATGTAAAAAATCGGGGCATCAGCCAAAGACATGAAAACAAATTCCAGTTAGACAGCTGCATTCCCTTGTAAATCTAGGCTCAAACCATACACTACAAAACACATAATAAATTGCGTAAGACAGCTGCTGTATAGTGCCAAAAGAAAAAAAAGCACCGCGGCTTTTACGGCAAAGTGCCAATAATCAGCAACAGCCGGGACGACAACGCAGGCGAGAAAAAAGAAAAATCTTGTTTAGGCCTATAGCACAATGTTCGCACATGAAATAAACGAAATGGGATGAGAAAAGTGCGCGTCGGACCAATCAGATGCGCAAGTCGTGTTTGAGTGAGAGCCGTTGCTATATTTGAGACAGAAATGTCGACACAAATTTAATACTGGATGGTCTACTCCAAATTGGCGAGGACCAACGAATTTTCTTACACTCTATATGCTATACCGCATAAATTTATTCTGCGTGTTTGTATAGGTACTAGCCTATACAGGTTATCATATCAGTTGTCAAATGGCGACAGCAGTGGAAAAGGCCGTCAGTATATATTTAACTACAGCTGACTAGCGCATTATAAGACATCAGGAAGGTTGTGTATGTCTAGAATCCCGCGATGTAGCCAATCTAGATAAATTTAGACTTACTATACATCAACGTCTCCAAGCGCAAATCGTGAACGACATTCGAGGTCGAGTAACAATAAATACACCCCCAATTATGCTCACGATTTTCACCATCTTTTTTAAAATCACTTCATCATCATCAACTCTAATGTGTTTGACACATTGTCGTTGTTGAAATAGTAAAAACAATTATTTTGAGCATTGCATAACGAGAACTTTTCTTTTATCGTAATGCACATGTTTGGCAGAAGTCTCCTAGTTTTTGGGAGTGAGAAGATTGATATGGCTTTCAGCAATTCCGGTTTGGAAATGACAAACAGCCAAAAACAGAATTATGCAAATAATGACGTTTCATTTGCAACTGCGCTACCTACTACCTACCTACTACATGTTATATCATTTGATGTGTCAGAATTTACGTGATAATGCCATTCATTTTAAAACTACCCAAATGATGCACACAGTATATTAATCTAATTTTATTCATACATGATTTTAATTATTCCGGATTGTTTCAATCTCAACGTAATTAGGTCAAGAATGGCAATTACCTGCGAATCGTTGAGAATGACGATAACGACGACAACGTTCATAATTAAACCCAGAACGCTAATGAAGAGCAGGTAAGCAGCCGTCAACCGATACGCCCAGGTAGGCATCAGCAGATTATTAGCCGCCAGAGGGTCATCAGCATCATCGCCAAAGTATTCACCAATAATGAAGGGGTTTCCATCGCCAGCAATTCCTCCCGAATCGAACAATAGCAATTCGGTGCTATTACTGTTGAAGTCGTCAGCACTTTTACGCAGATGTGATGTGATCACATCGGCCACAAAACCGAGCAAGGGGCTTGTAATGTTGGCGTCAATGGCCATTAGAGACTGTTACAGATGCAAGTGTTTGAACGATCAGCTTCAATTACGCCACTGATTCGACTCACCGTGCACGACCGTGTTAATCGTCGGCATCCTCGACTGGCAACTATTACGTCAAGATTGGCAAGGAAATACCAATGGTGGTGCTAGTCCAAATGAATACGTGGAATGCCGGGGTGAAATAGGCGGTCCATTTGAGAATTTTAGCACGACGAATCTAATGGCGAACTGCACTATGAAGAAAAGGACAGGTGAAGTGCAGTTGCTGTGTGCATCATCAGCGGACTAAAGTCACCCTTGACAGATGTCTCCTCTTTTAAGTGTGTCTAGTGTGTGGTAAAGGCACAAACAGGCGCAGCAGCAGCACACTGCAGCCATGCGTGCAGCGCACAACTATACACGCGGGTTCTCCAGCCGCTATAGAGCTATAGGAGGACGACGCGCGCGGGATCGGCGCCGTGGCACTGGATCAGCAGCAGCCGTGCAAGTTTATACAGGAGACTATAGGCGGGACTAGACAGATTTTTGTGGTGTATATCTTAGCTATTTTATTTTTTGGCATTTGAATATGGGGCGGCGTAAACTAACGACAGACTTGCTGCTAGTTGCTGCGCTGCTGGACATCTCAAGGTCCTCTTCCGGACTTTGCATCGGACACAAGACGGATGGGGCTTTCTCATGTGTGGGGGTCCATTATCCAACCGGTATCAAAGCTCTTTGCATGCTCCTTTAGCATTACCTCGAGATTAGATGGTAAAAATTGATTTCTATTTTCTGTCGATGGACAATTAAGGTATACTGTACGTGTGTTTTTCTTCCTGGATCCGCCCTATTACCAATGGTTGGTTGACAACGCCAATGTGGCAAACTGATTACAGGTTATATTTGTACTGCTGCGCTATTTATAATTGACATCGGCACAATTGATTTTGGACTATATGGAGCGGAGTGGTACATGTATACTGGGTCTAAGTAGGGCCTACCTATAGGTTTATTATTCAATTATTCCGCGCTTGTATACAGCTCTATTGTTTGGCAAAGCATTATTGTTACAAGTTCGCATGTATAGTAATACACAACTGTATTATAGCATAACAATAGTACCTGGAATCCGGTGCTTGATGTCCTTGATTTCAGCAACTTGTATCTATGGCAAGTTTTTAGTGCCACCCAGTTCACCTCAACCCGTCACCTCAACCCATCACCTCAACCCGTCACCTCAACCCTTCACCTCAACCCTTCACCTCAACCTGGCTATTTTTTAGCGCCATCTAGCGGCCAATACAATAAATACGCCTACAAACTATAGAGACCGGCATCTCCTCGATTTTTCCCTCGACTTTGACACCAGTAGCGCCACATGCTGCGGGAGTTTTAACGAGCCGTGCGCGGAACAATTCTTCCTGTCAGCTGAGTTCATACAGTTCATAGTTAAAATGTCTGTTTTATTCGAAAAGTGCCTCACGTGTGGGACATCTATAGAACTTTCTATTCTCGAAAAATATGTTACAAACTGGTAAGTTTCAGACACCAACTTCAAAACTAAACCAATTTTTAACAAGGCTTGTAAATTTGTAATAAGTCTGTGTAAGAATCTAATGTCACAGTGCTGACTGCTGAGTGTTTGATATAAGAAGTTAATGCAATAGTTGCTTAATATATACCTTTGTATTAATCCCTCTGAGTTGGTTTAACCTAACCTAATATCATATTGAATTCATCTGTTGGTTTTTTTGTAGTTTTATCCCCCACAGGAGAAACACCCGTTCTAGAAACAGTATTCAAGTTGACATACTTCAACTTAAAGAGTTGTTAGGTAATTTATTACTATGAACTGTATGAACTCAGCTGACAGGAAGAACTGTTCCGCGCACGGCTCGTTAAAACTCCCGCAGCATGTGGCGCTACTGGTGTCAAAGTCGAGGGAAAAATCGAAGGAGATGCCGGTCTCTATAGTTTGTATTATATTGGCCGCTAGATGGCGCCAAAAAATAGCAAGGTTGAGGTGAAGGGTTGAGGTGAAGGGTTGAGGTGACGGGTTGAGGTGATGGGTTGAGGTGACGGGTTGAGGTGAACTGGGTGGCACTAAAAACTTGCCATATGTATCCGACATGTAATAACTCTTTTTTTCTAATCAGATTCGAAGCCCTATTTGGTTCCATTAACCGCTGTTGCCATGGTATATATCTTTGTAAATATTATGTATATATACAGGCTCAATCTATACCTGCATCTCTCGTGTTGTATATTTACAAAGTTACAGGAACGAATCTCTAGAGAGCTTATACAGAACCGAAGATTGTGTAATACTCTCAGACGATATATTTTTTAACAGTTTTCGCCCACCTGCGCGTCATCATCGCCCACGTAATGCCACCGGTCCTTAATTGCACCTTTCATCTGTATATAGGGATATTGGTAAAGACTATCTTTGCTCAATCAAAGTTAATTCAATAGATAACTAGAGGTTCCAATTGAATATCATCCGATGAGCAACAATGGTGGGCTAGTCTGTTTCTATCCGATGATAGGGTTCGTTATTTGGTATTATATACCCGAACAAGTGGACACGGGCATAGCTTGTGCGTTTCTCTAATTAGGCAAAAAGGTTTTCTTTTTTCCAGACTTTTCGAAATTTTTCTGGTAAATTAACTCACTGATTCGCCGCTGATTCGTCCAGAGCCGCGCCAGAATATGGGCATCATTCTGGCTTTCACAGAATAATCCATTAGAAACTACTCTATAACGGAGAAAGTCAAAGTTGGAGATGCTGGAATATACAAGAAAATAATGAAAATTGGAGAGTCGCGTGTTCAGAAGCCGTTGCAAAGCTAACGCGAAAGAGACCGAGCGCGACGCACGTTCGTTATGTAATAAATAATGTTATCGTCGCTGCGGTTTTATATATATATGTTTTCTTAAATACGAGAAGTTGATTGAACCAGAACTCTTATATATGTACAGCCCACTCGGGATATTCAACCGGAATTCCGACATTTTCCCCTCCTCCTTTGCTTCGCTGGATGACGCCAAAATATGTCGAAATGATTCCAATTCGAAACTGTCCGCTGGCTGGCGCTTCCTCGAGTCTAATATTTCATGAGCTCACAGTTGACCCGACAAAAGCCAAATTTGCGGATGGAAATAAAAGCCACGCCCAGCAAGAATTGCTGCTCCCAGCTTCTCGACATATCACAACTCGTCTGTGAGAAAGTCTTCCGAGTGCTTTCTCCGGGTCTAAAACAGAGCGCAACTCGCAGTAAACCATGTTTGACATAAGAAACCTCTCTTTCTCTCTCTTGCTCTCTTGCTCTGAGGCGCTGAAACAGTTCTGTAAAATACATCAGAGGCGGAAAGTTACTTGCAGAAGGAACTATACATTATGATAAATACGCGGTGGTGGAACACGAATTTCCCATCAGACTCAGCACAGAGTTATAAAGATCTATATGCACGGGAACGCTGCTGCATAAGCGCAGATCAAAGACCGAACATGGTGGAATAAAGCTTGGGCAGGAATTAAGGAGGATGTAACAACTTATACTGCACAGCAGCCTTTTCATCCGCTCTTTAACATAATAATCGTCCGGCAATAAGTCGATCCTATACGAGTGTGTAGCCAATTTACATCGCTTGTTATGGAGGGAGACCAGCGAAGAAAGAAATAGGAAATGATATGGCAATATAGGTATTATATAAGGCGGTACCAAAAGAAGAAACACACATAATATAGGCTGAGTTGAAAATGCAGCTAGGATGATGCCTATACAGTAAGAAGGGATAATATTTCGGATATTAAAAAAAAAGGTATGTAAGAGTATGTATAGGCTACACGGATATCACTCGAGGAGTTCTTTGATTGCCGGAAGAAGAATATAAGCCTGATGAGACGATATGATGCCCAACGAAAAATCCGGCAGCCAGACAGAATATGTTTACGCATAAGCCCGTACAGTTTGAGACTGAAGTGATGAGCACTCGTTCGCCGTTTTTCCTTGGAAAATCTTGATGTGGCCTCGTTCTCTTTAACAGGCAACAGAGAGAAGATGAGAGATTAAACGTCAAAGATAAGATTTTTTTTTAGGAAAGTACTCTTGCGTCACCAACCGATTAAGGTATATACTAAAAGATATTTAGGTCTTATTTTGTCGAATAATTCAAGCCATCAGCTCTTGTTGTGGTATATAGTTTGGTGCGTATCTCCTGCGAGACCTGACACAATCGGTTCGAATTAAGACAATCATCAGTAATAATAAGGCATACATCTTATCTTTTTTTTTTTTTTTTTATTTTTGTCCGGGTTCGTTGGTGTTCTATACAGTCCCTGGTGTCATCTGTTTCCCTCAGGGAAACACAGCACTCTCATCTCAGCAAATAATATCTTGTCGCTGCATCGTCTTCTATGTTACCCTTAACGGTCCAAATGTTTTCGCGTTGTCGGTTGCAATACGCAGAGTCGCGAATGTTTTTCTTGATACTTATGTCTATCCGTTTTGATACGTCACACCATATAATGACTGTGTAGCAAACATCGTTTTATTTACTTTCCCATTTTAAGATCGCATCGCATGGTAGAAATTTCGTTTCTCGCTTATGCCTTACATTAGGTAGTCATTAATTGTTTTCTTCGAATTCAAATTTCCATGTTGAATCTTTCTAATAGCTAGGGCTTTATTCGAATATTTAATTTGCGCTATTTCATTAATGCTATAGTCGAAGCTGTACAAAAAGATGCATTCAACAAAGTTAATAATGTTGAATTTCATTTACTGGATTATTTCCAATGCGGATATTTCTTTGAAAACTGTAGTTCCGAGCGGAAATTTGTTTGTTTCCATCTTTACCTGCAGTGCCGAGTAACACAATTAATATACCCTCTCGATGAGTCGCAGGCTGCTAGGATAGTGCATATATATGTGATTACGTCGCTGTATAGTACCGTGAATCACGAAGCATCTCCTAGTAGCAGTTGCGCTGAGACTAACAACTAACAACCGTTTGTGAGCTCTTCTGCAAGAAAATAGCGCGGGGAAACCAGCGTGTGTTCGGAATGGCGAATAAACTAAATTGAATGTCGCAACCCGGGATTCCTGCTGCTGTGCTTTACATAATTCCTTGACGTTTTTTTCCTGTAGTTCAACGCTCTCGGCAATTGTCGAGTGAAGATGCTGGGGTCGTGGTAACATTTATTTCTAATCAAATGGAATTCGGTTGCCCTGCTGTATCTTATTCTCTGTGTCTCTTATTTTAGTCGTCCCGCACTGATATTTCCATCGTCCATCTCCTGAACTCTGACGATACCTGGTATAATTGTTTTGTTTTTCACGGTTTATTTAATTTTAAGAAGTACTTGACTGTTAAATTCAATACATAATAATCTCTAGACAACAATTTATAGCATTCTCTAAACTTTATTCTTACGGTAAAAACCAAGTGATAACTCCAGCTTTTTTTTTTTTTAGAATTTGACAGCAACATGTATGAAATAAATAATGATTAGCGAAGCGTTATGTAGAGAAAAATAAAAGATTTTAAATGTTACCAGCAGCACTGAAGGCAGCCATCGACCAGAAAACTCCAATCCAGCCAAATGCATCAAGAAAAGTGATGGATACCAACGCGGAAAGGGGCCCGCCCACTATCTAAAAGTTTCAATAAGAAACCAATTTTTATCTCCGACTTTATTTTTTCTTTCAATTTGGATAAAGTTTGAATGTATTACAAAACTTGTGAAGAGGAGTCCATAATTAAAAGGGATGTTGTAACTTCCGAAATAGAGTCTAACCGCTTTCGGTAGAAGAATATACGTCCCAGGAGTGATAATATTCAACATAATTATCCAGAAGGCATAGAACCAAACGCAGTTCGTCAATGGAGTAGCGTTGATTGAAAGCAGCAGAGCCACCACAGACCAAGTAAGAATTAACATTAATGTCTGAAAATGTAATTTAAAAAAAAAAAAAAAAATTATAAAATTATCACCTTAATAATTTGAAATCGGTAGTTTATTACCCTGTACTGCACTCGATCCGCTAGAAATCCCCAGGCTAAGCGGCCGAGAGCATTAAAGATTGCACCTACTGATCCTACTAACGTAAGGTTTTTATCGTCTGTCCAAAAATTCAGCCCGAAAGCCTTGTACAGTCCGATAACTCCTATGATGGTTTGATCATTAAACAGAAATGTGAACCACAAAGCGACAAATCGAGGAGAACGAATGACATGCAATAAAGGGACCATGGGTTCCGGAGGAATGGACAACTGCACGTCGATGGTTTCCTCTTTTACAACATCGCAAACTGGCGGATTGGTTATAAATAGGACGGCCAACAATTGGATAGCCAAGTAAATACAACCGAGAAAAATAAACAGGCCGGGTACACGCTCCAAGACGGTCACGTCGTCAAAGTACCTAAGTAAACATGCACAATGTTGTATTATATTGATTATTATAAGCCTATACTCTATTCATTTGCCGATTTTATACCCGGTTGAATCAGCGGGAATATTCTGAGGGTTGACGTAGCCAATCTGAATGAGGCTGAAGACAAAAGATCCCATGCCGTATCCAGCGATAATAAACCCATTGACAACTCCATGTTGGCTATCAGGAAACCACTAGTGAATAGAGTCATTCATAAATACACAGAAATAAACGTTGAAATGATGACGGAACGAATAATTTTAAAGGGAATTTTGTAAAAACCCTCATAGCAGCGGCGATTGGGGACATGTAGCCCGCTCGGGCACCAACTCCAAACAAAAGTCCGTATGTAAACACAACCAAACTCAATGAATGCGTCACTGTCATTGAAGTA
This sequence comes from Daphnia pulicaria, assembly GCF_021234035.1. Classification (NCBI taxonomy): domain Eukaryota; kingdom Metazoa; phylum Arthropoda; class Branchiopoda; order Diplostraca; family Daphniidae; genus Daphnia; species Daphnia pulicaria. Next base: position 10,782,937 of record NC_060913.1, read on the forward strand.
AGCAAAACTCCGCCACTGGAGTTAAAACAAATGGGTTACATCTTTTACTCTTATTATCTTTTATAAGGGCTTCATACCTCATGAAAAACATCGAAACTATTATAGTCAATCTAGGACCCCATATTTTCTCTAAATAACTACCCAGAGGTAGCGCAATTCCCGTTGTGGCAAATGATATCGCCTGGATCCACATAGTGTCGGCGTAAGTTACATCCAATAGCAATACATTTCGTTGGTACGACGTGATGTACGTCGTCATGTTTCCTAGGCGTAATGTTTTTTTTTTTAATGAAATTAAATATTTAAAAAATAGGATGACTCACCAAATGTTAAAACGGACCCATAAGAAAGATGAAGAAGAAATCCACAAAACAGAACTACATACTTTCTGGAAAAAACAATTTTATTCACAATGGCATCTAATGTTTGAAGAGGGAGAAGAAACATTTTACATCCATACACTTGGGGTCTGTTGCATCCAATGAATGTTGACGAAGAAATAAACGTTTCTGCAACCCCGCAACCCCGCTAAGAAAGTCATTAAGCAATTAATCATTCACTAATATTTTCCCAATTTTTTTTGTGAATATTTTCAGCAACATTCCAAATGACACTGTTCATCAGGGAATTTGAATGTTCCGCAGTGTTGAAAGAAAATGTTTTGAGATTTGAGGAAGGACCCGCAGAAGCTGCAAAACCCTTTAATTCGTGCGGGGAGTTTGGATTTGGAACAGCAAAGGTTATTCCGGTAAGTTGCCGATAGAGATCCAATTTGTCTCTAATATACATTCAATTAATTAACAAATAATTTTTGTAAAGTCAAAAAATGAAACTTACTGGACATTTGAATTTTCTTTGTTGGCCAAAGAGGAATGGGTTTTCATGTCTTCAATTTCTTTAGTTGTAGATTTAATTCTGTTCTGAACAGTGCTTAGTTCAGACATGAGGTTTTTGGTTTCTTCCTTGGCCGACTGAACCTCAGAAACTTCATTAGATAGAGCCACCTTCATTTCTTGAAGTTTCATTTCTGCATTTGCAAGTTTAGCTTCCAGCATCTTATTCTTCTCGTTCACCACTAGTTGTTGAATGAATGTTTAGAAAGATTCCACCACGAAAAGAAACATGCGTATTGCATACTTACTTGTCAAAGCTTTCTTCTGCCTTTCTAAAACGGCTTTAAAATCTGGCATGGAAGCACTCACTTTCTGTAAGATTTCCGTAGGATCTTTTGTTTCAACTTTTACTGGAGTTGTCCACGACTCGGGCACTGGAGTTGTTGGTGTCGAAACTTCCATGCTAACTTCGTTCACAGTACTTACATCATCGATTGTGTTGAAATTCATTGAGATGTCCATAATACTGTCGTACTCCATCTTATAATTATGTGAATTACCAGACATTTTCTAAGATCGTTGCTAAAATTCGTGTATAATTCGGTTTTTCGGTTGCTGTTCAAACGTCCAAACCATAGACTACGAAGTTGCCTTGTTTGTTTTAAAGAAAGCGGCTGTGTTGCCAAATTGATTTTTTAGGAATTCATAATTTCCAGCGCCTCTGGCGGCCATTTGCTAATAAGCTGTCAAAAATTTATAAACAACATTCGGCGTTCGGCCAAAAACCTAATAACTAACAAGAGACCAGTAACGTGTTGTTTGAAGCTTTCATTAATTATCTCAGTCCCAGAGTCATATTTGCAGTCATGGTTTCAGAAGTCAAACAAAGAGTAAATGCAACCAAACCAGCTTTGAAGAAAAATGCTAGTGAATCCAGCAAAAAAAAAGATTCTGAAATCTCGGATGAGAAGAAAACAGCGAAAAGTAAAGATGCAAATATTCAAACAAAATTCGGACCCATCGGCATCAAAAAGGAAGATCAGCTATGGTCAAGGGCTGTTTTGATGACAGGTGTGTTAGTGATAGTCATTGTGATGAAATGGAAGAAAACAAATGAAATCACCTGGGTATCAAGGCAGGATACTGTAACTAAATCCAAACAGCCATTAATTTGCTCAACAGCATTCCTTGATGAAATAAACAAGTTTGAAGGTAAAACAGGTTTTTCACACTTAGCATTTGAGGTCTGTAATAAATAATCTTGTTTCCTGTCGTAGGTTGCAGAATGAAACAGTGTGGCCGATTTGTGATGGACGGTTTATTTGTGGAGGATCAAATCGACACACTGCTAGGCATCTTCCAAAAGGGATTGCAGTTTGGGCATTCATCAGGAGGAGCGAGTATACTTGATCTACACTCTGGTGCCTTGTCCAAGGGAGAGAGATTCATCAACGTCTTCAGTAATCCTGAAACCCAAAATCTCTGGTCTGAAGCTGAACTAGCTTATTACACGTAAGTCAAACTGAATCCATTCAAAATTGTCATCAACAAAACAGAGTTTAAACAAACTAAAACGATTCAGTGATGCTAAAGAAACAATTAGACGAGCGATTATCGAAAACTTTGGCCTACAGCCGGAAGCCATACACTTGACTTCCCCAACGTTTTTCTCTCGCATGAACGAGAACCCAGCCAAAACAATCCATGATGAATACTGGCATCCGCACGTTGACAAGGTAATTCAGCAAGAATTTTCTCACCGTTCGAGTCATTTTGGAAGAATCTCATCGACGTCATTTTCCCCTATTTTTTCTTTTTTTAAACCAAGGAAACGTACGAAACTTTTCACTTCACATCGCTGCTGTATTTAAGTGACTACGGGTCAGAGTTCCAGGGAGGCCGATTCGTCTTTGTCGATGGCGACAACATGAATCGTACCGTCGAACCCCGAAGAGGTGATTGATAGAATTTACTGCTATTTCTCTCCCCCCACCCAAATAAGCGCTAAAGTTTTCGGTTACTTTTGCGGTTACTTGCAGGTCGAGTTTCCATGTTCACATCGGGTGGCGAAAATTTGCATTACGTCGAGAAAGTAACTCAAGGCACCCGTTACGCTCTGACTATCGCTTTCACATGCGATTCCCGACACGCTATCCCGGATCCTCATATCCATTGAGTTTCTTAATTGGTAAGCCATACAGCTCTCATTGAAAAAGAAAGAAAGAAAGAACCGAACAGATATCATTTTTCCCAGTAACTAAATACCTTCATCGTCTCGTCACGTGTTCTTTTTGTGTTTATTATAGTCTTTTTGGGTGCAATAAAATTCCCCTTGTTTGTTGTAATCGATGTTTAAATGGCAATTTGAAGCACCGTTTCGGCGCTCGTTCGATAAAGTCCGGCGAAATAACAAATACGATCAATAGTTTGGTTTTTTTTTTCTTCTTTCCCCACCATCTCCATTCGCGTGTGTGTGTGTGTCATCGAAACCCCGTTGATTGTATAGAGTTTTTCTTGGAACCGGAAGTCGGTGGAAGAAAAACCGCCCGTGGCTATTACGGAGGAGCTTCCCCACAAGTGTTTTTCTTTTTTGGTTTCTTCTTCGCCACCTTTGGAAGTATAAGAAGAAGGAAAAAGAATTATCCATTTTAATATCATCCATTCCCTGGGTTGGCTCAAGAAGGCTCACGGCCTCATCTTTGTCTTTTATTCTTTTTCACACATTGCTTCTGTCAGAGGTCGCCGGTGCGGGTCAGGCGCTCTTCCCCAAACATATCAACCCCGGGAGGTAAAGAAGAAACCACCGAAAAGGATGTAAGAGCAGTCGAGCTGCCGAGCAGGTTGGTTAAACTATATAGAAGTTGGTTGACGAGTGAGCGAGAGCGCTCGCTGCCGCCGCCGCCCCATATCATTGCGATAGTCTCTCTTATTCAGCCCTTACACATTTACACACGACTCTATCTCTCCTTCTAGCTTCTTTTATAATGTCGCCGTGTTTTCCAGGAAAGAATTCAAATGATTTGTTGGCTGAATAACTCGGATCATAGAACGTTCTTAATCAAAATGTCGTGCCGTCCCGATGACGCCTTTATATATATAAGCGTATAGATGAGCCGTGAATTCATCAGTCCTCCCCCCTTGCCTGGAATTGTCGTCTTTTGAATGAATTCTTTGGAGAGCTGCCTGACTAGTTACCTATTTGGCATCGTCCTTGGCGGTAATTGGCATTCACGAGACATCGTTTCTAATAAAGTAGACTAACGGGAGAGTGGCAGAGAGAGAGAGAACTGGAAAACCAGAAGCGCAGCAGCAGCAGCAGCAGCACTGGCCCCAGCTAGCGCTCACCAAATACTAAATCAATCACAAGCCAAAAGGCATTGGTGAATAGAGAGAGAGAGACGAAATTTTAGAGAAAGGGTCTTAGTCTCTCTTTTTCTGTCTTTTTCGTTTGCTCGTTTCATTAAGGGGCGACTACGGTCGTCCTTTGACGCCCGCCCACCTAGCTAGCAAGTTAGAGCAGAGAGCCCCAGCTATATACTATCGTCAAGACTCAACAACATGTACAGAGCTGACTCGGGCTTGTCCGCGCCCGCCGGCGCCAAAGACAACACCATATCGAAGGTATATTATAGACACACGAACCACCCCCACGTGACCGAAAAGACAGGAGGAAAAAAAAAAAAAACCGCACTCGCTCCTTGTGTTGTTCACTGCAGAAGGAAGGTGGTGGTGGTGGTGGTGGGAGGGAGACGGAAAGAGAGAGGCACAAAATAAAGGGACGACCCGGTGTATTAAGAGCCTTCAGTACTTTATAGTCGATGGCACGGGGCACACAACAACATGCTCCTTCCACCCGTTCACAACTCGTTCAGCCAGGTGGTGTGTGCAGTGGCTGTGTGTGTGTGTATATATACAGCCGTGTGTGTGTGTGTGTGTGTAGTCTGCTAGACTAGAACAACCACTCTTATTCTCTTGTTAGTTGTAACCGTTGCACGTTCGAATGAACTTGTCGTTTTCTCCCCGAGTTGTTGCGCCAGTGCTGTGGGTGGATGTAATGTTGGCGGTGTCTACTGTGCAATTCGACGAGTGAAATTCAATTGAATTTGGTTGTGTTTGTGTGTTGCGGGTAGGTGGAATATAGACAAGAAAAGATGAAGAACTTTATCGTGGCCTCGGTTCTAGGCAAAGGCAAACCGAATCAAGGAGCGGAACAGCAACAGACGGCCGACCAGGTAATTAACAAGAATCGGACCAGCAAGGGTGGAGGAGGACTAGTTTTCCAGCAACAACAGCAGCAGACGGCCGTGCTCAAGAATGTCGGACGTCGACCGGATGTTCAACATCATCATCCGAGCAGAGAGCGTCCCAGGGGGAAATCGTGTGACCGATTGATGCAGAATAATCGCAGTGAAAATTGTCAACACTACGGCGGAAGCGAGTGGAGCGACGACGGAGGATTCGCACAGTGGCGGGCCATCCATCATCGAATGCCGACCAATTCATCCCGACCGGAAACTTATTACCATCACGCCCGACCGATTTCCGTATCCATCACAGATCGCATCCAATTTGTGTTGCGGCAACAAGACCGACAGCAACAACAACAACAACAGCAACAACAACAAAACATTCAAATCGAGAATGGTTTCCAGCTGGCGACTCATCACGGATTCCAGAAACCGTTTACGTCTCATTACTATCCGGAATACCATCAACATCCATCGGCTAATGGCAACGGGACGATGGGCATGAACGGCTGGGCCTATCAAAGTGGTGGCAGTTCCAGCGAGGAGGCCGTCGGTCCCAAATCGCTCGACTCCCAGTGGGCTCTGCAGCAGCGGCAGAACAACAACCAACAGCAACAACAACATCAACTCAACGACCTAAATCGAGTCAATCATCCGCATCCAGCAGCCTTGGACCAGCAGTCGGCTCTTTCCAGGAAGGTCTCGACTTACGGAACCCTACCCCGAAATCGACAGCGATTCTTCACGGCCAAATACCATAGTAAATAGTTTTGTATTTATTACACAACATTGTTGGGTTTGTTTCTCATTTTCTTCGTTATTTTTTCGGGACTCTGCGCGGTTGTTGTGCTCATCGAACCTAGTCTACCGGTCCTTTTATCCATTGGCTGGATCTACTTTCCGGTTGTTGGTTTTCTTTTTGGTCATTGGGAATTTTTCCTTTTTTCTGTGATGCAGTTGAACAAAGTACATGACGGGGGTTAGTTGTTTTTTTTTTTCCCGGAATTATTTTTCACACGGCAGACATTCTTGTTGTGCGTGATTGCGTTACGGTTATGTGTTTGGCGACTTGGGCCATCTAGCGGAGTTGGGTCGACGACGACAATGGTGCGCGCGGGTTACGCGCGATTCATTTTGCGATGATGACGGGAAATGGAAATCAATGGATTGGGCAAAATTGTTGGACCCTTTTTTGTGTGTGTTTGGTCAGAGAGACCTATATCTCTTTCTCAACTACTAGTCCGTTTTTAATCAAACAAGAACGAGACGGCGCCGTTTTCCTTGTTTGACGGCGCGACGAACGCGGTCGTAAAACATCACATTTGGCTTTCTTCTCCTTTCATCTCTTTATTTTATTTGGTTCGGAGGTAGAAATAAAGAGGAAACCCCCAGAAAAAAAAAACTAAAAGATGAAGCGAAAAAAAAATATGCGGTCTGGTTTAGTGCGGCTAGCCGTTTGTTACGAGCCCCACTGTTACGAAGAAGGGCAATGCACCGTTTGCCTTTTTTCTCCCTTGGCTTATTCCTGTAGTACTTTTTATATTTCCCATTTCTTTTCTTCCGAATGCAGCACGTCAAAACCGAGTATACCCGGACACTAAATCTATATTTATATGACTGGCGATAAAGTGGAAGCATGAAGGTATAGGAACAAGTCACCTGTGTGTTGTTTCATCAACGAAATAATACAACCCAACGAGGGAACGAAGAAGAAGAAAAATGTTTGAAAAAAAATAACCGCAGACCGTCCGCTTTGGCGTTCGATGAGTTTTTCCTGACAATTTTTCCCGTTTTTTAGACTGGAAAAATGGTTTCCGGGCTTTCTCTTTCTCATTAAACAAGAAACAAAAAAGAAGAAGAAAAATACGCAACCGAGTTTCAGCATTTGCGACTCATTATTACACACTCATTTCTAGATATATATGTGTGTGGGCCTTTCATTCTTTTTTCCGGCGGTCCGTTATTATTATTATTACGAATTTCACCCAACTTTTTCTTATTTGTTTTTCATTTTTTGATGGGGAAGAAAACGGCGTTTCCCACCGTGGAAATTGGAATGACGTGAATTACTGCTGTTTTGTCTGCCTCTACTAGACAACTATTTATAGCGGGGGGCCTCATCAATTTTTCAAAAAATTCAATTCCCTCATCAACACGATACAGCCATCTAGCGGTCAGTGTTGAAACCAAAAATTTCAAACATCCGAGCGCCATTTTCGATCACCTTCGTGACGACTTGTAATAAAAAACAAAATGATTTCACGGTTTTATTGTTTTATAGATCTTACGTCCAAGAAAAATAACTTTATTTTCTAGTGAAAAAGGGGGGAGCTGAAGCAGATGATGGCCTTTCAAAAACGAAAACATAACTTGTTTCTATCGTTCTCCTTCAACAATCTGGTCGGGATTTTGCGTTTTTCCTGGCGTCGTAAACAATTTTAGATGTGGTGTGAGGTCGAGCTGCATGAAGAGCCGAGGTAATTGTAATCCAACGAGTCCATCGCCCTCGCCCATCCATCTTGAACCCCACACACACCGGGGCCCAATGGCGCGCGCGCTAACGGCCATCATTATAAACAAAAGTGGCAAAAACAATCACACGCGTCTTCTCCCATTTTTAGCGAAAAATCTGTAACACATAAAAAATCTGCACTAATGGTCAAAACCAAATTGGGCGGCGTGATTTCGGGACTGCGATGCGGACAAGGTCAAAGTCCAAGGTGATGGAGGCCGATATTCTTTTGTTTTGTGATTCCTCTGGGCCTGACCGCGGGACAATGACGAAGCTGCCATCAGCTTTATTTTTGTTTTATATTATATTTTTCCAAAAAGGAAATTTATAAAAAAAAGGCCAAGAAAAAAAAAAGAGTTCTTTCTTTACTTTTTCGTTTTTCCCTGGCCGATTCATTCGGTCCAAGTGGGTAACACCACCACCGAGAGCGCCACCAGCGGACAACACTTTTGGACTAGCGCCAGACCCTCCCTACCACCACCTCCTCATGCCTCAAGGGCACCGAACAACAGGTTCAAAAAGAAAAGAGAGAAAAGAAAATAACCGAATAAAAGGTAGTGTGTAGCAAAAAAGCACAGGTAAAGGTAAAGAAGAAGAAGAAGGGGAGCTTATACACACACACACATATCCCCCCCAAAAAATTTCCACCAACTAGTTGCTCTTCCCTCTCGGCCGAGTTCAGTTGTGATACTTGGCGAGCGCCGCCATGGCCGCTCTTGCTGCAGCTCTCGGGTACGGCCATCGCGCGCCGTGATTACACACCGTGGTAGACTTTTCGGTAACCCATTCGCCCAGTGCTGCTGTGCCAAACATTTTTTAAACAGACATTTTGACGGCCAGTGAACTCGGTGTGTGTTGTGGGTCTATGTGTGTACTGTGCACGAACGGGTGTGTGTCGAGTTTGGGAAAATTTTCGGTTTGGTCCTATCGAGTGGTGCAAAGTTGTCGGTGAGAAACTGGGAACGGGGAGGGGGGGTTAGGGGGGAAAATGGCGACCATCGGCCTGTCCAAAGTCTTCATTCTCGACAAATACTTTACCGAATTGCAGAAATTCTGGGAAACAGAGCGTAAAGTTCAAGGTATATCTTCATCATTATGATATTATCCTTCTTTCTCCACCATTTTATTTTTTAAATATTGTTGATGTGATATCGCCCACATCTCGTTGGAGAGTCTGTGCTATTCATTCAAATCAAATGAAAAACAAAAATTAGAGTTTATGTACATTTGAGATTGCGCTAGAAGGGAAAGAGGCCATTTGGGAGGGGTAGAAAGAATTGAGGTTGCGAGAGAAAACAGAAGAAGAAGAAGAAAAATCTCAGCTGCTGCTGCTGGGCTGACCAACAAGGCGAAGAAGTGGTCCATGGCGCGCGGTCAGGTGTACGTGTGTGTGTGTTAACTTGCCTTTTCTTCCCCATCTTTCTTTTTCTATCTAACACACACACACACGTAGGGCGTGTATCTTTTTTCCTAACGGATTGTCTTGTTTGTTTGTTGACGTCGTCTGCTATGCATTCGCCGCCTGCCCAAAAACAGACCTTTTCAAAAGATATCCCGTCCCATTTGTCGGTTGTGCTCGACTCGTTTTTTTAATAACCGTGATTGCCAGTTGTTGTTGTCGCTCTCGCCTTTTTGGCGTCCGCTTGTGCCCAACCGCCACCAAGTTGCGTGAGCTCAGCGTGCGTCCCTGCCCGCGTGAATCACGCTCCCCCCCCCCCCCCCCCAAAGTGGATGAGCAGTAAGGGCCTATAAGTAACTAACACGACACGCCTACTCGCCTTCCAGCTGCCGAATCGATTGATTCCATCAGCAAATGATGAAATGAGCCAGGCGGCCGGAAATGGGATTCATTCCTTTTCTTTGGTGAGGGGGTTTTTCTCTCGATGGATGGTGGGAGCCGATTCATCATTTCTGTACTCGGTGGTCTTACAACAGCAGCAGCAGCAGCACAGGTGCAGTCTCTGATAGACGCAAGAAGAAGAAATGATTTCAATCACTCAATCCTCCTTCTCGATTGAGAAAAAGAATAGTCTCTGCTGAGCCTGCTGGATGCTGGATAGATGGATGGAGAATGCTGATGAGCGCTCGAGGTTTTAAGTGCGAGCTCAAGCGAGTAGTAGACACACAGCGCGTGTAATGACAGGTCAGCGTTGTGGGAAGATTGTAGGGCGGTGTGTGTTGCCCACTTTTCTTGGAAGAAGAAGAAAAGATGGACAGTATTTTTTCTTTTGGGGCTGATGTTGAAACTATTAAACGGGCCGGTGACCTTTTTTCTTCTTCTTCTATTTTCTCCCCTCTCTCTGTTTAGGCACGTTTTTCTTCTTTTAGAAAAAAATGTAGATAATGAGATGCAAAAGATCAGAATAAAGGATAGACTTGTTGTAACACGTAATACGAACAAGTTTTGGCTGAGAATCTCAAAAACATCAGACTACTTATTATTAGATATTTCCTTTTGGTTGTCTCTCTAGAGTGTGTCAAGTTGCCGCGATTTGCACAACTTGTTTTGGCCGTTGTCAACATATCGGTTCTTTTTTCTTTCACAAAAATATGTTGTCCCCTCACTCTCTGCGCCACACGCAGCAGCATCTTGTTGGCTTTTTCTTCTTCTTCTTTTGGCTTTTTACCTTTTTTCTTCCGTGTGATGATGGATTGTCGATGCCCTTGGAAGACGTGGAGGGGGGGGGACGAAGGAGAGGGGCAACGGACCAACAAGTGGAAAAAAAGGTAGAAGAAGAAAAAGAAAAAAAGAAAAGATTCATTGTACCTGTCATTAGCGTGTCATTCCTCCGCCCGTGGCGCTCTCTCTGGAGCCCTTCTTTTATGTGTTTCCCCCCTCAACTTCTTCGAGAGAGAGAAGAGAAAAAAGGCCTTCCCATTTGAGCCGGGCCGATGGGAAGCTGCAGGGCAACTACTTCTTCTCTTTTGTATATTTATAATAGTCTTGTTTCTTTTATCTTTTCTTTTTATAAATATTTCTTCTCCCTCTTCTTTTTCTTCTTCTTTTTCCAGTCTGGTTGTTTCCAGCTGAGATCTCTTAAACTCCGCCCTCAAATCAGAAATGAAAGGCTTGTTCCATTCTTTCTTATTTTTCTTCTCTCTGGAAGAAAAATAATAATAAAAAAAAAAGGAGTCGAAAAGTTCATTTCGTTGAGAAATTCATAAAAAAAAGGTCGCCCCCTCAAAAATTCCGCCTGTCGTATTTTTCTTTCTCTTTCCAGCATTAAAAACACCAAAACAGGAAGAGAAAAGATTATGATGTAAATAATAATTGGATTTCATCTTTTTTAAATTTTGCAGATGCTTCGTCGTCTGTGGGTGACTCGATGCACAACGGTGGACAACAACAGCAGCAACAGCAATCACTACACAACCAGACGCAGCAACAACAATCGCACCAGCAGCAGCAACAGCAACAACAACAGCAGCAGCAGCGATTGCGAGGCGTCACCAACGGGGACGTAGGGACGTTACGACCGGGCCGTTTGCCCCAACCACAACAACAACAACAACAGCCTCCAGCTGTTTCGTCTTCCGCACTGGCCACCAACGGCGGCGGTGGCGGTGGTGGTGGCGACAGCGCTGGAGGAGAGTTGGGCTCTGCCGCATCGTCGTCGTCTCAGCCCCACTCGGGCTCTGCCGCCCACTCGACCCACTCGACGGGCCTCGTGCTCTCGGCGCCCACCTCTCTCCAGCAGCAGACCTCCTTGGCTGGCCCACAGTCCCAGCAGCAACAGCCTCCGCATTCCACCGCTAAAACGGATCAGACAGGTATATATAAGAGAAAATAACACACCGCACTTCTCCTCCATCCCCAACGTCACTCGGGCGGGCGGGCCAGCAGCGCGCGCCAGACGAGAGAGGGACTGGGCTTTTAACCCTCCTCCACCACCAACCACCTCCTCCCAATGACCGCAATCTCCCCTGAACCCCAGTTGGTGGTGGTTGGTTGGTTGGAGGCTCGCTGTGTTATCGCCATTTTCTTGTTCCATTCTTTTTCTTTCTCTCACACACACACACACACACACAGCCTTCCGGGGCCAGTAACCGGTTAAATTTTCCGCCATTTTCTTTTTCATTTCAAGAAAAGAAAAGAGAGAGCTTCTATATCTTCTCCCAAAAAATAAGAAAGAAAAGGTCCCAGTCATCCTCGTCTTTTTGGGTCCCTTTCTCTCTCTCTCCTCCTTTTCCCCCCCATCCTTGTGTGCCGATTGAATATTCATCAGGAACAAGGAAATTTCATTGCGTCTTTTCTGAGTCGACTAGTAGCTCGTGGACACGGGCGGCGCTACATCTCCTCCCCGTGTATATAACATGTATCCCGACCGACTAAATACTCCCACGCTTTCATTACACACCACCGGTTGTGTAGCCGGAGATAATTGATGAATGGATGGATGGATGATGATGGTGTTTGATGATGAGAAACGAAAAACAAAACGAGAAATGATGGGGCAACATATTTACTCACTGTTTTTCTCTCTCTCCTTTTTATAATCTGAATGAAATAACAGACAGCGGAGAAGCTCTGAAGAGGCGCAACAACGATTTGTGCCCGGCAGGAGGCGGCGGAACGCTGAGACGAGGAGCCGCCAGATCATCGCCCTGCAACGTAGACGATCTGATTCACTTGGCTGGACCTTTGACCGAAGATGCCGTCCTCAAAACCCTGCAGGCCCGATTCTATGCCGACGAATTTTTCGTAAGATTACTATTAAGAACTTAATAGTTTATAATCATTTAATCTGAAATCCCCCCAAAAAGTAGTCGTGACATTCCAATGTTTTACTCAATTATCTTTTTATTTTTGTTGGGGTTTGTTGGTATTGTCGTCCTATTTTTAGACGAATATCGGGCCGATTCTCTTGGCTTTCAACCCTTATAATGAGGTGGGCAACGCTCTCACCCTTTCCAGTACGCGCAATATTGTCCAGAAGCCGCAACTGGTGCGCGTCGTCCAAGAAGCCGTCCGGCAGCAATCGGAAACCGGTTATCCCCAAGCCATTATCCTCTCCGGATGCAGTGGCTCGGGAAAGACATACGCCTCAATGCTCCTCCTACGGCAGTTGTTTGACGTGGCCGGCGGCGGGCCCGAAACGGACGCCTTTAAGCACCTAGCCGCCGCTTTTACCGTCCTCCGATCGCTGGGCAGCGCAAAGACGCAGGCCAATTCAGAATCCAGCCGCATCGTAAGATTCTTTTTCATCCGCAATTGTTCTTATTTCGACTTAACCAATCACATCCATTTCTAGGGTCACTTTATCGAAGTGCAAGTGACGGACGGGGCTCTGTACAGGACCAAGATTCACTGCTATTTCCTGGACCAAACTCGCGTCGTCCGCCAGCTAGCCCATGAGAAAAATTATCACATCTTCTACCAGATGTTGGCCGGATTGACGGCAGAGGAGCGAGCCCGCCTCTCGCTCGAAGGCTATTCGGTCGACAACCTGCGCTACCTCAATCGCGGTGACACGCGATGCAACCAGGCGGAGGATGCCCGCCGATTCGCCAACTGGAAAGCCTGTCTCGGTACGAACAAGAGAGAGAGAAAATTTATTCCGTTTTCTTTTTTTTTTTTCCCTCATTTCATTCGTGACCGGCCCGGAACAATTTGATTGGACCGCGTGCAGCAGCAGTGAAATGCGATGGGGCATTGTTTGCGGGTTGTTTGTCGACAAGAAAGACCATTTGATATTCTAATCATCGTCATTATTATTATTGCCATCATCGTCACAGGTGTACTGGGCATTCCGTTTTTGGATGTGGTGCGAGTTCTGGCGGCCGTCCTCCTTCTGGGAAACCTCCAATTCCACGAGACGAATGGGGGCGGTGGCCAGTGCGAGACGCACGAAGCCGAGCTTAAAGCCGTTGCCGGACTGTTGGGTGTCACTCCGGCTTCGTTACTACGCGGGCTGACTATGCGGACACACAATGTCCGCGGGCAGCTCGTCAAGTCCATTTGCGACGCCAACATGGTAAGAAAGCATTTCTTCTTCTTCCTATTCGATTGTAAAATTATTATATGGAGGCCATTTGTATGCGCAAACACAGTCGGGAGGAGCCAGGGACGCGCTGGCCAAAGCCCTCTACTGCCGGACGGTGGCGACCATTGTGCGGCGAGCCAACAGCCTCAAGCGCCTCTGCATGTCTGGCACGCTTAGCTCCGACTCGAACGATTCGGTGCACAACCAGGCCGAGGTGGCAAGTCAACACGCATCGACGGTCGGCACGGCCGGATCGAAATCCAGCCGCTCCATGGCCGTTCTCAATACGGCAGTCAGGCACGCCACCGACGGATTTATAGGAATTCTCGACATGTTTGGATTCGAGGATCCAAAGGTACTATACACACACACACACTTGACGACCGAGCAATTCCGGCAACGTTTTATTGTTCCGCCCCTCACGAACTGTGAACTATATCCTCTTGTACTTTTTTTTCGATTCCGTCACTTTTTGCCATCAAATCGGAATCGATCCAGCCGAGTCAGTTGGAACACTTGTGCATCAACTTGTGTGCTGAAACGATGCAGCATTTCTTCAACACGCACATCTTCAAGTCGAGCATCGAATCCTGTCGGGAGGAAGGCATCCAGTGTGAACTGGAGCCCGACTACGTTGACAACGTGCCCTGCATCGACCTCATCTCTTCTCTGGTACTTGACATACTTCCATTTAATGCTGGCGGGGGGGATGAAAGAATCGGGTTCCTTTCGTCGCATTCCATCTAATTTTCTTCTTTTTTTTCACTTTTAATTTGTTTTCTCGTCCAAAAATAGCGGACCGGCCTGTTGAGCATGTTGGATGTCGAGTGCAGCGCTCGAGGCACTCCGGAATCCTACGTCCAAAAAGTCCGACTCCAACACAAGCACAACAGCAGGTTATTCGAGTCGAAATCGGTGGCCTCGGACCTGCGAGTCTTTGGCATTCAGCACTTTGCTGGACGAGTCGTCTATGACGCCAGCGACTGCCTGGGTATGGATTGACTCCTCATATTCTTCTCGTTGCTGCTGGGATCGATAAATTCCCCTTAAAATCAATTCACTTGGTCGATTTTTCTATTTGAGCGGAAAGTTAATTTTTTTTTTCGTTCATCTGGTTTCTAGAAACCAATCGCGATGTCCTTCCGGATGACTTGGTTTCCGTATTTTACAAGCAGAGCTGTCAATTTGGCTTCGCTACCCATCTCTTCGGTTCAGAGCTCAAAGTTCTTTTCGCCCAGGAGACGGCACCCAGGGGCATCCGCTTCCGCATTTCACCCACCTCACACACCGATCTGTGAGTATTATTGGCGCAATCATTTATTTCTTTTTTTATTTTGGCCATCGGTGATCTCCTTTCTTATTACGCTGGTGTTCTCATTTGTTTGAAACGATGTGTCCAGGTTGAACGGCGACGATCCAGTTTCGACGTTGACGCAAGACTTTCACACGCGGCTGGATAATCTGTTGCGGACGCTGGTTCACGCCAAGCCGCACTTTATCCGGTGCGTCAGGGCCAACAATACAGAGACGACGGGACATTTCGATCGATCGGTGGTCAGCCGACAGGTCCGGGCCCTTCAAGTCCTCGAAACCGTCAATCTCATGGCTGGAGGTAAAAAAATCAAATCAATTGGGAAAATAGAATCATGTCATGGAGAGAAGAAAGTTAGGAAAGGAGTAGAAAAGAAAATGCTATAGATTATTCCATCAGCGTCCGTCCTTCATGACCGCCTTTAACTCTCTGTTGTCAATTTGCCGCTAGGCTACCCACACCGGATGAGATTCAAAGCCTTCAATGCCCGTTACAAGATGCTGGCACCTTTCAAACGGCTGAAAAGGGTCGACGACAAAGCGCTGGACGACTGCAGTCTGATTTTGCAATCCTTCCAAGCCAATACGACTCTTCAGCTGCCCAAGGATTCGAACGTCAGCACCAGCTGGTCGCTGGGCAAACGGCACATCTTCCTCAGCGAGGGCGCCCGCCAGCAGCTGGAGGCATTGAGAGCCGAAACGCGTCACAACGCCGCCGTGTCGATCCAGTCGACGTGGCGCGGATGGCACTTTCGCCGTCGCTGGCCCACAGTCAAACGCCAGCTGGAACTGCGAATGGGCCGCAATGCCAACAACTCGTCAATGTCGGTCAACAACGCCGGAAATTTACAAAACCACCAGGTCTCTGGTGGCTCCTCCCACGTCAACCTCAATCGCGGTAATATTTCAATTGTCAATGCCGAAATAATATCCAGGGAGACATATACTAACGTCTTATCTTGCTGTTTCACCAGGCAACTCTCATCCGTCTAACCGGAATCAGCAACAACAACATCAACAACAACAGTTGCAGCAATCGCAACAACAGCAGCAGCAGCAGCAATCGCAGCAAAGCCAGCAACTGTCGGCTGTCGGCCAGAACGTCAGCTCATCCCAGCAACAGTCGTACGGGCGACCCAGGCCGCAGCCAATCGCCTGCACTCCTCCGCCGGAAGCTTTGGCTGGACTCCATCAAGAGAAATGCGACGCCAAAACGATACAGCACACGTGCTCCCTTTTCGGTCTCGACTTGGTGAGTCCCGTCAGACGTGAAATTTCGTTTCAGACGGACAGAAAAATAAAATGAAATCATTTTAAATTTGCTTTTCATCAGGAGAGACCTCCGCCGTTGCCACCCAGTCGGTCCTACACGGTGGCCGGTAACAGCAAATTGGGGTACCCGCAGACGCGGATCATGAAAAGCACTTTTCCAGGTATTTTGAAGCCCGTCCGACCGGAATCGGCCCTGATCTCTTATTACGCTACATGTGCTCTAAAGACATGCATCTTTTAAATCGCTTTACAGAAGACGCCAACGGCGACGTCGTGTTACGCGGAGGCGAGGCCGTGATGGTCATGGGCGCCTCACACCGCAGGGGTCACCTGCTGGTCGAACACAAGAACCATCACTTCCATGTGCCCTATCAGTTTCTCGAGCTCAAACCCAATAGCCAGCAGCCTGGCGTCGACATTTGAACTGGACATTTGTCCTGGCCCGGAAGAAACCACGTCGTTTCCCCCTGAAACAAATTCTACGTCGTTTCTTTTTTTTATCTTCCAGCCTCTCCACAAAATCCAAGGATTCAATTTAAAAAAAAAAAAAGGAAACGAAACACATAAAAGTATGAAAACGAAATAATTACTGATTCCAGCCTCACATCACTAGAGACGACATCAGTCCTCCTCGGGAAAGATTTTTTTTTTTAAAGATTTTCTAGCCCCACAAAACAAAAAAGAGCCTTATATCTGTTACCGTGTTTTTTTCAGTCTGTCTTGTCTGTTTTTTTCCCAATTATTTTTTCCCTTGTTTTGTATTTTGTCTGGTAGAATTTGATACCTTCCCCCATTCTGACGCTTTTGTTTTCTAATTTCATTAATTTGATCATTTTCTTTTAATGAAGAAAACGAAAAAACAAAAACAAACTTCTCCCCCTCAATATTTTCGTTCTTTGACGCTCTCAGACACCACAGCCAATGCTCAACTTTTTGTTTGTTTTTCTCTCTTTCTCACTTTCCGATAATGTGGCGAAAAATTGAACTCGTCGATTCTTTCCCGATTTTTATTATTATTATCATTCTTTACACGATTGTTACATTGATATTATCAAACTTGCACCGATGCCATATTAAGTTGTAAGACGATGAGAATTTCGAAATAAGGAAACAACCAGAGAAAGACAAAATTGAAGATAAACAAATAACAAATTTAAAAAAAAAGACAACAACTATGTGCCATGATGTCCGTCGGTTGAGTGTCTCCTCTTGCCTTTTTCGCCTTCATCCCCCGACCTTTTTGTCTTTTTTAAAAAAGAAAAAGCAAAAATTTACAACAAAACACAAATTCACCTCTCTCTCTATTTCTCTCCCTGTTGTTTCCTAGCTTATATCTCCACCCAACACATCCCCCAACTCTCTCTCTCGATATGATTTATGAATTAAACACAATATGAAATATTGCCTTATCCATCTCATTTTCTCCCTGGCCATGATCGGATACTTCCAGCCACTCATGAATATCGAACCCATAGGAGAAGTATCATCGCTCTACAATAGGGCCCCAACGAAATTGGTTTCGTGATCGTGAGAGTCTCTGTCTGTCTGTTGTGTGTGTGTGTATCTTGCGGATGCGTTTATAGGTTGTAACCTGCTCCGCCGGCTCAGCCAAAAAGCGTCGACGTGGAAAAAGGAAGAAAAAATATTCCCGGGGATATATATATCTACTTGTTATTATTGGATTGGATCTATAACTCTTTCTTCTTTTCTTTTCCCTGTTGACTCTGAATTCTGTGTGTGTGTGTGTGTGTACTGTATATATATATTTAGATGAGAAACGCTAGGCGGCAGAGGCAATATCTGTTATGGGTCTTGATCAACCGGGATTTCTCGTCGTCGTCGGCGCTCCCGTTTTTATTGCGCAATCGCTCCTTTTTCTTTTTTGGCTTTTCCCTTTTTCCCGGTGGAAAATCTCGTCGCCGAAAATCGAAGAATATGTGTGTGTGTGTGTGTGCAGTCGCGGTAGAGAGTTGGTTTCGACGTTGGAGAATGGAATTACAGACATTGAGATGATGGGAAATGCAAAGCGAAAAGAAGTCGGGCTGGTGAGGGAGGAGCAGGAGGGATATTATTTCGTGGCGGTTGGTGGTGGTGGTGGAGAGCATTAAGATATGGAATATTATTGTACATTCGATATTATAAATAATGCAAAGCTGCTGCTGCTGCTGCTGTTGCGGCCGTGATGTGTGGAATACAGTCGAGGAATGCTCTCTCTCTTTTGGGGGGGGGGGGGTTTCGGTCGCCATGGTGATGTCGCCCTGGGGGAATAACACATACATGATTTATAGGCTTACACGTTTTAATATCTCTGCTTCTCGTTTCGTGACTGGTAGAATGTCATCAAAGGAAATTCCCGTCTAATATCCCTCCCCCAACGAACAGAACCACTTATTGTCCGTTGCTCTCCCTACTGGGCCAGCCCAGGAATAATGTACAGGAACAAGATATCAGACATATGTATGATAAGTTGGCCAGGCGCCGTTTGTGACGGGCTGGTGAGAGTCTCTATACGCACCGCGATTAGATGAGGAATAGCCGCTCCTTTTTAAGTTGGCGATCTTTGCAATCGAGCTCCATTTCATCTTCCGTGTCGAGTTGGGAGTCTTCGGACAAATCGCGTCGGCCGTCCACATCCTTGTCGTCGTCGTCGTCCTCGTCGTCGTCACTGGACCAATGATCCGCTTCCTCTTGATGGGCTTCGAGGGCCATCAGTGTCGGGAAAATGGCGTCGCATGTTCCGCATCTTTGATCAGCAAACGTCCCCACCATCAGGATCGAAAAAATATACAGGATCCGCCCGACGGCCAATGTATGATCAAGCCGAGTCATAGAGTCAGGATAAAATGAGATAGAGAGAACCAACAAGAATACAATATCCACTGCATAAAATCCCCGTCCGCCATCAGCCGAATCGAATAAGAAAAGTAAAAGGTGGATTTCTTTTTCTTCTTTTCTTTAACGTCTAAGGATCGAGGGTGAATGGGAACTGCGGGAAACGTCACAGACACGCGCCAATCCATACAAAATAAGGAGAGCTGCGAGACGTAACGGAGGATCATCACGAAATCTCAACTGGTAAAACAAAAGAACGAATCCCGCGCGGATCAATGTTTCACGACAGAAATAAAAAGAACAAAAAAGAAAAACGGGAAATGGAAGAATGTGTGTAAGCAGCGTGAATAAACGAATAAGGCGCGGGAGCGTGTGTAGTCGAGCAGCCTCTAATAGGGCCGTATAGTATACTTTACAAACTACCATCACAGCACACACACACACACACTGGTGGGACAAGTATATATATATAATATAGTTCACTATCTCTGAAACCCTTAACTACTGCCAGATGGCTTTTATAGTATGTCTATGCATACGTATTACTTTACATTTGCTTTCCCCCAATGGGATTATCTTATATTTTTCTTTCGGCTCTCCAACATTTACCGAGGCTCATTTTCGGCATGTGCGGAATTTCAATGAGAGAAATTTCCACGTAACGTATAGAACTGAAGGAACTGAAAGACGTCGGAGGGAGGGACATTCTAGACGCCGACGAGACGAGACGCTATTCGTAAATCAAAGTTGGTTCTCTTTTCTTTTCTTTCATTTCCCTGCGAAAAAAATTGATTAAAAATATTTTCCGATAGTTTTTGTTTTGTCTCGTCCACCAGCATTTTATTCTCGCATTCAATTTTTTTTAAAAAGACACTTTGATATAGGAGCGCACAATCCTTACACGGTGAGAGACTCCTCCTCTTCAAAGAGGGAATCAGATGAGAAAATCAGTCAACCGTTCAACGCCTAGCAACGACCAGGATCTAGGCTGCTGCCGCCTATATAGTACTACATATAATAAATATCTAAATGCATATACTCTGTTCGCTACGACTACATACACATATATATCCCTGGCACGGAGCAGATAGATCCATCTCGCCAGCAGCAGCCCGTGATCTCCCAATGCAATTTCTTTTCTCCGCCCAGTAGATAGTATGTACACCATCATCCCCGCGACGTTGAATGAAATAGAATATAAGGACGGCGAGCTCCTTTTCACGTGAGACCGCCGCTGCGATCCGTCGCCGGTGAAAGAGGAGCGAATAGAACAGCACACACACATCGGGCTCTTTCATGTGAGAACTATAATGTGCGCGCACTGAAAAGCGAAAGTTTTCATCCGGATTTTCGAATCCGGCGATAGACGGCGATAGATATAAAAGGGGTAGAAGGAGAGAGACTGTTTCAGCAGAATAACAGGAGCGAACCAAATTCTTCCTATTCTATACAGATTTCTATAACACTGTGCGTGTGCTGCGTTGGTAGAATCTAAAGCTCGTACAAAGGCCGCAGGTCGGGCGTGGCCGCCGCCGGCTCTATACGCGTGGATCGAGCGGATACGTAATAGTAAAATGTACTTATAAGGGAGAGGTTGTACTTTGGTTTTAAAAATAAAATGAAAATCCATCCCGAAAAAATAGTATATTAAGGAGCGCAAAAGTTTTACTTTTTTATTTTTCTGACGTTTTGGGGAGACCGTCGATGTAAAATGGGGCGTCGACTTTGTTCACGATTTTTCTTTTCTTTCTGCGATGAAAAGTCCCGGGATGTGTGTATATAGCTGGTATATACGTAAGTTTCATCAACTAATGCCGCCACTCGCAATTCCATCATCGATCTTTCCATCACGCGGGTGGGGTTTAAGGAGGGGTGGGATGATGAAAAGGAAACGGGAGAGAAAAGGTGTGGTCGTATGTATATATGTACTAGGGGGGTGTCGTGTTTAGCCGAAATCACGCGGTTTTTAGCAGAGAAAGAAAATGGCCGACTCACCCGAAATGGCGCTCGCGGATCTTGTGACGTTCCAGGATTCGGGTGGAACTAAAATGGAATCCAATTAATTGAATTTGAATGAAAATATATTTAAAAAAGAATAGGTCATTATACCTGAAGGCTCGTTCGCAGACCCAGCAGGTTAACCTGTCGATTTCCTCGTCGTCGTCGTCCTCATCTGCAACGAAATGAAAATTGAAGAATCGATCAGGATCACTCAATAATAATAAACTCTGTGATTGTAATGAGAGCGTCAAAGTGAGGTCAGGTATCGACTTACCGGAATCTTCGTCATCTTCTTGGCTGCTGCTGCTGCTGCTGTCGTCATCGTTGCCGTTGTTGCCGTCGTTGTCAATGGATCCGAAACGACGGTGGCGATCGTTTTTGTTCTTGCCGCTCTTTTTATTCCGATCCGACGGCCGGTTGTTGTTGCCTTCCACCGGCGAGAGCTGCTCGTATTCGCATCGATTCGGCTTGTTCCCCGAAACTTGTCATGGGACCAGATCCATTGAGAGAAGAAGACGGACGTCATTCAGGTAACGGACAATACGCCATCGAGAAAAAGAGACACAAAAGCAAAAATCACGATCGAGGAAAATAGAACAGAAAAACGGAAACGGACAATTCCAAGTGGATATCTATAAGAATTGCTTTTATTGTTCCCTCTTGACTCACGAGAGGGTCAAATTTTTATTTTGGATCTTGTCCTTACAAGATGGGCTTAATCAAATTTGTTTAGACGAACAATTTGATGTGAAAATAATCCCGATCCGTTCAGCGGATGTCTTTACCGGGGAATTGTACGCCATAAAGAAATGGTATTAGATTTCAACTAAAACTTATTCCCTCAATTGTTATTCGTTTATCGTTTTTGAACAGTTTGGATTTTGAGGGGGAGTTTGATTTGTTATCAATTCTAATTTCAATCGATATCTTATTAGATCGTAAGGTTGCTGATTATCATTAGAAGAAAATTTGGACAAGTGTCGTCTGCTTACGTTTAGTATAGATAAAGTTGAAAGTTCAAGTATTATTGGTTCAAGATTTATTTTGTTATAGATTTATTTGTTTTTGATAACATACTCCATGCTGTTTAGCAGGTAAATAAAACTAAGAATTAAATTAGGATAATTTTGGTAGCTACAAAAGAGTTAAACCTGTTTCATATTTGTGTAATATGTTAGTTCCTGACTAGCAAATATGTGATTGTATATGTATGGCAGTTTGTTTGTACACTATGTAACTTTTTTCTTTATGTGCAGATGTGAGGCCATAGCCAGCCACGACAACCACACAATATGCAAGTTTTCCCTTGTGCAGGTGTTAAACCTGTCACCAGCAACAATCTCAGGATCATCGCTTGGGTAATGATTTCCTTTAATACTTTTACTGACCTGTCACCCAAATACTAGATATTTTAGTGCTGCATTATCTGCATCAATGCAATGTATTACATGTAAACCTTCCATTCTCCCATTTATTAACAATTAGGGTTTACCCAGTGTCTATTGTTTTTAACTTTTCCTGACTTGTTGTTTCGGTGAATATATTTTTCGTAACCTATTGTTATTTTTCCATTTAGATACACAGCATCTCATTGCATTAGGAAAACTACCGATGTCAATCAAATAACGGATATCTTTTTTCCTCTTGTATTTAAATGTCCTCGTGTACGCCCATGTGAATGTGGGTGTATTCACGAGGACACCCTTTTTACCCTATCCCGTCTGATGTCCTTTAACTCTTCAGCGGATGGATGGAGCAACTGACGTAGGTGCCTGGCTTGCATCCCAGTCGTAAAGGTAGGACAAAATTGATCTCTATTCTTCTTTTTTTTTTTTAAATTTTTGGTGGCGTTGATTATAAATCGTTACGTAGTCACGGAGTACGTTTATTCCTGAGTTGACTGCGATTGTTTTCTCCCTCCGTTTTTCTTTAAAAATCTTATTTGTTGAACGACTGCATAGATCAGGCCTGTTTTTATACTTTATAACTTTTTCTATGGGTAAACCATCACATTCGGAATATTTGAACTTTAAACACTTGAATTAAAGTGCAACAATAAGACAATTTTATACCCAGAGGGGCCTGCCACCACACCGGCACCTCTTTGTTATGCGATTTAGATGTAAAAGTGCGTACAGGAAAATGGCACGCAGACACGTCCATATGTCTCGCTTTCTTTGTGTCGTCGGCCATCGATTCAACGTCGTCTTGTCTGTATGCCCTCACGCCCCCCCATGAACTCTCGCAATCAATGGCAGCCAACATTTTCTTTCTCTTTCTCTTTTTTTCAACAGCGGAGAATTCTCACGAGGCAACCGGGCAATCTCCTGTCTGTCGAAACGGACTGACACCCATTTATTTTTATTTTTATTTTTTGGGTTCCCCCTTGCACCGCCGTCATAACATTCACAGTTTGGCCAACCATCTCGAGATCTCGCCCTCAACTACAAAAAGAAAAAAGAAGTTTTGACAGTCGAATCGAGTTTGCTCAACGCTCTACTTGACCCGCAGGACCTTTTAAGTTTCTTCTTTTTTTCCAACCCCCCCGTATTGTTAGATTTCTCTTTTAAAGTGACACTTCCGAAATCGCTACAGTGCACATCCGGCAAGAGGAACTCGACTTCCTTTCAAAGAATTAAAAAAGGAAAAAAAGTTCCGGCACATCCCAACAAACATAAGCGGGCTGCTGCGTTCATTGATTGCGGCTTTTCTCTTCCAAAGGGTCGGGTTTGGTGGCTGCCAAATTCATATGAAAATAAAATCTATCAAACATTTTTCTATATAAAACAGTTGCGCATCACTCGAAGAAACTGCCGTGTCCTTTTATGTATCGTCGTCGCTTTTGTTATACCATCTGGGGCTCTCCTTCATCTTCTTGATTCGGTGCGCGTAGATTTTCTCATTTTGGAAAATGGTGGAGCAGGGAGGGCGGGAAGTTCAAACTTTGAGGCGAGAAAAACAAGAGCAGAGGAGGAGGGAAGAAAAAGAAACAACAAAGTTTGATCTGGCTCAGCCAATCGTGCGCCAATTCGACTCGCGATACTCTTTGAAGTTTGCCCTCTGATTCATCGAGGCATAAAGAGAAGATCCTACCACTTAAGACACCAACCCAGAGTAGAGCAGAGATGGTAACAATCAAGACTCACTAAGCCCGGGCGGCGGCACAGGATAGCAAAAACAAACTTTTCCTTTTAATAGTGTCAACAGCCTTCATTAGTCGACTGGGACTCAGTTTGTTTCGATAGTTGCTCTCTGCCAATCAACTTTGCCCTTTGTGTTTTTCTTGATATTCGTTAGCGAGATCCTTCTTTTTCCCTGTCGAAATAAGCCGAGTTGTTCGCCGGGTAAAGAAACATCAAGGCGGCAAGCCGTTTCAGCTGCTCGCACACAGCCCTCACCGTCGTCAACTTTTGTGTGTAGTATTTGATTTTCCCCGCTCTGGTTTTGGTTTTATTGTTGATATCAAAGTCTATAGCTTACACATATACACTTGGCCAGCAGTAGGCTATAGTATATGTGCTTGTGACGCCCAGCCACTTATTAAAACATTTGCCAACTTTCCAGGATTGTTCGCTATACGAGCTGCATCATACAGCCCGGAACTATATGTATACATATTTTACAAATGCGCGTTGGCCATGGCTATGTACTGGCGACCCTGTCATTGCAACTTTCAAGAAGAAGAAGAAGAAAAGGTCGGAAAACTTTGCCGCCGATGATTGCGACGACTCTCTTCTGGCAAACGAGTTTGCATAACTTGGTGGATGGCACGGCAAAGTGCACCCAAGTTTTTAATTCCTCTTGTTGATTATTTGATGGGCGACGACTTTTGTGTAACCTTCGCTGTGTACAGTACAGTTACAGAAATGTTTGATTTCTCTACGCCGAATCGACGCTAAATTAAGTATAGCCTGAGTGGTGTAGGCGAACTAGCGAAAAGAATAATGATGTTCAATAAATCAATCAGAGAAATGGAAAATAATATCTCGATGCGGATTTGACAGGGTGGGCATTCGGGCGTGACGGGAGATGATCCGATTTTCACCCAGCACACAGTTTTCAGCTACAAAGTTCACCTTACATGTAGCCCGGCGTCCCTGTCGGATTTTTTGCCACTCTCTCACGGTGCAAAGAGCAATCCAATCTGCTTCTTCATTTATGAAACACGACGACGACTCTGTGCTGCAAGTTAGGATAAAAATGAATTTCCCCCCTGCTGTGGTGTATGGGAAATTTACAGCGGCGAATTCTTATAGAAACCAACTATACTTTTAAATAAGGCTTACTACCTCAACGCAAAATGTGTGTAGGCGTTCGGAAGCTTTTGAGCCCATCAAAATTCTTCAGAAATATTATCCACCTACGAATAAAAACCCAACCGAGATAAAAATACTTTCTCGGATGTGCCCTGTCCAACTCTATAAAATAATTCTAGATACTTAAAAAACAGAACTTCCGCAACAGGACGAATAATGAGCTTATATATTACATCACAAATTTATCCGCAGATAAATCAAGTTTGCCTTCGCGATCCTCTTTGCTAGGAAGAAATAAACAAAATATTGATAGAATAATATGTCTGCCAATCCGCCAACATTCGCTTTAGATCCTTTGCGCAAATACCAATGTACACATAGTTGGAGGTGCAATAAATAAAACCACCAAAAGATAAAAAAGAAAAAGAAAGGGGGGTTTACGTGATTGTAGGGACGCGCTGCTGGTGATGTGTCCGGCGAAACTGGCAAACAGTTTCTTGGACGTACTGAAAAATAGCGACGATTTGAGTATCCAAAGGAAATTGGAATTACTCCCTCCGGACATGGTTGACGTATATTTTCCTGTGGCTCCTTTTTTTTATTTTTTCGTTCGTTCGTTTTTTTTCGTTCGTTCGTTTTTTTTTTTCGAGAAGAGTTGCTCTTTCTGATATAGTCCTGATATAGCCCTTTCCAAATCAAATTACGGAAGTCGAGGGGGGGGGGGGGGGCTGAGGTTGAATAATAGAGACCGGTTGTATAATATTAGACGAGCAGCTGCACACGGCGGAAGAAGAAGAAAAAGGATCAACTGCTCTGTACTAAAGAGAGGAGCGGGTTAGACACTGACACAGCAGCAGCCCAGCCACAGTTATATGGACGACAACACACACACCAGCAGCCCTCACGCACTTACACGCTCGCACTCTCTTTTTCGCTTTATTCTAAATAGTGGCGGTGTGTGGATGGTGTGTGGATGTGAGCCGGTAGGGCGGAAACGAAACGTTCAAAGAAACCGGATGTTCGGTTAAGATGAAGACGAAAGTGAGAGAGAGACGAGTGAGATGAGCTTGGTGAGCGTGAGCGACTCACGGTAGTGTCTAACGCTGCCGGATATATATCGGCGGCCTTTCACGCATCGCTGATGAGGGACGCCTGCGCCGCGATGCTCGACTCCAGAACCCTCCCCCCCCCCACCCCTCCACCCCCACCTCTCCTAACCATTTGATAGGAAAGAAAAAGAATCAAGAAAAAAAGTCCAAAAGTCGTTCGTCTCCTACACACACACACATGAGGGGACCGGCTCCCATTCCTATACGTTACGATATCAAGTCGCAAGTTTCCACGTCTAGTAGACCCTTAACTTATTGAAAACTGCGCATGAAACATCAGAAAGAGATGGGGGAGCAGGCAGTTATATACATATAGATATAGAGAGAATGGGAACACTGCTATATATTGTAATCACGCAAAGAGAGTCTCTGGTCGTTTGATTTATATCTATCTCCGATCAGTTAGATTTCTCCGTCGAGCGTGTGTGGCTGTGGATCGACTTTGTAGGTATGCAATATAAATAGACTACTACTATACCATCTTCGCTATCGTCCTACTTATCAATTCCGATTGAATTTCCAACATGTATAGTGAAAATCCTTTCGACCTCTCTTATTTTATGTACGTCGTTATATTACATTGACTTAGATATAGTACTGGTTTTTTTTCCCCCGCTGTGTCAAAGGATCGTCTACAGAACAGCGATCGATTTTTCTTACCTTGGGAGAGTGTTGGATCGAAACTTTTCTCTTTCTTTTTCGACGTGCATCAAGTGATGTCTACTCCGTCGCTGTATACATGTATATCCTCTTTGTACGCATTCCGAGTTTTCCCTTAAGAGAGAGAGAGAGAGCTAGACGTGCATTATTATTGCACCTTATGTTTAGCCGATGGAAGGGCGGGAGTCGCTTATTAATATGAAAATGGCCCTCCGTTTATTTATTCATTATTTTTGTTTTCATTTTTTTTTTTTTCGTTAGAACCGGAAGGCAAATTGCTTTTTACAGTTTCCAGGTATCTATTATTATACATCTGCTTACGCCTACAGAGCACAAGTGGGCGCTTTATTCATTGAATACACGCTGCGCTGTAGCAGATTGCTCTTATAAATCTATTTGCTGGGCCTATAGTGATGGGTCCCTTTTCATTGTTGCTGTGCTGCTATAGTGGCTCAGTCATGTTACAGCCTGGGCGCCCAACTGTTACATGCAAAACTTCTTACACTATTTATGTGTAGCCAGAGCTGCCTCATATCGAGTGTAACTATACTGTAAAACAAACCCTTTCCAGCATTTTGACGTCTAAATGATGTTTGATATTTTGGCAGACGTCGTATTGTTAGCTACTTTCTACCGGAGAATTCA
Organism: Daphnia pulicaria; assembly: GCF_021234035.1. Taxonomy (NCBI): domain Eukaryota; kingdom Metazoa; phylum Arthropoda; class Branchiopoda; order Diplostraca; family Daphniidae; genus Daphnia; species Daphnia pulicaria. The sequence goes on from NC_060913.1 coordinate 10,810,599, forward strand.
ATCTTGTCTTTGAAGAGACTCTCATCCGGCGTACATATACAAGGGAAAAGGCAAAATGCGGTTAAAGAAATCGAATCACTTGATGTTTGCGCCATGTTTGATCTTATGCCGTGTAGTCGCGGTGCTGTTGTGGACGTCCGCTGCTGCACGAAACACAAAACAAAAAATGGGTCAAAGGGAGTTGTCATTGAACACGTGCGCCATCACAGAATAAGGAAGCAAAAGGAGGAGATATACGGATTATGATGAACTGATGTCTTGAAATCTAAAGAGAATGGAAGAAAAGATGAGAGAAGAACACAAAATTTGGGCGGTGGTCTCTTGAGAAAATCGCTACCCTAATAAATGGGGAGGGGGGAAACAACAACAACAACAACATGCCCGGCTTGTTTGTTTTTTATATCGGACCGATTCTGTATAGGAACCATTGAAGTTGAGCTATACATGTCGCGGTTACATTAGAGCTGGATGTCTTTTGTATTTGACCGACTATCTTGCGGGGGGGAATAACGTTCTAGATTCGTCCACTCTTCCGTTTGTTGGTTGGAATACAAAAAACAAGCGACCGACGATGAAATCAAAGAAAAATCGATAATAAAACAAAAGCAGTTGCGGCAAACCCGGGAGTAGAAGAAGAGAAAGATGAGAGCGGACGCGGGAGGAAAACGTTACGTAACAGGAGAAGAAGAGAAGAGAGAAAAAAGGGGGGGGGGGAAAGGCGTTCCGGATGAGATGATACAAGTTGTTCATGCTCGTGTACGTACAACATCTCTCTTCAATGTCCGTCAAGACGAGCTTCATTAAGGACGAGCTCTTTACAGTTAACGTTACGTACGCGGGCCAAATAGATGGGAGATTGTTGGCAATATGCTGTCCACCTAATTATAAGACGCGCTTGAAAACGATGCCAATTACAAAACGGACGACCATCATCATCATCATCCACTATTATATACAAGACAGAGAGAGAGAGTCTCAGAGTTTGGAGAGATCCGAGTACTTCTTTCGCCCTTGTCTATATTCTTCAACATCGAACGTCTTTATACATAAAACAACCCAGTAAGTTCAATAGGCTGTATAGACGAGAAGAGAGGTGAATAGTCCAACAACACCCACCGAGTGCCGATTTTATTTTTTAAAACTTCATTTCACTCTAGAGAGAAGTTGAACCCAAAAAGACTATTTTAGTAACAACTATTTAATTAATTCACCGTGTGGGATGTATTAACTATTCTTATTAACTATTCTAAGAAAAAAAAGTTACAAGAGTCACTTAATAGTTAAAAAATGAGACGTAGAATCTATAATAACATCTGCTGCTGTGTAAATGCAGAAAGTTGTAATAATAATCAAGCAATCAACTCGCAATGTCGTCCTTAATATTCGACTTATAGATCCTTTTTCTTCCTTCCAATTTGTTTTTAATTTTATTTTCTGAACAGGCCCTTGATAAGTCCCCAGCAGCTTGGGAACTTTTGAACAAAAGCGGCTGGTAGACTTGGGTTGTAAGTCGATTTCTTGTTGGGTGGAAGAGGAAGGAGAGGGGGGAGAGATAATGAACTGACACCGGCAGCCAAAGCACACAGCATAGGCCAGCAGCCAGCGCCAGAGCATCGCACCAAAAGCCTGACAGAGAAAAGGCGCGTCTTCGTCGAGTAATACGGAATAAGAGATAGAGAATAGGGCTTGATCTTTGGTTCTATAGGGGTCGAGAGAGAAAGCCAGCCAGCACCGAGCCAGCCAGCAGCAGCAGTTTCTCGGGAGCGGTTATTTGATGGTGGACAGTGACGTGTCAATAGCAGTAGACCTCATTATCGATGGCTTCTTCTGAGCCCCCCCCCCCCCCACGCTCTTTCCCTTTTTTTTGGGAGTTTTTGATCTATTAGTTGAGTTTTTTCGTTGGCGTTGGCTCTGCCGAGGTTTTTTTTTTTCTTATTTTCCAACAGACACTACCACGGCAACATATTGTAAGTACACACAGAATGACGAGAGCGTGTGTACAAGAGAAATGATCGCTGAGCTGCACTTTGGCCAACCCCATCAGTTGGCCACTCCCGACACAACATGGTCGGACTTGCTCTTGTGTGTACGCGTGTTACCCGGTGTGGCTTTTGTGTACATCTCCCCTGGTGGGCGTTTGTTATACTCTGATGCTTTTGCGGGGCCCTTGCTGGCCCGTACGTCCCGCGGGATCTACTCCCTCTGCCCTACACCAACCGAAATTCTCTCTCTCTCTTGGATATTGCAACAGCCTGGCTTTTGAGGCCCAACCCACAGTTGCTCTTCACTTGAAAACGTCAAACGCCATCGGAAACGTTAATCAATGCAGCAGCTAAGAGAGGGAGAGAGAGATCCATTTGAGTTCCGAAATGTGTGACAGGCAGAGGGAATCAATCGAACGGGCTTTTCACTCGATCCAGATTGGCCTTTCTCTTAATGATGAAATTCAAATAATTCTGCCGTGGGAAATTTGAAATGTATGGCAGATCCTTCTCAATTAATCGAATATAGTCCCCCCCCCCTCCCCCTATGCGGAAATTCGTATTGAATTCCACCGCGGATTATTATGAGCTAGTCCCTTGTGTATTAATTAATTATTCTTGGATAGGGAAAAAGAAATTGATTGCCTTTCCAGGCGGATATCACCTTTTAGCTATCGATCGCTATATATCTATAGTCAATGGATACGCCCCTGCGCTTTACAGCGATACACCAAACTGATATTATACTTATATTCATGCCGTCATGCGTATAATTCATTAGACACAGGCCTATTACGGAGCGAGAGACACGGGATAGTTTAGGTCGAAAGTTATAGGTATACGAGATGGGCCCCCCACCAATCTGCGCTGAATCTTTTCTTCTTCTATACATCTCCCGCTGCTGGCCGTAATATACCGGTAGTATATATACAGCACAGCACTTTGAAATCTCGAGGGGCACCCGCCAACGATGAATGACGTGGGCTTTCCTTTTCTCAGCATTCTTTGATTGAATTCTCGAGGAGAGTCGTGTGCTACCCCGGCGCAAATAGACGACGACGACGACGAATAAGAGAGAAAGAGCTTTTTGGCGTACGTAGTATATACTTAGAGATCTACAGTACCCACCAAACTATTAGGTACACCCCCCTATTTTCAATGCATTCTTATGGCACTACGTGTCCTAGAAAAATGCAATAACTCTTGAACCGCTTGGGCTAGATTTTTTTCCTTTTGGCCCTGAGTAGATCTAATGATGATCTACATTTTTTCTACACATGAAGTTGTCGTAGGATTAACCCCCACGGCGCTACGGTATCGTTCAGTTTATTAGGTACACCCGTTTTCCCCCCATATGCGCCGTGTTAAATACGGCGTTTTCCAAAATTTACAAAAAATACTAAAAATCAAGCTAAAATCTTTTTCTTTGTGCCAAAAGATGCAGAATTCTTCACTCTATGCGAATATAAAGAATAATTTACAATCAAACCAACTCAGAGAACCCTTCCCTATACCTCAAAGTTTTCCACTTCAAAATTTGGCGAAATTGGGCGCCCTCTGCTGGCGAAAGTGCAAGTTTGTTGAAAAAAGTACAAATTTTAAAGTGGAAAACTTTGAGGTATAGGGAAGGGTTCTCTGAATTGATTTGATTGTAAATTATTCTTTATATTCGTATAGAGTGAAGAATTCTGCATCTTTTGGCACAAAGAAAAAGATTTTAGCTTGATTTTTAGTATTTTTTGTAAATTTTGGAAAACGCCGTATTTAACACGGCGCTTATGGGGGGAAAACGGGTGTACCTAATAAACTGAACGATACCGTAGCGCCGTGGGGGTTAATCCTACGACAACTTCATGTGTAGAAAAAATGTAGATCATCATTAGATCTACTCAGGGCCAAAAGGAAAAAAATCTAGCCCAAACGGTTCAAGAGTTATTGCATTTTTTCTAGGACACGTAGTGCCATAAGAATGCATTGAAAATAGGGGGGTGTACCTAATAGTTTGGTGGGTACTGTATATAGCAGTAGGCATTTTTCAATTGACTTGTGTGTACACATGAAAAGCCTTTTGAAACGGAATGACTCCAGCCTCTCCGTATTGAGTAATGGCGTCTCCTTTATTTTTGATTTTTTAAATAGTTATATAACGGTCTAGTTTACCCAAGATGATGATTTTTTGTTTCTCCTCCTCTCCGTTCCAAATGCGATTTCCTTTTCATCAAAAGAGTCTCTCGGGTTTGAAGAGAGAGACAGTGACGAGTATTCGCAACTTTGCTCGTCACAGCAATCGATCGAGGATATGAGCGAGGAGCGGAGAGAGAATATAACAAGGACTCTTGTATATTTTATTCCCAGTTCACCCAACTATATATCGAGGATTCAGCATCGATAGTTAATTTTTTTTCCTTATTTGTTCGGGAGCGCCGACGACCAATAAACCCACTAAAGCAGACAGGAGCTATATATATACATGTTGGAGTCGATTGTCGTCCCTTAATTGGCGTACAATGCACACACACGGACTGGTGTATAGACTATACACACACACACATGTACGACTTGATGGCCGCAGGGGTGTCAGGTGCAAGTTGGCGTGTAAAACCCCACCCAGCAGCAGATTGGATTTAGACCGGGCTGACGAGTTTGAGATTGTCTGGGTCCGCGCGATATGCTATACGTTAGACGTGTTCGCCAAGGAGACATGCTGGAAACTATTTTAATTGCTAGCGATAATAGAGCTGGGAAATCTATATGTGCGCACAAGTTATAGGTAAGATTAAGTATACAGGATAAGTTGGTACATAATAATACATCAGGAAAGTCGTTTTTATATTCCCACTCGTTTTGTTGCCGTTCAATCCGCTCTTCTTGGCCATCGATCCAACTAGCAGGGAAAATGGTGACGGCCACAGACACGCAACAGCCCAGAAATAATACAGAGCCTACACGGCCGGAATCATTCGATCGGCTATTAGAGAGACAGGACATATACAACAGCGGACGCGGTGCTGGCCGAGAAGAGCGTCTCCGTCTTAACGTCGTCACTATGACGATATCATCTTACCGTGTCAATCCTTTGAGTGCAATCCCAGCTAGTATTTTTCAAGTTTTTTTCTCTCCCTTATATATCTACACTGCTTGCTTGCTTGCTGTTGCCGCTGATGGCTTCTTCTTTTTCTTTTATCGCTTTAACATATAGTATATCCGCCCGCGCCCGCCCGCCCGGCCGCCACCGCCGCTACTTGCTGTTTGCAAGCGCACATCCTCTCGTGTCCCGCGTATTTGGCTGTCATGACAGACAGCCAGAGAAAAAAGGAGAAAGTAGAGGGGGTCCCGCTTCTTCTATAGTTTTCGTTTCTTTTCTCTCTCTCTCTCTCTCTGTCTTCGTCTCTTATAAAGCTGCTAGATCAATAGAGTGCAAAAAGTTGTTCAAGTCCTATATCTATGTGTAGACAACACACGGGAGGAGAATAGAAGAAGAAAAAAAGCCATTCTCTCTCTCTTGAATTCTTTATATTCCCTTCGTTCATTTTATTCCACGTAGTAGATACAAATACTCTACGACGACGACGACGACACATACTACATATCCGTGTGTGTGTGTGTGTGCGGGTTTGTTTTTTTCTTCCTTTTGAAACAAAACAGCTCTATCTCTTTTCCTTTGACGGCCCTATATAGCCTAGCTGCTGCCATGCCACGTCACATCGCTTTTTATATTAAGACTAAAGGCCTCTTCTCCGCCGCTCCTGTGTCTACTATGTAAAGAGCTTTTCCGCGGTTGAAGGAGCCCGGCTACACCGCGCACAGCAGCCTCCTGCTGCTACTGCTCCTTCTCCTTCTCCGCCAACATAAACAAAAGACATACCCAGGGCCCGGGTCGACTCGGCGGATTATCTTACGCTATATATTTACTGTTGTATAGCCACACACACAGTAGCTGGTCGGCATTCAGATACTTTGGGCTAGGGCTATTGCTACTGCTAGCTGCTGCTGCTGCTACAGTCTAAATGCGATGAGTTACTCTGTATGGTTGGCGTCTAAATACATCATTGGCGTGTGCGGCTCTTTTGAATCGGATGAGACTGTGTGCTGCGTGGCTGAATGGGAGCCGTCGTCCGCTAAGACGCTGCTGCCCACGCTCAGCACACATATGTTACACGGGTCCGTCCGTGTTGCGGTTGGCGACAGAACATATAAGAGGAGAGCAAATGAAGCCCGAAATGGGGGGAGAGATGACGACGGGTCATGTAGCTAAAAGAAAACTGGGAGTGATGAGATGTGAGGCCTTCCGGTTATTCCTGAAACACATTTGAACATGTAATACTGCTGCTGCTGTACACTGACAGTAGAGACTCCAATAATAAATATCTCTCTTCTCCTTTCGTTTTGCTGGACAATAATGGAGGCCGAGTCGTGAGCTCTGCGTGTGTGTGTGTGTGTATCTTATTTGGGCGAGTTATTATTATAATCTACCCCGTCATTTGTCTACTTAGGTTGGCCCCCCAGTAATTCCCTTTCGTGTAGTAGTACAGGCAACTGGAGACATTTCTAATTTACTTTATCTCTGCGTCTTTGCCATTTTCCTTTTTTTCTTTTCTTTTCTATTTTGTACAACTGGCTGGGGCGCTGGGCTACTACTCGTATTACGTTTGGCGTTGTTACGCCACCAAAGTTACAACTGATGTGGTTATACCAGGTACGCTACTTTTTTACATTTTTATTATCACGAAATTCACGTGTAATCGTGTAACATGAATAACATGTTAAACGGGGGAGTGCAGCAGATCAATTTCTCTTTATAAACATATAATATAAGATTGCCGTCTGAACTCTGTGAAGTTGATGTGACGGTAACGAAAAATCAGCGCCATGTTCTTCTATTTATATACAGTAGTTAATTGAATCTGATGCGTCAATTAGTGACATGAACAGTATTTTATATTTAATAATAATAATAATATTACAACGCGTTGGTTACTTCCTGCGGAACTGTACGGTAGTGAGAGGAATTTTCAACTTTCCGCATGTAGGAGCGTATGTAAAGCAGTTAATTAGCCCAGGTCTCATCTGTCGACAACTATGAATTTAATCCGTAATATGTTTGAAATTAGTTGATCAACAAGTTTTTTTTAACAATTTTGGATTAATTAAATACCTCGCTTATTAAATACGCTGTGGAGAGAGAGATTTCCTATTGTTTATTTCATGAGGAGTTTAATCGAAAAAATGCTCGGAAAATGCCGGAGGAATTCCGATTATTTTTCTTAAAGAAGGAGACGTAATTTAGATATCTAATTTCTCAGGTCTTGATTTTTTATTAGGGATTCTATTGAAATAATATTTAATTTAAAGTCCAAGTGAATTATTCCGAAAGGTGGCGCGTTAAATCGCATCTTCATGCTCACCCATGCTTTATGGAAAAACCCGATCACCTGTCTGCTATGATAGTGAGGTGCGGTCAGTGGAGACCACCTTACGGGAAATTGATTTTGCAATTCGTTATTAGTCATATGCGACGTAGTCAGACGAATGGTAGTTGTTGTTTAACGCATATAACATATGTACCGACTCTGAGGCGAACATGCGCAACATCGCAAAAATATTGCGAATTGATCAATTGCCGAGTGTGTCAGGTTAAACCTTATAATTGATATTTTCAATGGAGTTGATTAGATTACTCTATGATTGATTTCTCACCTGAATTCTTTTCTGAATTCTTTCCACCTTTTTATTAATGCTATCAATATAACGACTCCTTGGCAAAGTACGTAATTATCGCCAATATAAAACAGAGAGAAGCCATTCGATGACTGATGAGGGGATCTGGTTCCACATTTTATAAATGTACACAACTAGACACACATTCAATAAAAAACATTAATTAGGTATGGCCCGATAGACAACCAGGACTATTTTGTTTTCCAAATTAGCTGGCCTGATGTTATAAATCCACCATGATAAATCTAATTGGCATAAATTGGAATATTGAAATATAAATTGAAATATCATAAATTGGCAACACTGTTTTCCAGTCAGGGAAGTTCGGACGTCTGCAGCTTCGAAATATTTTAAGCGGTTTGGTTTGAGGGACTACTCAGACTTCTAGAGTCATTGACCCTGCTAGAGTGTTGTAAAAAGTAAAAATTTCAGCAATTGAATTGTTTGATTGAAATGAGCATTTGACAATTGGTCCGTTCACACCTGTTCACGTTCACGCAAAACTAAATTGCGTTTTTGCTTGTTGGGACTTGGAGTGTCAGAGGTGTCCAATAGATGACATAGGTGTTCTTGTTTATCATGTGATGGCGGATTGTTGAGTGGCTGTCAAAAGATTTCCTATATTTTCATATTTTTCCACGAAAATTACTGATGAATTCTTAAGTAAATTCCAGTTTATTTTTGCGCAACTTTGTTTATGATGTGATTTATTCCGTATGTGTGTTGGATCACCTTTCATTCTTCTTATTATGTGTCTAGGAAGGAACGCAAAAGGCAACCAGCCTACAAATAGCCTACCATCAATTTTTTCATTAAAAATCGTCGTTAGAACTGCTGAATGTTTCATCCTGTTAATACAAGTAAAAACCCATAATAGCTTATTAACAATTTGGTGAAAACCTCTTTACATTCTTAGTTAATGTTCATCGTAATTATCTGGAGTTTCTGTTGATGTTGGTAGGTCGCTAACCCCAGTGTGGGCAATTGTTGTTTTTTCCAAACATGTTTTCTACAAATAATGCATTGACAGACAAGTATTAATCTTCCTTAAAAAAAATTTTAACTTTTATTTGATGCCATAAACTGTATTTTCTGTCATAGAGAAAGCTATGGGAACATTATCAATCCCATGGGTAGTATTCAGGTTATTGCAGCAACTTTGGTAAAGTCACATGAAAAGATGCAGGGCACATACCAACATTGTTTGTATTTATCTGAATTTTATACTCAAGCAGTAGGTACTAGGTAGCAATTAATTTAGTTTATTGCATTAATGTTGGGATATTCATTGGAATATTTCTTTTACATTCATCATGAGATTCATGACTATTTGATGCCAAAGTTAGTTTGAACTCAAACACAGACAACTGTAGCTGCTGCTGCCTTACAGCCACAGGCAGGAAAATTATTCTTTTCTTCAGAAAATTTTAAGTTTTATTTTTTGTCTGGACCCCCGATACCCCAATCTCATCAGATTTATTTCTGTGTGATGTGCATCTGATAATTCATTCCTCGTGAGTGGTGAATTCGTGATGCTAAGCTTCCGAAACAGAGTTCGGAAAGCAATCCATTCGTTCCGTACAGTCATCAAACGTGGTAATCGTGAGGGAGTTCTGTTGGCTGTCGTTAGGTGGCTAAAATAGTTTGTCCCCCAGCCACCAGGTCACGCGAGTGTCTTCGTGAGGACGAACTGAGACTTCCGAGACGCTGACTGAAAGTGGTAAACCAAATTTATTACGGAGTTGCGGTGAATCGATTTAGATTTTCAGCCATGAAATTTAATTGGTAATGCTATTTGGATTTCTTAAATTTTATTCTTCTTTGACGTTTCTGTCTGAGTTTACAGTCAATCTGGCATATAATTTCACTTGGCCGGCTGGATCCATTCGGCAACACAGGGATGGCCAGCCTATAGGCCGTTACTAGAGTAGGCCATGACTTGGCCAAATAATGTGACGACGTTGTTCGAAACTGCTGTCCATTTTGTCAAAATGTCGCCATTGTACGTCTCATTTCGTGCAGAAACACTTCAAAGCTAGTAAATACATTTTGATGATCAATTTCTCTACTATAATGCAATAGGTTTTATTGGTTGATTTTCAGGTTGGAGATAGAGATCCCTTTATTCAACTGTTACAGAAATTGAGAACATGTCTGAGCTTCATGGCTGTCATATCATTACCATGGTTTTGTTGCAGCCAGCTGGTGAGAAAGGTGTGATCGAGTCAAGTTGATGTGCAGCTGCTGCATGGAGTTTATGGAGCTGGTGTTATCCCAAGCATCACTGCAGGAAAACTTCTTGAATTGGTAATTTGATTGATATTATTGGTTGTAACTTGGGAAGTCTTGTGTTGTTTTTTTTTGTATTCAACTGACAAACTTAACTCTTATGTGATGTAAACAATTAAGGGTGATATTTCTTCCTTCCAAATAATTTTTTCTTCATAGATAGCTACATTGTTTGTCAGCTTTTACTGAGTTAATGATTTCCTTCCAATCAAACTAGAAAAAAAATTCCCATTCAGTATTACCGCCAAGTTTTTATAACACAGTGGAAGTAAATGTACAGAATTCTTTCCTGGTTTCTTTTTCAATTTAAATTCATTGTTTATTTTAAATTAAGTAAATTTTATTATTGGTACCCTTTTTTCACATTTCAAAATGTCATTGTTTCATTGATGTTCTTTTGCTTTGTAGGAGTTCATGGTCAGTTTGAGCTGTTTACGGTGTTGCTGTTTGGTGTACAGTGGTTTTACAGTTCCTATCCAGTTAATAGATGCTCTGAAATGGAGCTTGTGCAGATTTGCAGTTCAACATCACATTTAAATGTGACATTTGCCTATGTTTTTGTCCATGCATCATATGCAGTATTGAACAGTTGGGTAAAATAGTCGATGTTGCCTGATGGCTGTCGGTCTTATTCGATGGGCTGCATTTTGTCGATATGTCGTCTCTTGCTATCTGTACCGGCATTGGAGGTAATGCTTGATGTTTCGTTCAGTTATTGACTTTTAATTAAAATCTATCTTTTTTTTTTTTAAGTTTAATCGTTCGCTGCCGTTCCATAGACTTGATCCATTGTGAAACCGAGGGGAGGTTGCTGAAATTCAAGACTCGTCAATAAATTATGTAGATGTAGTTAAAATTACAAGTGCATATCTGGGCTCCCTTCTTCAGTGGCCCCGTTTCCCTAAATAACCACTAACCAACGCCCGCCGGTGGTCACTCACTCGCTGCGACAACCAGGAGGAAGAGAGATGTTTGGTCGAACGGGGACTTGCAAGGCGCATGATTCGATGAAATCTGTTGGAGGGTCATGAGTCTAAGCCGGAAGCCTACTATGACACACTGCTCTCATAATAACTGCTCCTCAGCTCTCTTCGCTCTTTTTCCGGTTTCTCTTAACCATGGCCGGGTAATCTCCCTGGTCGAGTCAGTCGGGCAGTGTCTCCCCCTGCTTGACTGGCAGCAGTTTGGACCGGACGGTCTGTTTAATAAATAAATCATATAAAAACCTTTATAACCATAAATTTTTTTTGAAATTATGAATAATTAAAAGAATCATTAGAAACATATGGGTTTTCATATTTGTAGCGAAAAATCCTAAAAATTCTACATACCAAAATCCACTATCTAGAAAACCTTGACCGAGGGTCGCTACTAATGGGCGATTCACTGTTTTAACAAAATAAAAATTAAATATACCTTGATTTGACTTTATTACCTAGCTGAAGTGGTGGCATTGAGCAAGAGTGCTGAGCTTAGTAGGCTGGTTAACGTATCCATATGCCAACTGATGGAGAGCGAATCCAGGAGTGTTTACGGACACCGACGGTGATCATCGACATCGTTGACTCTCCAGTTGATGTGTTGTCCGCCGAGCATGACCATGCTGTGGGTCAACTTCAAGCCGTGAGATCATCTTGATCAATCCTTTTTCTTCCACCAGTCCAGCGATTTCTTCATGGCCACGTGAAGGTACGTCATCCTCCTCCTTGAGAGCGCAAGAAGATTTCCATCAGCACGGGAGAACAAAGACTGTTGGCGAGGAACAACCTTTATGGTCTTTTGTCTATATGTCACCAAGAAGTAATTGAATTCAAGGGTATGGTGGCCAGACTTATCACCAGGCGGTAACGGAAGGACTCGGTCTTGATGTGGGCGACGCGACGCAATAAGTGCAGTTGTTTGAGACTTGATGCAAGGATTCCTGGAATCAGCGTAGTTCTGTCATAGAATAGTAAAATAATGTTGTGGTGTTTCTGTGATACGATTTCGACTTACGTGGAAGATGGTCATCATGAAGTTAAACTTCTTGATTACATTCCCAAATGACGCCAGCGATCAGCTGTGAAGCTCGAAGAAATTGGGTTGAACGCTGAACAATTTGGAGACGGCAGCGAAAGCATTGAGGATCATGGGTAGAATAATAGAAAAGAACTCGTTGTGGTTAACAGCGGTGATATCGATGGCCTGCAGAGCGAAGATGACGTTGGGGGGGGGGGGGGAGGAGGGGTTGGACGGCGTAACGAACGGACCCGCTCTTGACGTGAAGAATATCAAGTTGGTGTTACGTAGAGTGCGTGCGTGAATTTTTTTTTACAATGGGGAAGTACAGCGCCCATTCCATAACGAGTGAATGGCCGGTAACTTTTGCTTGATGTCACGAATTTGGCCAAAAAGCTCGGTGGCTAACATCAACGGTGATTCCAACTTTAGACACGTTTCTCATCTCCTAGATTTTTAAAGAAGCAAGGACATTAACACAGTAAATAATCTCTATAACGATTCAAGTTACAGATTAACCTTGACGATTACACTTGAGGCACCTTCGATGCGATGGTATTTTTTCACATCTTAAATATCGTTCGAGTGACGGCGGTTGAAATCCAGAATTTCAGCGATCTCGAGCATGGTCTCAATGCTAACACCGATGCTTTTTATAAAGATGTCGCCATCACCAGATTCCGGTGCAACAAAAGCACGTTTGATTTTCGTTGTGGTGCACAACATTAGTAGACTGGGCCCACTTTATCAAGGACCAGATGTTCCGCCCTTTACATCCTCCCTTTTAACACAACGGAATCTAGAAATGGTCAGCCAACATTCCCACTGACTACTTTGTAGTTCAAACTAGAGACGTTGCAGCCACTCGTGCCTGAGAAACTGATTCAGTAAGTAAACGAAATTTAAGTAACATATATTTTAGATGTAACAAACTTACGTCTCCTATTCTTCTACAGACACAACTGCAATTGGCCTGTCACACCATTCTGTAAAAAGGACTGTTGAATAAAGAGGACCACATCAAAGGTTAGAGCTAATCACAGCTGACGTGAATTAAATCTAATACACCTCTAGTGCAAGTCCGTTGGAGCCGCGCACCGTTCCATCGTAAGCGACAATACTTGTATCCATCTATACCAAAGTGTAATTTAATTATTTGGCAGTTGAATAAACCAATTCATTAATTTACCTCAGAGACTGCTTTATTATGGTTCTCTTTCTCTTCCCTGAATTTGCAAATGTAAGGATCTTCAGACATTCTTGTCTTACCAAAATTCAGCTTTATTCCCGCTTTATTCTCTTCTCCTTGGGGGAGGAGGGATTTCCGTTACATTGTGATGACATTAGACATTACATGTGATTCTCCACCACCGAAAATGTGAACAATGATTCAGTTGAAATTGTAATTTTCTTCTTTTCTCTCTTTCAGGAAAACAACCCTAAGAAATGAAAATGAAACTATTAATAAATTTCACAATTAGTCAATGGAACAGCCTAGAATTTGTTACCTTTAACAACACCCTTGACGAACAAATATAAATAGTTAGGACATCTGACAAGTTTCAGCTTTGTATGCGTGGTAGCTCAGTTAACAATTTCTCGTCAGTAGCATCCGTCAGCATCTGTGGCCTGTGGGTATCCAAACTACCAGATGGCACTTTAAAAAGTCGGTACAAGTGCCATAGAAAAAAAAAAAAAGCGGAAAACATTCTCGCATCCAAAACGTCGAAGAAATGTAGGACTAAGCCACAACTTGGGCGAAAGAAAGGTAAACGGCACAACTCCCTATGTCTGAAACTCTGAATTTTACTGATCCGCAATCGGGACAGATCTGCAGAACGCGGTAGGACTGCCGATTCCGTAATGATTTGCATTGATTGACAAGCACTGCCAAATGATCACTCATCCTGCCCTATATACATCAAGATGGTGATTGAGGACAAAAGCAATGACTAACAACCTGGTTCTGCTAACAAGGTCAAGAGTTGGGCGGAAGACGATTTCTTAGTTAATAATACCCTTGCAAGAAACGTTGGTAATTGCTGATATACTAGAATCCTACATTTACGCTTTTTTTTTTTTTTTTGCCTCTTTTCTTCCTTTCACATTTACTTTGCATCTTTTCGCTGCTATATTTTCATCGCCACTTTCATTTGCGAGCTTCTTATGGAAAAATTAATAACTAAAAGGTAACACAATAACGAGTCGATCAAACTAAAGATAATGGACTATTCTGCATCAATCCACAATCACTACCTTTTCTAAATCCTTGGTAATTACTGGTCACTACTTGGACTATCAATGATTGATGCAGGAAAAACTAACCTTCTTCACACCTTATTCCAGCTGGCTGCAACATAACATGTGCATGCTTAACAGCAATGAAGGAATACAGATTTCTGGCTGTCAGACCTATTTACAAAATAGGAAAAGATGCTTTAGTTAGTACAATTGAGCAGGAGTTAAAACTATATAGTCCCTCAGTTTTTCATTGATATCATAAGTTTAAAACATCTAGCAAGATTTTTCAATTAACTATCGAAAAAATGAACTTCAAACCAATAGATCACGTAAAAGATTTACTTAACTGAAAACTCTGTATTATCCTATACAATATTTACTGTCTGTGTAAGTATCACAAATTAAAGGAATTCACAGCTGAGAAAATTTTAAAATTGCTGAAACAAAAAAATAAACTTCAAACAATGCACGGAAAATTAAATTACGTAGAACCACATTTCCAATTTCACGAAAGACTTTACTGAAAACTCTACCATGGTTAAGTAAAGGAATCTAACTTCTGAATATGAATAAATAATAAAATAAATCTGTAGCCTTATTTTTAGGGAAATTTGTTAACAAAATAGCTTTAATTCCTGTCGAGTGTTTCTGCATGGATTGGGGTGGACAACTGAACATGCAGGACTGCAGGTGGTTAGTTAGGTAGCGATAGCAGTAGCACAGCAAAAAAAAACGACATTGCTGCAAAATGAACAGCAATCTCACGCCACGTGATCAAATGATTTGGCCAACTACAAGATATAGGTTAGACTATCTGGAAACTCACACGAGCATTTTACATTTCATTGACTTGGGGAATCCAAACAAGAAGTCAATAATTACCTTATGAATATTCATGATGGAAAATGCGGGAAAATGTCGAATCCCAAAAAAACCATAACGATAATACATTTTGCATCTGTGTCTCAACAACAGATTAATCAGAAACATGTTGGCGGTTTTCTGTGGTGTGTGGCGTCAGCGTCACTGCGTCAGCTGGAAACTTCAGCCGGAAAGCGCCACCTGATGACACAATGGCCATCTAGCGACAGTCGACAGTACAGTACAGCACAGACGTCGTCAAATGAAAGAAGTAGTATTGGAACTGCCACTACTGAAACCATCCAAGGCATCCAGTAAAACATATCATTAGCTCCACTCCACGAATAGTATATCTGATCATCAAATGGCGCGGAAAACCGAATAAAGATGACAGTGGTGAAAGAAAATAAAAATAAATAAAAGGGATAGAGTAACGGCAAATGGCCGAGTGTCAACGAGAAAATAAAAATCCGGCGAAGCGCGTCGTTTCGCGGTCCCGGATTGCGTTCGATCTATTCACCATTTCACCATCATCATTAAAAAAAAACGATGAGCGCCATTTTCCTCATACATTTATTATCATCTTTTTTTCGATTTCGTTAACTTTTCTTTGATTATTTTTCATCGCCCTCACATTTTCCGTTCCTTAATAGACTAGCCTTCCCACGCCCAGTCCAATTTCGCCTCTGCCTTGTAATATCGGTTGTCGATTGCCGTCTGAGGAGCCCTGGGGAATAATTGCATTTATAACTTCATCTTTTGTTACTTAACTCTATCATCTGGGGAGAGTACAAGGCAACGCGCTTTTGCCCTACACCAAAGGTTGGAGGTTGGCAATGCTATAATCGGATAGAAGATACCATCAGTATCGTGGCCAAAAGCAAATTGACATGGCCGACCAGCTCGGCCCCTCTGACGATCCCTCCCCAATCGTCGTACTACATCCTCCTCCAGCAGGAGAAACGCAATGGATTGGGGGGGAAAGAATGTAGGACACTAGAATTGATGGTCTATCTCCATATATTTTATAACTCTACACACACACACACATATATAGCCGCCAAAGCCGCCATATAGACACATCTGAAGCATGCTTTATAGTCATTGTAGATCTTCAGATGTAGCTAGCTATATAGACAGGCTATATAGGCGGAGATCCCGATTCTTTAGCTGATTGTGCGTTGATGTCGAACGAATCCATAACCGCGAAGAAAGTCTAAAGCTCTCCCCCCCCCCATCCTGCCAACCTATTCAAAAGGCATTCACATTTCCATCTCTCTCCTCTTTCATTCTGTTCTGTGATTCATGCTGAGAAAAGTTGATGAAATATTTTCGCTCGCCGATCTCGCTGCCTTGATTAAAATCATCTCTGCTTCAGTGCTTCACTTATATTCTCCCCCCCAATTTGCTAGCCCTCCATCCTCGGCTTCGACGAACTTCCATTTTTTTTTCTCTCTTTTCTTATTAATTAACGAAGATCTGTATGGCAGAGTTAGGAGAGGACTATTTCTCTCGTTCCTTTAATATTATTCTGCTTATCAACCGTTATAATACTCGATGTGTGGTGATTCACTTAAAACGTTGACGTCAAGTCTCCCCGATTTTCCCCGAATCGATGAAAAAGGTGCCTATGCATAGTTATATAGATTTGACATATATTCCGTTCTAATACAAACGTTGTGTGTGACAAGATAATTCCGAATTCGTTAGCCGCGACAGGAATTCGATTTCGACTGTTTGAAGAATTCGAATGACGTCGCATCCATATTTCATGTCGACTTATACTGTAATCCGTCGATTTCTCACTGTATAGCTGCTGCTGCCGCCGCCTATAAAAGACTTAGTCAGCAGCCAGCAGCAGTAACAGCACACGACCTGTAAAATAAATAAGATCAAGAGTGTGTATATCGGCTACGTACAGCAGCAGCCCTTATGTATGTGTATACTTTTTTGATTTGTCATTTATTCGTGCGTGAGAGAGACGCTGACAAGCGTTTGCGCTGACGACGCTTTTTTTTTTGAATTATTTATTATTGGACGTATATCGCCTTGGTTTCGGTTGATCTATACTTGTGGAAGTGGTTTTCTTGATGACGTTGTGTGTGTCCTTGTTTGACTTGTACAACCGGGAGGGCACGGCGACGGGCACGGAGAGTGCTGGGGATCTTTTCGTCACGTTGTAACTAAACGGGGAACGAGCTACAAATATAAGGACAACGAGAAGGGAATCAGCAAGAGAGAGAGAGAGAGAGAGAAAACGAGATTGCAAGCGACGACGACTATATTGCTATATACTAGCACACCGCCCCCCCCCACACACACACACACACGCAGCGGTGTGGTCTATATAACTTCAGCGTGAGCCTGTGGCCGATCACGCCAGTCTGCAGGGATATGATTTCGATCTCTGCTACGTGACATTGGCACGATAAAGCTTTATAGCCCCAAGATTTCTAGCTATACTTGTGTGTGTCTGGGGCTGTATAGAGAGACGAAACCATTTCCTTTGTAAAGACCCGTTCAAACTCCAATGTTATAGACTTCTGGGTCTATTTGATAGGTCAAAGGTATACTTCTACATTAATCTCTGCGTCTACCATTATTTAAAGAGGATCTCTAATGTTGTATATAGTATATACACCTAAGACATTATACGCTCGTATTTAAGTGACTCGTTTATTATGTACGCACGTCTACTATTTCTAACGCAAATTGGCAGTTTGTATAAAGTGCAGAAATTCTAATGCCCAAGTCAAGCCCCCACCCTCATCAAGTTGAACTCGAAACTGAAGTTGGACAGATAGTTAATAAACGCTCAGCTCCTGATGTACAAGTTAAGGGCAACCAGCAGCAAAATGTCTGGCTCACATGTTTGTTCAAACAAGCGTTTCGACAGCGGCACAGCCAGAAACGCGCTGGTATAAATTGGCAAGTACAGACTCCGTGAACTGATGCAGAAAATTGGAACTTTATCAAATTAAACTGAATGAACTTCAAAATATTCGCCGATGGCTGACATAAGGAACGAGAGATGACGAGATCAAAATCAGTTCTTAAATCTTGAATTTATTTAAATTTAACTTTTATTTTACCTAAAAAATTTACCATAATTGGATTTTTTATTTTTACTTCAATATTCTTAACTGAAAATTCAAAGCAACTATTTCTTTGGGATTTCTTTTATGATTTTTAAAGATTTATTTTGAGAGAAGAATTGATATGTAACTATATGATTTTAACATTAGATACCCACAAGTATTAAATGTAACCAAATATATGATCCAGCCGATTGTGTACGGCAAGAAATAAGTTGAAATGACGGAACAGGATATTAAAGAGACGGCGAATCGACACGTTAAAAAAATATAGTTCCGGAAAGGAAACTACTACGATTTCCATTCGAAGGCCGGATGCACGTACAATAAAACGGGATGGTAACAGGCTGAACGAATATTATTCACACCGGTTTGGCATGTGCGGTAGTAAATAACATACGCAAGTAATTCAAATTCCAGAGAAATGCTCCCCTTTGTGTTTGATCCAAAGTTAGAAATTTTCACCCTTGAATAGAAGGAGGAGAACCCAATAAATCCAAATTGACATAATTCCTTTTAGTTAAATTAATACTTCTATTTGATTTCATAATATCAACAATAAATAACAAACGGGCGGAAAGGTAAGACTAGTATGCAGCAATGCTTCCGTATCGGTTCATGTTGTAGCCGCTGTTGTATCCGGTTCCGTAAGCTCCGCCGTATCCAGTGGAGTAGTAAGCATCCGGATAGGAAGAAACGCCGTACGAAGAGTAAGGAGACGATGCAACGCCATAACTGCTACCAGTGTAGCCTCCAGCGCCGTAAGTCGATCCACCATAAACGTTGGGCATATTCGAATTTCCGCCGTAAGACATGTAGGGAGACGGAGTGGCGCCATAAGATCCGTAAGAGGAGCCCATCATGTAACTGTTGTATGCTGGAGCCGGAGTGACAGGATAAGCCGGAGCGGAGTAGTAGGAAGGCGCAGAGTAGGACGATCCCATTCCGTAGTTGTTCAAGTTGTTGTAGATAGAAGCAGGTGTTACACCATAAGAGGATGCGCCGTAGGAAGATGCCATGTTGCCATAAGCAGGAGTGACGCCATAAGCAGATCCACCGTAAGCAGGAGTGGCACCATAAGCAGATCCACCGTAGGCGGGAGTGACACCGTAAGAAGATCCGCCGTAGACCGGAGCTTGAGTGGCACCGTAAGACGATCCAGAGTAGAAGGATCCCATGCCATAGGTGGGGGCCTGGGTAACTCCATAAGCAGATGCGCCATAGGAAGAGCCCATACCGTAAGATGGGGCTGGAGTGACACCATAGACTCCGCCGTAAGAAGAAGCCATGTTGTAAACGGGAGCCGGAGTAACACCGTAAGCCGATGCTCCGTATGATGACGCCATGTTTCCATAGTTGACACCATAGGCTGCTGCACCGTAAGCAGGAGTGACGCCGTAAGATGCGCCGTAGGCAGGAGCTGGAGTCACGTAAGTCGATCCGCTGTACGAAGGCATGTTTCCATAAGCCTGGGTGACGCCATAGGCTGGTGCGGAATAACTGGAAGCTGGAGTGGCGTAAGTGGGAGCAGCAGTGACACCATAAGCCTGTGTAGCGCCATAAGTAGAAGCTGCTGGAGTGACCCCGTAAGCGGATGCACCATAGGCGGGTGCAGGAGTGGCACCATAAGAAGATGCAGGGGCGCTGTAAGCCGGTGATCCGTAAGAGGCAGGAGAGGCTCCGTAAGACGCGCCACCATAATAAGTCTGCTGGGCAGCCGGAGCGTAGGCCAATCCGCCGGAATAAGCGGAACCGGAACTCGGGTAGGCAGGCGCGGCAGCAGCATAACTCGGTTGGTAGGCGCCGTAACTGCTAGCGGGTAAAGAATAACCACCTAAAGAAGTAAAGAGAAAATAAAATACAAAATGAGTTGGTATCGAATGAAAAGACAAAGGCAACAGTTGAACCCATTCAAGAAACAATCAGCCTCCCACCGAGGCCACCGACATTGATGACGTGCACACATGGGCAGGGCGCAAATCGACAATTACCGTAGCCAGGCAGCAACGAAGTCAAGTAGAAAGCGCTATTGCCTCCAATGGGTCCAACTGAACCGTAAGCCTCTACTTTTTGCGTGTACAGACCAATGCGAGGGTCCAGCTGCTCCTGGTCCTTGGCGGCCGCCTCTTTCGTGTCCGTCTCAGCTGCTGCAGGTTTCACATACGAATCCTTGGTCGAATCGACCGCCACGCTGGCTCCGTCCGTCTTACATGTGGCTAGAAGTAACACCACAAGTCCCACCTTATTCGACACAAAATAAACAATTTAATTTAATTTATTAAGTTAATGACATTTATAACAGTTAAATGAATTGAAAACTTACCGAGAAGAGAATCTGAGAAACGACCTTGCTGTGACGAGACATGGTGAATGAGTCGGTGCTGATCGACTGTCAGTTGCCACCTTTTATAGGTCCACAATCGTCAATGCAACAGTGAGGTATGGGATCACAGGGTGCGAAGGAGGAAGGGTCACCAATGCCGCCATTGTATAATACCTGCAAACACGTGAAGGGAAAACAAAGGAACATTCTGGAATGCACTTTTTCCGTTCAATTGCCGGGCTATCTAGTCTAATTGCCATTTGTCTTGATTTCACAGCAATATTTGTCATATCAGCTCAAAAAGAAATGCAGTGATGGAAAACTTGGTAGATTTAGGATACTTGGTAGTCATTAATCTTTTAGTTTTGCTGTCTTTTTTTGTATCTGTAGTTTTGTTCGTTAGTCCTGTATATGTAGGCGTACATCTTTCATCTATTCCTTTTGTCTAAGCAACGAGATAATTGCCGACAGCCCCACAGTGTGTAGCTACGAAATGTCGTTGCACATTCAAGTTAAATGACATTTCGTCGTGTCATTAGTCGGTTGTCAAGCCGGATATAACAAATCTTTGGCTGCCGCAGCATGATATATACTCTGCTGGCGCTTGGGCACTAATGGTGCAGTCTCAATTAGCATGTCGGAATTAAGAAAACATTCAACGATACAGCCACAGCGAAGTGACATCCATTCCAGTTTTTCGTGCCAGCCTCGCGGCTACCAGCCGGGGGCCCCATTATAGATATTAGCAGAGGACCGCAAAAGCGCGCGGGGTTCAAACTTCTCTTTTTAAATGATGATGATTAGAAACGCTGACGCCGGCGGCAAATCGCACTTGCTCCGCATTTATTAGCTCAGTCCGCTGCATCTTGTTATACACGAAGCATTTTCTCAGAAAAGAGCCGAGTAGTATATATAGTAGTATCTATAGTAGTAGCAGCAGCAGCAGCAGCAGCTAGTGTACATCAACCGTGTAAATTATTTGTTCAAAGTTTCGCCTTGCTGGTGTTTTTGCTTGGCTGAACAGGAAAAAAAAAAAAAAAACAGAAAAGATTTCGCTCCTCCTTTTTTTTCTTTTTTTCTAGTTCAAATAAACAACCAAATCTGGCCGACTCAACTTGGAGCATATTATATGCACGTATACACACCAGCCAAGAATTGTTGGTTTATTATATATGCGAGCGCGGCTCAATATGTCGGTGGATTTCCTACATGTATATATCAGACTGCTGTACAATGTTCACACAGCGGAGAGAAACCAATATACTGTGGCAGACTGCATGCATACAGTTGATTGTAATCTACGTGACCTTATAGCTTGGCTTTACATGTGCATATTACTATATGTATATATTGTACCTCCGCGTGTAAATATCTATTAGTCTGATCTGATAGAATTTCCTTCATTATCCGGCATTAGAGTATTATCTCTACGCCATCATTAGTGTTCTCCATAGGGTTGCGCTAGCGTGATTGCCCGTGTCGGATTATTAGAACGCGGAAAGGAATTTCCAGATGAGAAATCGACTTGGCAGAATTTACGTTGGTATTAATAGCGACATACAAATACTAATAATACGGATTTTGCGGCGGGGGTGATGGGGTCCAGCGGAAGGGGGGGGGGCCTGTTATTAGTACATCGCCAGCACCGTGCAGATATAATAAATGATCCGATATTGCTTCCCTCTCCCGTGTGTATATATGTTATAATAGTTAGAACTGTATATAACATTGTTGTACTATATCCAACATCCAATCGCCCGAATCTCAATTGAATTAGATACCTCTCCGGCGCACAGCACAACTCTCATTAAATTAAAACCTACATATAATGCACATGTGTGTGTCTTTGTTGTTGTCGTTTCCCTTCCGTTTTCCGGAAGCGGCCAATCTCTAGGAGTGCGCTGCCTTTTATTCATTTCACGGCAGAGAACAACAACAACAACAACAACAACAAAAAAAAGTCACAATGGATTTCACAAATAGGATTAGACAAGTTCCAATAAGACAGAGTCGGAATTTATATACTATACATTGTATAACATTGTCGGACGACTATACAGCCTACTACTCTTTCATTCTCTATATATAAAATTGTAAAGCTAAAGCTACTAGCTACTGAACTGTTCCAGTGAGATATTTGCATAATGTATATCGTTACAGCGTCAGGTGGTTGCTACAGCTGCTCCATATGCAAGTGTGGCGCAGATATCGGCTGGCTAGACTGGCTAGACGGCCAAACAGCAGCAGCAGCAGCGCCAGTGTATAAATAAATATAGATGACGCCGTGTGACGACATTTTTGGAAGACGGAAAAAAAGAAAAGAAAAGAAATACAAAGGCGGAAGATTGTTTTATAATTTGACTTCCCGTCGGAAGTAGATATCAAAGATTTTAAAGAAAAGAAAAGAGTATACACATATCCGCACTGTAAAAAGAATTGCAGTTTGATGCCAGCAGGGAGATGCGGAGATGTGTGTGTGTGTGTGCATATAGAACTAAAGTCGGTAGAGAGAGCTAGTCTATGCCTTTTGATATCAATTTCCCTTTTTTATCCACGATAAATAAAAAAGCAATAACAGAAAAAAAATCTTTTCATCAAACGGATGCCTCCATTCTGTCGTACCATTTCTCAGCAGACGTCGTCGCTATCTGCTTATATTCGTTCGCCTTTTTCTTGTCTTCTTCTTCTCTTTTTTTTCTTCTTTTATTTATTTATTTTTTTCTCGAGGAAAAAAGAAAATATAGAAAATGCTTCGCGGTTTGTCTGCTGGCAGGGCCTATTGGCGGCACAGCTAGGGCCGGGATGTTGAAATTCGTATAATATATTTGCTCTTCTTCTTCTTCTTCTATATTTCTTGAATCGTTTCTATATTTCTTTTCTTTTCTTTTTTTCTGGGTTCGATATGATTCTATATATTCTCCCAGTCTCCCCTCCGTTCCGTTTGATATGTTTTATACGCGGCGGGGCTGTGTAGAGATCCACATATCAAAGGCAGCTGTAATATATGAATGACGGAGGGCAGCAATGGTATGAACGAACGACGAGGTCGGCAGGTCTATATGCTCTATAGATATGTGCCGAACAAGAAGAAAAGAGTATCGATCGCTTCAGCTTTTTCCCTATATATACCGTTACAACGTCGCCCGCACACACACACACACACACACACACAAGCCCGAGCGTGGGCACACACGCCAACATGCCAAGAGGCGAAAAGTTAAAGTTTTCTATACACTCTCCTACATATACAGCATCTTATTCGGCCGTCTTCTTCTTGGATGAAACTTTGCTGCAGTCTCGGCCAAGAAAAACGGGCGTCGTCGTCTTCAGAAAATAAAAGACATGGCGACTCTGCATACATTGACTAAATAGAGAGAATAAGCAGAGAAGAAGAAGAAGAAGAAGAGACTCTTAGTCGACATATTTCGACGGTGATGGATGGTCCATTTTTTATTTTTTTCTTCTTCCTTCCATTGCGGGGATCAACATCAACAATAAGGCGGGCGAAAATATTTCCGCCGGACACACGCAAATCATATAGATCTGTATATATAAGCCTCGTCCTTTATAGAGAGAGGATCGAGGCTTATCTATGGCGGTTTTCCTTTTTTTCTTTTTCTTTGATTCTTTTCGGCGTCGTTTATTCCTTTCCCGACGCCTAAAGTTGGTTGTTGCTCGTCGTCGTCCCTCCCTCCCTTTTCACAAAGTATAATATCAAAGGGCCGTGTGTGTGTGTGTATATCGCCCTCCTTTTCGGGCCATATTATCCAGTGCAGCAGCAACAACACCCCAGCCCAAAAAACCCGAGAGCAAGCAACTCTCTTTTGCTTCTTCATTGACGGCACCCTCGGCGTCGCCCGCCATCCCCACCGACGCCCTTCTTCTTTTTTCTTTTTGATATTTTTCTGCTTCTTCCTTCTTCTCGGTGTATAGTGTAGTACAGTACACTGACGTGAAAGCCAAGTTTGTTGCCAAGTCTAGAGAGAGAGAGAAAGAGAGAGCAGAGCTCCTTGCCGAGAAAACTATAACACAGGACGAAAGAGCAGAGTGAAATATCAAATTGGCCTCCATAATAGAACAGCGTAGGCCTACCACACTCTGAGAGATAGTTCTATAACGGTATAGATGTAATAATAATCAACAAGCAATTACACAAACTGTTACGGCCGGACGAGTGGTGGAATATAAGTTGATCATTTCCCTCTACGAAAGAGAGAGTGATATCCGGTCGGCCATCATTTTGCCTCAACGTCTCTCAATAGACATTCAAACGCCCAGCAACACAGCACGCAGATATAGCTATTCTTAGAGATAACACCCCCGCAGTACTACTACTATACTAAATATACCCGTTAGCGGTTGAAATAATGTATAACATATGGAACGAGAGTGCAGCGCAGCAACACCCGGCCAGCGGGAATCTCTCTCTCTCTCTTCTACTAGTTTATTTCTCAAGCTATATAGTACACCATTTTAAAAGCGCCGACCCGAATAAGAGGAAAACCAAAAAAAAAAACCCAAAAAAGAATAAGAGAGTCGGGACACGGAAAGTTGATCTTTCTACTGCTGCGACTCTCTCTCTCTAGATAGTCTAAAGTGTGCTGCGGCGGAGAGTGGTGAAGAGCGCGGGCGGGAGAAGAGAATAAGAGAAAGAGAAGAGAGTTGCTGGAGATGCCGGGCGCGCAAAAACTTTGAGATGCACTGCACTTTACATGAGCACTCGGAGGGCCCATTCAGCTGGAAGCGCAGCGCAGAGCATCTATACACTATAGAGGAGGAGCCATTGCACACGCTAGTCTACTGCTGCTATAGTGTGTGTACATCTACGACAGTAATATATATAGACTAGTCGGTTTTGAAGGGGAAACCGTGAACAGGCCCAGCGAATCGTCGCAAGTCCCAAGCCTTCTAGCAAATAGACACAAACTCTTTCAATTCCGTTCACAAGCGACAACGGCCGTTTACTCCGTTTTCACCATTTTCTTATTTTAATTTTAAATAACCCCCACGCTTTTCTGGGCTTGATTCACATCTGCTGGTTGCCGAATATTCCGGCCAAAATTTCATGAATGAGATTTTCTCTTTTTTTCTCTTTTTTTAATTGAATGGATAGGCCTACATGATTATATGATTTGTTTGGCGGATTAAAAACCGGCGACATCTCTGGCATCAATAACGCAAAAGTGCTGGCAGAATGGTATACACACATCCTTTTTTCTCCTCTTCCGCACGGACACAGTATGTGCGTGTGTGTGTGTCAGATACACACCGGTGGATCCATCGCGGAGGAAGGAAAGCGGATGCCTCCGCCGCTGCCCTTTGACGAGAGTCGACCACGTCATTCCATTTGCTTCTTCTTCTTCTTCTTCTTGTACTACTACTTTTCGGTCGGGTGACATTCTTCCAAAGCTCGTGCACGTCTTTTCCCTTTTCCCTTTTTCTACTTTTTGATTCTTCAGTTGGATATCACATGGGATAATGGGGACAGACCGAGAACAGGACGCGCGGATCTTTCATATCGCGGAAGGGCAGGTTGTGCTGTGTGCTACTCCAGACGTTGCTGGCCAGCAGAGCAGAACCCAGGCGCTTGCAAAGGCTATGACTTGCCTTTTCTAATGCATCATGTAACGGCTCTTTTTGATTCTCTTTTTGTTGGTTGGGTTTTTTTTTTTATTTAAAAGGATCCAGTCCAGCATAGCAGCAGCTTCTCCGTATGTTTCATCTTGTGATATTCCCCCCCACGGGTTTTCATTTTCTTCGGGGACTCGACCAGAGCGCACGGCACACGGCGGTCTGAATTCTTTTCATCTTATTTTCTTTTGGTATGGGGGGTATTGCTGGGCCTCTGTCCGGCTCACGTCCGCACGTCCGTCTTTTCTTTTCAGTCCAGCAGCAGCCAAGAGAAACACACACACATGTCCAAACTCTCTCCAGATGGTCCTGCCGTTGATTGGAACGACGCCCCCCAGTATTATATAACATCGGAGACATTTGTCGTCAAAGCCAAATAGAATTCAAGTTTCCCGCTCAACAAAACTTAACTTCAAAATTTTCAAATAAAAAGCGGGAAAAAAATAATGACGTGGGAAATTTTTAAGTCCAGTCGTATATGAAAATAGTCTAACTTTTACATAATAGCTTTTTAGCAGACGGTATAGGTTAAATAGGAGCTCGTCAATCACACGGGTCACGGCCCACGTTCACAATATTTGTGATTCTCTTCAAAGTCGAACCGAATAGAGAGAGAGAGTTATACAATAGGCCATCTATAGTCTAAATCAAGCTGGCAGATGATTACAGAAAGTCTTTTTTTCTTCGTCTTATTCCCATTGAGCTGCTGCGCTCATCATTGTTAGGAACTTAACTTCTTCGCCGCTGTGCTGGCAAACAAAAGCTTGACGTGTTATTGGAAGAGCCGTATTATATAAGGACGAATGGTGGGAGTGGAGGGGATCATACTGCATATGGCCGACCTCTGCTGGGCTCCTCATATTTATGACGAGTAAATATATATAGACGAGCGAGACAATAAGTCTGATGCCTCTTATATTCTCTCTCTCTCTCTTGGCTGGCTAAGATTCTCTATATTCCATTATTGACGTTTGACAACAATGAACGGAATAAAGGCTCGTTATGAGAGTGAAGCCAGCCCCCCCCCCCTCGCCCAGACATCTCTTGTCCCCGGCTCGGCTGCTGTGTGTCTTGAAGGAGAGACATATAAGAGGCGGTGGATGCATCCTCTTCTTCTTCTGGATACGGTCCATTCTTCTTTCCGCCAAAGTGGCTTGATCATCAAAGCGATAGGATTGCTGCACCATAGTTCGCTATCAAGAGACCTGCTGCTCCTCTGTGCACTATTACACGAGGGCAGAGCATATACATGCAACCCCGATCTAATGAAGCCGGCATTTATTCCGCATCTTTTTCACGGCCAAAGTATCGCCCCACTGTCATCACTCATTTCCGCGTATTATCAGAGAGTTCAAAAAGCCCTTTGTGGAATAATATAATATGAGGCAGATTCAATCAACTTTGCGCCATAGCGCCGTTTTATAGCGGATCCATTTAGATCTGATCCGGCATCACAGCCTCGTATACTCGCGTATACTAAATAGAGCGCTTGTCGGAAAGATGATGGCGGAATATTTAAAAGTCAAAGTTCTCATTTTGAAAGATTCAATCGACTATAGGATACATTCATCGTCAAATCAGTTAACTCTCGTATAAATAAAGGCCAGAAATAATGATCTGTTTTGGAAAAAACAAAAAAAATAACAAATATTATTCCGCATCTAGCCTATATAGAACGATTAAAGCGAAAGAAGAATCGAAGCCCGAGTGCTTTGTCATAAAGTTTTTATTTTCTGTCCCTGATTTTCTTCACGAAATCTTTCCCTTTTTGGGTGGAGGGTGGCTGCTGGATAACTTGTATAGCTCGTACTTATATAAGAGAGAGCTATAGGCCTACATGGCGTCTATAACTGAATCTCAATCACGCCTGCATCAGAGCCAGCAAAATCCTGAGCGCAAAACTTTTTCATCTTTTTCAAAAGAAGTTGTTTCCCTGTCGCAACAGTTAGCATTAACGAGACAGGGAAGAATATATATAAGAAACAATGTTCTAAAACGAAGAGCTAGAGAGCAGAGAGAGAGAGAGAGCTCCTCCGGTCGTGATCGATCCATCGTTCCAACATTTCCTCCTCTATTTCTATTAGTACATTGGCCCACGGCGAATGATCTATATAAAAGCTCTCTCTCTCTGGTATACAGTACACACAGCACAAATATATTTACACGCACCATCAGTATCACTGTGCGAAAAATGAAATAAACGATACGGAAGGAAACACGTTGCGAATGTTTTATACACATCTCGGCCAGAGACTTATACTGCGCCACCGACGAGAGCTGTAGAGGTGCAGCACTGCGTCTAGAACGATATCCATCAATGATAAATTTAAGTTTATCCGAAGTTTATCTTTGTGTTGTTTATATATAGATACGTATACCAAGCCATTGCACGCAGCACAGCAGAGAGCCGAATACGTATACTATAGTATGTCTAAGGATTATTAAATATATACTGTGTAGCAATACACAGTATATAAAGAGAGAAAGAGATATAGATCAAGGGGGGGGGGGGGTTATTATTAAGCAGGAAATGCAAATGATATGGGGAGAAGTCCTATAGCCTACATATACTATATTATTCACCGTCGTCGTACAGTGTAGGAACTGGATATAATATGCGACTTGCATCAGTTGTCTTTTGATCGTTGACAAAGAGATATGCTGATGTGCCAGAGAGAGCCGGCGCTTGATTATAGGAATCCGATTGGATTTTATCCCGCTGCTGCTGCTGCTGCTGTGACTTGTGCAAAAGGCATATACTATAGGACACAGAGTATAGATACACTATAGTATATATTTATACATTATATATAGGGGAGAATGAGACCCCTTGACGGCAATCCTTGTGCGGGCGAATCATCAAATATACATATTAAGGTATAATGATGGTCGTTATATTCCGCCCGGCCTGCTGCTGCTGTGTTGTGCTGTGCTGTGTACTTAGCAACAACCCCCTGCCCAATAGAATAGAATATAGTATAGGCTACGCACGGCCAATCAGAGCTAGCATCTAATATCCATAGATATATATACCTATAGAGCCGAGCGAAATCAGATCTGCAGAAAATGTATAATGCGGAAAAACCGGGATCTAAGCTAGACGCCATTTTGCGCTGGCAACATTTTCGCCGGAATAATAATGCGCGGGGAGAATTCCATTGAAATCGGCGAAAGATCACAAGGAATGTGCACTGGACTACATCATCTATTTCGCGAGTAGCTTCATAGACGCGCAAGCAGATGATGATGCTGATGAAGATGTCGAGGCGAATGAGATGATGAATAGATGCGCGCCGAAACAAATATACGTAGAACAAGACACGAAAAGGCCATCAAGTGCTGGCGGCTGTAAAATGTCAGACCATTTATAGGCCTATATCCTAATATAAGGTAAAACCGACTTGATTTGCAATCGAACATTGTATACATAAATGCACTTTAGTATAGTCCGCAATTCGAATCTATTGAATCCAAGGCTAATATGTGAAATCAGAATTAACAACCAATATCAGCCATCAATGTTGATTGCATTTGAATTTGAGTGGGTATATACTGTATATGTGTAGACAGAGTATGTCTGTAACTATATATACACTTTTACTCGATCTTCTGCGAGTCTATAAAAGATGGTTGATGCGACTATTAAACGGGGCGACCTTAAGTAGGTCGGGCCAATAACTTTGTCCGACATGTCCAAGAGGCACACGAGGCACTTGGGCCGGGCGCCGAGAAAGAAACAAAAATAAAAAAAAAAGGGCCGGACGCAACCAAATACGGCCACTTCTTTTCCTTATATATATACTACACGTACAGCAGACGAGACGTCCGTTTCCGCGTTGATTCGCTTTACACCGAGCAGCACCTTTCGTCTGCGCCGACGACGTCGACCTGATGATGTTATTACCTCAAATTTATTTTATTTTTATTTTTCCACGTCCCAGCCGCTTGATAGTACGTACTGTACATAGAAGACGGTCGTTAACCGAAATTTATTTTCTTTGGCTATATGTACTGATGCTGCTGCCAAATCAAATGCCAAATATCGGACAGCCCGCGTGGCGTCGGCAGCTGAAATTGACTTGGACATCTTTTCTAAATAAACAGGGACAGTGTCAGAACATGTGTGTCGACACTTTTATACGCGGTCATCAAATATTTGTATGTGTATAATATAATCCTTCCAAAAAGAAAAAGAAACACGAATTTAACCCATCATAAACGCACGAAATTTTATTTATTTCCGTTCGATTCAATTGATAAGAAAAAAATATAAAGCACATATAAACACACAAGACACATTTTATTCGGGAGAATGGAGAAAGAAGGGGGGTGGGGATGTTGATGGAACGCGCCTGCGCCGCTCGGCATCTTGTGTTGCGATCCGGCCGCGCCGCGCTTCGCTGCTGGATGGATGGATGGATATTATAAGGCGAGAGAAGCGTGTAGCCGAGCAGCAGAGTAGCAGTGTGGAGGATGCTGCGGGAGTTGGGAGAGCCGGCCCAATCGCAGTAGCAGTAGTCCAGCGTAGTGTGTCGTCGTCGTCGTCTCTTTTGTATATCGCGGGGGACGACGAGATGAGAATGCTCTGCTAGCAGACTGACTTGTCAATCGGTCAGCAGCCGTCGGCACCGCAGCATCTCCATTACTACTACTCTCCTGTCTCTTCCACACATTTACGTACAATTCAATCTCTTCAATTGTCAGCCGGCAATCAATCAACCGGTAAGTTTTCTGTCTATTCTGCGACAGTTTAATTGGTTTGATAGATTCGATTTGTTGTTGTAGGCCTATTTTATACGCGGTTAGAATCGCTTGTTTGAGTTTAGAATAGATTTGATGCTTTTGGGTTCGTTGCTGTTGTGCTGTGTGTGTCGTGCTGCTGCTGACTCTGTCAGGCGATAAATTTGAATGTACACAACGACACGCGTTTGACGTTTTCCGACTGTCAAAACTCTGGCGACGAACAAAAGACTCGCTCGTGGAGGGGTCGTACAGCAGTATTTTCGGAACGGGAATAAGTCAAAGTTATTCGTCGACACGTGTGTATATATACTGTGCCTCCGACCATTTTCCCGCTGACTGGGAGGTATGCAATAGATAGAATAGTACGTATAGGGATGAGTGAAAAGAAGAAGGAATAAGAGCTCGGGTA
Organism: Daphnia pulicaria; assembly: GCF_021234035.1. Classification (NCBI taxonomy): domain Eukaryota; kingdom Metazoa; phylum Arthropoda; class Branchiopoda; order Diplostraca; family Daphniidae; genus Daphnia; species Daphnia pulicaria. The sequence continues at coordinate 10,841,889 of NC_060913.1, forward strand.
GGTGGAAAATCGGTCGACAAAGACGGATGACACACACAACAACCTATTACACAGTGGCAGAGCAGCCAGCAGCCAGCCAGCCAAAGTCTATACGCACATATATACGACTATACACAGCTGCTGAGCTGTTTGTGTGTGTGTCTTCCTTTTGTGTCGTCCTCCCCTGAGTGTGTATACACATCAGCGAGCTAAAAGAGCTAGGAAGAGGAAAAAAAACCGTCGTGATGTCACATTTCCCTCTACCAAACCCCGAGCCGGCGCATTGTGCAACATCCCCCCCGAAAAAGAAGCTAAATCATTTCCAATTGTTTTCTTTTATTTCATATAAATTGCCAGAGGAAAAAATCAAAGCTGTCAAAGACAGCAGACAACTCTTCAAAAGGTATATAATTTCAAATCGAGAAGAGAGAGAGAAAAGCAGCTAGAATATATTATAATAGCTCGGATATAATAGTACAGACAGATCAAATGGGTGTGGGCGGATCTAAATCCTTTAAGTCGCTTTTGTCGCCCCCCCCCTTCCCCTCTTTCGGCTCGAGCTTAATCTTCACTTAGGAAATCAAACAAAAAAGAGCCGCCGCCGTAGCTCGCCAGCGTCCCTCACTTTGATTTTATGTATTCAATCTTTTCTCTATCTCCTTTGCTGCTCATTGCGCATTATATAGATATAGAAAAGCGCGGATAGATAGATGGATATATAGATAGATAGATATCAACTGTGTGTTGATGTGTTCGTGTGTTTTGTAATGATGCCGAGGGTGGGGATGAGAGAGGGGTGGGGAGGAAAGCAATCATCCGTGTATAGCCCGTCATCATCATCATCGTCCGAGAGGAGTGATGATGATGATAAATACTTTTGTGTTCGTTTCATTCGCGGGTGGATGCTGGGGGTTCATCTCTTCTCTCTCGATTGCTCGGGCTTCTTCTATCTTCTTTCTTCTTATTGCTTCCGCGTCTCGAAAACTATTTCTAAGTTACCCAGTACATGCACGGCCAGCATTTCGGTCGCCTAGGCAACACAACAACTTGATACATATTTTCGACCCGGCACAGCAACAGCACACACTTCATTTTAGAATACCTCGTCGTGTGGGTGGGGTGGGTGTGTTTCCCCCTTATTCAAACCCGCCAGTGAATTCAAGTTGTGCACCAGACACACACACACACACACAACACATCACGACATACTTGAAATCTCCTTCGACAGAGTAAAAAGTTTGCACTTCTCTTCTCTTCTCTTATAGTTCTGTGGCGCCCTTTTCAAATGTAGACTATCTCTAAACTATACAACAGCAGACATACACGTTTGCTGTGTACTGTGTGTATGCACTCTGTGCCAGCACAAAAGCCAAGTGTCTCAGCTGGCGCACTCATTTGGCATGCAAAAAAGAGCAGCAGCAGTAGTAAAGAGCGCAAGTGAGAAAGGGAGAGAGTCCCGACAAAGTTGTTGCCAATGGACGCCAGCCCCATGCTGCCTGGGCAGGGCCAGCAGCTACAGCAACGTCCAAAAGTGACTTTCGGAGAGCCAAGAGTCGTCGCCCTTTCATATCTCGTTTCAAAAGGGCGAATGTACGGTATTATTAAGCAACTTTGAAGTCAATTTCTCTCTCGGAAATATTACGTGTAATATAATAATATAATCGCAGAGGGAAGAGCTGGAAGGATGGGCGAAATGCAGTCGACATGTCGCCGCTCGCGCGGGCTTTTCAATTTACAAGTCTGTCGTCGCCTCTGCTATACTACACAGTCTCTTATCTCCTTCTCCAACTCTATATTGAGATAGAAATATGCAGAGTTATGCGCGTTGAAAATCTCATTCGAAAAATCACCACGGCGCGCCAATTTTGAAAAATTCGCGCCATTTTTATTAAAATTTTTTACCGGCGGCAATTTTTTTAAAATTTGAAATAAGGAATATACATTTTTGGCGAGAGCGGAACCTTGTTCATTTTATTGCTGATTTGCCGGTTGAATGAACGTTGAATAGTTTCGGGAAATAAAAATAAAATAAAAAAAAAACGACCAGCGTTTAGATTGGAGTAGGTGCGGTCGGAATTGTGTAAATAGTGAGAGAAAAGAGAAATAATAAAAAAGGAAGAGCTATGGGGGGGATATACATATATAGACTCGGTTGCTGCTACTGCTGCTGTTGTATGGCTGTAAGCAAAGTGAGTGAGAGAATAGCTGAGAGAGGTTGACGTTGATGGAAGGATGAAAGCGCCCGAGGATTCTTTGCCTTTTATTTCTTTCTCCCGACCGACTTATTTTGTTTCTTCTTGTTGCACTCGTCGCTCCGCCTTTTTATTTTTTTGTTTTGTTGTTTTTTTCTCGATTGAAGGGGAGAACAAGGCGCCGAGCTGTTGGAGTAGAAAACGAATCTAAAAGGCAGTGGCGCCCCTGTCGCTTGTCCCGGCACTGATAACCGAAGCTGCAATCCCGCGGGAGTGAGCGTAGCCCATCAGCTTTTCTTTGTCTTCTTTTTCTTCTCTTTCTATTTCTTAGTCGTGAGAGCTGCGCTCTTGTTTCTCTCTCGTTTTCTTAGATTATTCTTTTGAGAGAGATATCTATATTTTATTCGATATTTATTCCTTTTCCTCTATACTCTGATGATGATGATGCTGCCGGGCACCTTGCAGCATTGTTCCACCCCACTTTTCTACCCCGAGCTGGAAGAAATTTGTCCTCAACGTCGCCAACGCCCATTTTTTTCGGAGCTGTCCGTTTCCTCTTTGTTTTTCTTCTATGTCTTATGCAGTTACCATAAATATGGTACACGACAATCGAGCGTCTCTCCCGACGTTTCATACAAAAGTAAACAATTCTGAAAATGTCTCTATCTCTCTCTCCCAACGCGGAGAGAGAATTATTTGACTTGAACCAAATTACAGCCGTAATAGAGTACGGTACGGTACTATATATCTAGCAGCCGGAAGGGTGGAAGAAAGAAACTAAAAAGAGATTTCAATTTCTTTTATTTTTCCTTTTTTTTTATCCGGAAGTCTCTATAACTTCAATTTCAAACGATATACATACACATACACACACTTCCTCGTTTAACCCGCCAAAGGCGCAATAGAAGAGAGAGAGAATCTTACGACAAGAGGTTGTGCTCGTGAAATTGCCTCCCACCCCAACCAAACAAGAGTAGGCCTAGTATAGACGCAATTCTCTTCTTCTTCTTGTGTAGTATTCCCGGCATCGGGGAATTGACAAGCTTTTCTCCCCCCCCCCCCTGATGTCGAGTCTATTACACAGCACACAGCGAAGCGCCGAGCTTTTTTTTCAATTTGAATGTAAATAGACACACACACTATATATCCAGCAAAGGGCTGCTGTCTGTCTGTCTGTGGGGAGATGCTGATGCTAGATGTGTAGAGAGTTTTATGTGCGCCCTGTATACACACACAGGATGGAGTTGGATGTAATGTATGCCAAGGCACAGAGAATACATCTAGCCGACATACACACACACAACAAGAAAGAGTCAACATATACAGCTATATCTTATGAATATCATCTGGGCGAAATAAATAAGAAAGAGCTAGGGCGACCAACTCTCTGTACACATCAAAGTGTTGTGTGCGTTGTCATATCTCTCCTTCGATGTGTGTAACCAAGACATCAAAGCAGTTTGCCTCCGGCTATTTACACACCCGCAGCAGCAGAGGATATGTTGGATATTATATAATGCTGGCCGAAATATTTTAATTTCTCTAGTACTACATTATCTCTGTTGTCTTCTGTTTGTTTGGTTAGGGACGTCGGACAACCGCCGAGGGTTCATATCAACAGCTGAAGGTGAAAGGGGCTTCCAGCTTCCGCTGTCCCGGACGCCTCCGAAGTGTATGTTTGAAAGGCCCCGCTCATCATCACATAAGAACCGGTCATTGTCGTCATGTTAGCAACGGCTTTGGCCACGTCTCCGTCGTCGTGGGAATCATCAGGATCGTCGCCGGACGACTTGGCCCCGAGCGGATCCGGTCGGAGGCCTTGCCATCATCCGCACAATCACCATTACCATCACCAGCAATTGGAGACGCCCAATAATAAGCAGCAGCAGCAGCAGCCGGATCAACAATCGACGACTACACCAACAATCAGCAATAATCCATCGTCGGCTCCTGTTGTTGTCGCTGAACCAACACCACCGCCAGCCCAACAACAACAACAACAACAGCCGAGCCGGGCCTCATCATCTGGGAGTAGTAGCGGCGGAAGCGGAAGCAGCAGCAGCAGCAGTAGCCGATCCGTTCATCAGATCCAAGTGCAGCTGCAGCTGCAGCACAAGCAGCGCCAGCAGAGTTACGTCTACCCCAAATTGCAATTAGTGCAGATCGACGACGCGTGGTACGCGCTCAATCAGACCTGCTTGCAAATCTACCAGCAGCTGCAGATGTGCGGCACTGCCCAGCTCATGCCCGTCGACGTCGTCCCTCTCCACAAGGTATGTGCTGTCCTTTATCCCCTCTCCCCATTTTCCACCGTGTGTAATTTCATTTGTCATCCGGATATTATTATTATGGCAAAGAGCTCAGACTCACAACTGTCTGGCGTCTATTTACTCGAGATCCTGATGCTGGCAGTGGTCCCGGTATATAGACAGACACACACACACACATCGATAGATATAGCGCTGGCCTTTTGCGAGCAGAGCTCCTAATCATCTTTGTCGCCCAATTTCAGCGTGTCGACAGCAGGAGGAGCCGTAAAAGGGCAGTAGGAAAGAAAAGAAGATGGAAAATCCCCTTCTTTTCTCTCTTCATCATCATCATTATCCTCTTTGCAACTCTTCATCCGATCCTTCTTTGGAAAAATAAAGCTTTTCGTGAAAGAACAATCCAACATCGCTATCAATGATATATAAGAAGAAGATGATTTAGGCGCTCCTTCTGCTATTTTTTGGTCGGGATATAGGAGCGTGATATTTTATGAAATAAGTGAGGAAAGAGTTTCCACCTTCTTTTTTGTTGGAGTGACGACCGTGAGTCTCCAAAAACCTCCGCCGGGAAAATAATACCGAAAAAAAAAGAGGTCCCGCCCGTCTTGTCTATAAAGAAGAAAATGGTTCAATCGACTGCAGCAAACCAGAAGTTAGCCCCTCTCTCTCTCTCTCTACCGACCCTACATCATCATAGATCGATCACGCTGTGTGTGTGTGTGTCTAGATCCGCTTGGCCGCCTCCCATATTTGCTTTTTTTTTTTATCCTTGGTGATTTTCTTTTTTTGGGCGGCTCCATGACGACGTTTCTGTTTCACTACATTGACTACTACTACCTATATGCTACTAGCTGGCCTCTTTTTTTTTCTTGTGTGCGACTCGTAATGGGTTGATCCATTAAAAATAAAAGGGGAAGAAGATTTATATAAGAAAAAAGGACGTCAACGTTTCAATCGGCACGAGTGGACCTTTTCTTATCGACGAGAGCTTTTTTGGGGACGACGACAACCAGCAGAAGGCTGTTATAGAGTTGTTAGTGTGTCCTTGTAGTGTCTCTGCTGCCCGGCAGCAGTATAACCGGGCTAGCTAGCTAGGCCTGCCAGTTATCACCGAAAAAATAGTAGACGCAGCAGCTGCGAAAAAGGCCAATATTCTTCCGTCGGATAGAGAAAGAAACTCGCCAACAACAACAACAACAACAAAAGAAAGCTGAAGAAAATAAGACGTCAGCTATTATAGGCCTCATCAGTTGTCCTATTAAAAATAGAATCCACGCACAAAGAAGCGTGTAGACTATCCCATACAATCCAACACGGATGAGTGTGTGTGTGTCTCTCTCATCTATATCCTGCAGTCCGCTGGATGTAATAATGTATAGACGCGGCGAAAGGCAATCCCCATTATCTCCCGTCCTGATTTGCAGAATGTTGCACACACATCCATCTGTGTATATAGGACAGCAGCAGCATCGATCCGCCCAGCCAGCCAGTCGACCAGCCCAAAGTCCGGAACCAGAAAAGTTGGAAACAGAATCACATGGCAATGGAGGAGGAGTAACACCCCCCCCCCCCCCCCAAACAAAGAATATAAAGAAAGACAACGTTGTTGTTGTTGTTGGGAAATGCTGGAGGCTTTTTCGGCCATCGATGGGAATAAAAAAACAACAAAAAAAGGTGTAATGCACATCCTGTAGACTTTTAAAAAAGAGGTCCGCACCATTTTGAAGGAAAAAACAAAAATCTAAAAAGAAACAAAAACTCATCCACTCTCCTTGATCCTGCGCTGGAAATGCGTTCTGCTAATGCTCCTAGGAGTGTGTGTGTGTGTGTGCCGGATCTAAACAAGGAGCTCTCTCTCTCTCGACACCCTTTTTGTGTAGTATAGCTGTGAGTTAAGTACCAAGAAGCCCCGGCCATTAAAGAAGGATATTCCTGAACTCTGAGCTGCGTTGCTGCAAAACATCAGCACCGCCGCGCTCTCCTCATTTTTAAAAGGCGCACACGCACCTCCCACTTTATTGAAATAGAATAATGCGAGGAAATATATAAGTAATGCAGCAGAGAGAGAGAGAGATTCAAACTTGCCGCCACCCCACTTGATTCCGTCGAATTGGATCTATCCCTACACACGCACACACACACGCACACACACAGCCGAAATTGTTATTTATTTACACGTCCTTTTATTTATTTATCAGGATTATATATTATTCCTAGACGCAATAGTGAGAATGGTATAAGGTGGGTTGGTTGGTTGGGACTCGGTTGCTATAGCAGAATGGCGCGACTATAGCAGAGCGCACAACGCGATATAGTACGTGACTGTCCAATCGGATTCAATGGCTCGGTACATACTATATAGAGACGATGCCGCGGGACAAGAAGAAGGAAAGTTTTTCGACCGTCCGATACGCGACTCTCCTATACATATATAACATCGGTCCGTCTATAGTTCTACTTTCCATTTTTTTGGATGGCTGCCCACCAGTGCAGCAGCAGCATCGCCGAGTCATCTCGCGCTCCGATGGAATAGATACCCTCCTCCTCCGTGCGCTCCCGCGGACTCGCCAATATCCCTCACACAAAATACAGCACGCGCCGAAATTCGGAAACAAACAGCGCGCGGAGCCGGGAGAGAGATTTCTTTTTCTCCCTCCGGAATGTTACATGTCTCCGCTCTTCCTATAGAAATACATATTGGCCGGTTCTCCTCCTGCATTCGCCCAGCACCTTATGTCTAACTCGTCCGCGGAGTACAGTCAAAATATGGGCCCATCATAACAACATACTCAACTGCTGCTGAGCCGCACGATCTTTGATTCATCCACCTCTTGACCGACGTTGTCCGATTACGAGTGAACCGAAACGGAAATCCGATCATGCGTGACTCGAACCTCTTGTGAATATGTTTTAAGGAAGGAGCAGGAGGATTTTGTAAAGAGGGTGGCTAGATGGTGTACTATAAGGGGGGATCGGTCGACAACAACAACAACAACAACAAGAAATTGTGGGGATGAAATCAAATCTTCTTTTCCCCTGCTTATCCGTTCACTTCAATTATTTCGTTACACAGAATATAATCGGGCGAGCGGAATTTCTGATTTCTTTCTGATCCGATTAAGACGACAACAACAACACGCATCCGGCCGCCGCTGCTATAGCGTGCAGTGTGTGAGAACTCCCGTCCGTGTGTGTGTGTGTGTGTGCGCGCAACAATATGCTAATATCGATTTTGTGATTTCATATTTTTCTCTCTTTCGTCCGTGGCGGCATCAGTTGCCGGAGTGCGTCAGAAAATCGCTGTCACCATCTGATGCGGATTACGGAGGAGGAGGCAACAGGAGATGCTCGGGAGGAGGAGGTGGCAGCGGCAGCAACAATCGCGGCGGCGGCAGTCGTCGAAACTCGAGCGGAGGCGGCAACATTAAAATATCCGGCGCTCATCATCATCCGGCAGGAGGAGGCGGGAGCCATGACGACGCCAACGATGACGACGCCGTCAGCAGCACAACAGGAGGATCTCCCGGCAATTTGCAGCAGCAGCAGGTCCCGTCGGCGGGCATCTACGACATTATGAGCGATGCGGCCTCCATGGCAGCAGCTGCCGGATCCGGCACCAGCAGTCATTCACCTCGACTCCTCTGCAATAACCAAACGGACGCCACTAGTATCAACGCATCCGCATCCAGTAGTCACGGTGAGTTTAACTGGCCTAAAATTGTAATAATAAGCTAGGCAAACAAGTGTAGCAACTTTGGATGAGAGTTTATAATACCCAGAGCGATCGATCGTGTACATACACAACAGGAGCAAGGTGAAGCGGAATAATCCGCCTAATTAGCCAATCTGCAAAGAGATAATTAGCGCATCATCTTTCAATTACCCCCTATAAGAAATTGGCAATAGAACTATGCCAGAAAAGGCAGCAGTCGATCAATTAAACAAAAGGAAAAAAATAAAATAAAAATGACGATGAGGACCTTTTGTGTACTCGATCGGGATCCGCTTCGCTTCTTTCATAGAATCTAAGTGGATGCGGATGCGGGAATATATATAGGAGCGCCCGCCCGGTAGCGACAAAAGACTCGCCCGAGTCAACATCGAACGATAAAAGAGCGCGGGCGGGACCGCACCCACACATACGCTCCTGTGTATCTACTGGGCGACTAGATATATTATGGATCACATATTGTTAGCTATATATATATATAAAACGGAAGGGGATGGGGGAGAGACACATGATATAGACATCAGAAGATGAACTAAGAAGCCTGCAACCGAGGGATAATAAGGAGCAATAGACAGCCGATGACGCTAGGAGGAGATCATCAAGAAAAAGCGATCCTTTTTGGCAAGAAAGAAATAAAGGGATGAAACTATATTATTGCGCCGTTCTATAAAAGCTGCTCACACAAAGTTGCCCTTCTTACAGTGACACTTATATAACAACGGGAGAAAATGCAGCGCAGTTCTCGGCGGATCAGATCTGCGGGTTGTGGACAATTCCCAGCCTCGGCTGCTGCTGCTGCTGTTGTTGTGTCTCCTAACGGCTATAGACTTTCTGCTGTCTGCTGTTTGAGACTATATATAGTAGAATGGGTGGCCCATATATTTATGGAATTCGCGATTGGAATATGTTTGGGTTGCCTTTCGTCGCATTCTAATAATATGTAGGCGACGGGCGAGAGAGTTGCGTCGCTCGCGTGCGGACGGAAGCACAAAGAAAAACCGCCGGAGTCGAAAGAGAAAATGTTTCATATTTTCTAAGCCTCTTATATATGTGTGTGTGTGTGCGTACGTAGTATAATGTATAGACAGCGCACAGCATCACATTCTCTTTCGCTGCATACATCACCAAGTAGCTCATTCTTAGTCGACTGGAATGGGCCAGGAGCAGCAGCAACTGCCGGGCTTCCGCGTCTAGCTCCTTTAATATCTTTCCACTTATAACGTCAGCAGCTCGGCTCTTCAGAGTCAATTCGCCCGGACCGCCGGCCTGGGCCTGAGAGTCTCTCTATGCATTTCCATCTCTTTCCGCTAGAATGCCTCAGGACCAATCATACATACATATAGAAGCAACGGCATTGCTTTCATTTCCATGACAAGACGTCGGTTGATTGTCTGTTTGTGTGTGTGTGTGTGGCTTTTCCTTTTTGGAAATTGATTGGAGAGAGTCTAAGGAGGGGGAAGCAAAAATTATTCCGGGCGGATGCAAAAGGGAGGGGGGAAATGAATCTGTGTGTGGTCCTTTATACATACGTTTGTTCCGCTTTTTTTTCCATCCGCCGCGACGACGAGGAGGAGGAGGAAGCAGCTGGGAGGGAAGAAAAGAAAAAGGGTGGGGGGAATTTATTCCACCCACTGGTGGTGGTGGTGAATCTGCTTCGCGCTCCTTTGGCTCCTTCATATAAACAACAAGTTAATTGAATTGGCGCGTGCAGCCGGAATGATAACGAGCATTGCCAGTGTGTCTGTCTGTCTGTGTCTGTGTCTATATTGCCATCCGGGTTTTTTTTTTATATATACACAGACGTAACTAACAAACAGACGCCGCTCCCTCTTTTGATTTTTTGGAAAATAGAAAAATATACCGTCGAGGAAAAGAACATAACCCTTATGCCAGCTCCTTATATAACAGCTCTCCTTATAAATAACCATTTTGTGTACATTTTTTTCAACGACTGCTGCGGATGAGTGGCTGGCTGGGCATGTTGTTGTTGTTGTTGTTGATTCCGCCGCTTTGGCTTGAATTGAATTGCTAATCTTGAAAAAGATGTTGATCTTCTCCTTTCCCATTTTATTTCTGTTTGATTTATATGTCCTTCATCCGCTGGATGGATTCCCAGCAGCCGACAAGTCTTGGTGGTCTCGGTTCTTTTACGGCAACAATAGCGCGGCCAACGTTGCGGCTCCTCCCAACGCCGGAGGCAATGCGACGTGGATGGCGTCGTGCAGGAGACGCCAGCCGCAAGCCGTTCAACATCCGTTCCGCCGTCGGCATCGCCAAATCGTTCAGAAACTCATGGAGGAAACCAGTTTGGCCGAGGAGGAAAACAACCGCAGCAGATCTGCCACGGTCACGGTCGCCAGTACCAAAGAGACCGGAACTCCTTCAGGAGCCACGACGGATGCAGCAGCAGCCGACAAGGACACCATCCGTCGGGATCACGAGTCAGGTGACCATATAAATGATCTATAATTAGATCCTATTGACCAGCATTCAATATGGAATCCATTGTTTCCATTCAAACCCGCCAAACAACACAAACAATCAACTGATTTTCAATTGAATCCAGGAGCCGCAGATGGCCAGTTGTTCACTTGCGTCGTCTGCCAGTCCGTGTTTCAAACTCATCGGCTCCTGCAGCGACACCGCGAGCGAGCCAATCATTTCGGGTACGTCCAATAGTTATTTGCCCAGTCGAGGATGTCCAGCAATCTATCGCAAGTATAGACGACAAACAGATGTTGCTGGATAGACGATGAAAGTTGATACCAGCAGCTAAAAAAACAATCCCCAACAAGAAGGAACTATATATAAAGTTTCCCTTCCATTAGAGTTGAAACGCCCAGCAGCAACGCATAGCTCCCGAGTTTGGGGGTCCCATCTCACTCCTAACCAATTGTCGTTTTTTTTTGTTTTTTTTTTTTGCTCATAGAGTAACTATCAATGGCCTATCTCTTTTCCTATTACCAGCGCACCCCCCGATCCTCTCCCGGGGAGATATATATCTACCGAAAAACACAAGAAAAACAAATCTATCTATCCGCTTTTCGCTTTTTTATTTTGGCGTTTGCTGCTGCCGGGAACCCGCGGCCCCTTCTTCTTATATATGTCTACAGTCACGCTAGGTTGCGATCTCTCTCCCTCTCTAATCAATGTCTTTCGCCGGGGTTATGTGTCTGTTCCCGTTTGTTCTCTGACAGTCCCCCCCCCCCCCTCTTCATCCCTTTTTGCCTTTCTCCCATCTTCTTTCGTTTCACTCTCCTTTCTTATATATCTACGTGTGTGTTACGTCTGTGCTGCTCCGAATGACGTGGGCGGGATGGGACATCAACTTACACACACATCCAACACGGCCAATTAACTGCTTTCTTGACATACTTCCTTCCTGTTATCGGCGCAACTCGGACGAGTCAGGCCCCTTTTGCTACTTCATCATTTGCTTTCTTTTCTATTCTTTTATTATTCTTTTGATTATTAACCGGCGAATTAAAGGGATAGACACTCGACGCAGGCTCTGCCCGATAGATGGCTCATTACTGACGGCTAACGATTTGATATATCTTGTCTCCGAGAAGAGAGAGAGAGATGATGGATGATTGATCGTCGTTAGATCGCTCGAAATGGGTTGCGTCTCTTCTTCCTCAAAAGGTTGTACGCCTCCCAAAAAGATTTTAAAAAAAACAAGGAAAATGTTCTTTAATAATTCCTTTTGACAATGTCTTCCGGCTTCTGGGACTTCCTTTCTCTTCCAATTTGATTCGACGACGACGGTTGTGCAGCAGCAGCAGCGTAGACCCAATTTCGCTCAAGTCCCCGATCACTTTTTTATTTTATTTTTTGACTTTTCCTTCATGTCAATTTCCGTTTGCCATCTCAAATGATAGGCTCCCCTATTGGCGTAGATCCAAAAACCTTCGTATGGACACAAAGACTCGGTCTGGTAGTAGCTACTGTAATAATACGGAGAAAAAGCCATTTTCCGCAGCCGGAGCTCCTAGATAGGTTGAGCGCCTATTAAACTCGGTGCACTGAGTTGACGCATGGGATTCTGTCAGTTGCATTTGCATTTTTCTTTTTTATTATTGGCTGTGTGTGTTTATGGAACAAATTTCGCCTGGCCTCCTCTCCCTTATAGGTGCACTGTTTGCTGCAAGAGCTTCAAGAACTGCTCCTCGCTGCAGGATCACTGCGAACTCTTGTCGCACTGGTCCGAAGAGGATTCCGACGAGGATTCCGGCGACGATTTCGACTCGGATGAATATTTGTTCTCCTCAAGCGATGACGAATGAGAATGCTGACAGGCATCGCAGCAGTTATAGACTTATACGTGAAGTCGTGAACCCGTTGCGCGCGAGCGTTTATAATCGCCTGCCGAATGAAAAACGCCCGCGTGTTATTCCACTTCTACTCAGATACAGACACTCGCATATAAATAATATATAATATATACAGTACATACATAAACATTAGGATGTTCGAAATCTTTATTCCCCCGCGTTTGTGTGCACACATCTCATCCTATAACTTGTTTTGATCAATCATAGAATTTTTAGTTCTTTTTTTTTCCCCATTTTTTTGTTTGTAACGAATGGAAATAAACGCTGAACCATTATTTTTCATGTCAGAAATGAATAAAAAAAAAGAACTTTTATTTTTATTGTTCATGCGCACGAACTTTGACGCGTTGGCAGGTTTAAGAACGCGCCCGTGCGCCGTGGGAATTTTATCAACAATTTCGCGTCGTCTGCTCATTTGTCTCAGTTTTGTTTTTTCACTTTGTTAGTTTTCCGGTTCGAAATAACAAGGTTTTGGACTTGTCAACACGTAATAACAAGCATGGTTTCTTACAAATGGTACGCTCGTCATGTGATTAACAACAATTGAGAGATAGATCCGAGTTAATCTTTTTTTAATAGGGTTGCTAAGCGGCGCAACTATAAGGAGGAGGAACTTGCGAATCGAAGCTTAAGGACACCGAATGACAGATTACCCCACCCACTGCTTAGTTCCACTTATAAAGAAATCAATCCCAAAACAAAACCTATTTCTCCAAAGAAAAAAATTGTGTTGGCCTACTCTGATCCCTTGAGCCGGGCACTGGAGGGCAGTGACCCTCTCAGCCAGTTTGTGTCGAAAGATGAAGTCGAAGGGCCTGAACTTTACTCTCCAGCCTCTAACCAGAAAGACAGTGTATCGAAAGAGTGGCTCAGGCACAGAACTTCCATTTTAGGAAAGTTTACAACGTCAGAGAAATTATCCATCACATCTAGTTTCCTTCAAGGGGGAGAAAAATGTAACGTAAAACTGAATCAATAAGTTTTCTAAACCATGAGCTGACCAAAATATCTATCTATATAAATATCATTCTTAGTGGTCGTCAAACAGCAGATCAATGACAAAATCAAGCACAGGCTACAACAGCTGGATGAATTTGAAGAGCATGTGAGTGAACACAAGGGACTTTCCAGGGATGACTATGTCTCACGAATTACACAAATCAGTCATGAACTCCACCAAGCATGGGCTTTAGATCAAAGAGTCAAAGCACTGAAAATTGTCATTCAGGTATCTATTTAAAATGTTTTGAAGTGAATTCATAGCTCACCAATATTTATGGCTTTTTATTCTTTTTCAGTGCTCTAAACTTCTGCTTGAAACTCACCCCTTTGCCTTTTATCCGAGCAAATTCGCCCTCATTACCGATATTTTGGATAACTTTGGTCGAATGGTTTTTGAAAGAATTGCGGAAAAAGGAGATATCAGGTAAAATTCCATCATGTCGTTATTCTCGGAAACGAGTACGATTGTCTCATTGGTCATCTCTAGACTGGTAGATCACCAACTACCAAAGTATTTTAAACCGGAGCACGTTTCTGAAGCAGCCCGTGAGACGTGTCGCAACTGGATGTACAAAATTGCATCAGTCAGAGAACTGTTGCCGCGAATTTATGTCGAAATGGCCGTCCTGAAAAGCTACTCATTTTTGGAAAACACGTGAGATGACTTCTAAATGTTGTCCCTTAGGCTTGTTGCTCAACCAACATCAACTGCGTCATTTTCAGGGATTTTTCCGCTAATTTGATCCGATTGTCGAGGGCCATTCGCGGTGTGGGAAATCCATTAGTTGCCGCCTACGCACGCGCGTACTTGATGCGCATTGGACTAGAACAATTCACTCAAGACCGCTCATTTGTAATTGAAAACGTCCGAGATTTGTTTCTCTCCTACAATCAGGTAACTTTATCTTATGTCGGTTATTAACCTTTGATTTACCAATAAAACGTTGATGGGCAGCTATACAGTAACAGTGTTCGAACCGAACTCACCGTTTTCCGAACCGACTTGGCGGATTATTTGTCACTTTTTTCGCCTGCCTATGACTGGATTTTCCAGACCTTGGCCAACACCGGCCAGCACGACGGACTGGACGCAATCTGGCGACAGAGTTTCAATCAACCTGAACCGTAAAACAATGTTTACCTATTTTTAAAAATCCGATAAGGTCAGTTTTATTTGTTGTAACTAATTTGTTATTCAATTGGGTTGCAGAGGATTGCTATGGCTATCCCTTCTCAGTCAGTTCCCATCCGATTTTGTCTTACCCAGGTGCCTGGAACTGGCTCTTCATATCACAACGACTCCCTCAACAGGTAAACAACTGTGATAAATCATTGTTATGAAAATTCTCAAATTTCCATTTTCACTCAGGTGTTTCTAGTCAACAACTGATGGTAATGATGGGCCAAGTTCTCAGTAGCAATCTGGCTTCTTCTTCGGAATCCAAACCGGGGAAAATGCTGAATGTTATCTGGCCCTATTTGAGTCGGAAAGAGGACGCCGAGTCATACCTTCAGTGTATCGAAGCCTGGATGCCTTATCTTCTTCGTCATTGGAGGGTAAGTCATTGTCATTGTCTAAGTCATTGGAGGGTAAGTAGTACCTGCGATAAAAACCAGAAAACAAAATTCGGAATGAAAAGTAACACAAACTTGATTTTAAGGTCAAGGAAGTTCATGTCATCATTAACGATATCGTCCATCATTTCCGACCAAAGGCCCAAGCTCACCATGTTTCTCAATTGAATAACATAGTCCATGCTTTGATAAGGACGGACCAAATTGATTACCAAAGCTTATTCACTACGGTATACTGATGAAATACGCTCCAGCAAACTTTCAAACACCATAACAACCGAACGTGCTCACCCATTTGTTTTTAGGATCCACTAATGGGGCTGTTAGACGTCTACCCGGAGGGTCAATCACGAGCAGAAGCGGCGAAAATTTTACTTCAACAATTCCTAATCGATTACGATCGACCATTAAGTCATCCACTTATGGTCGATCACCTTTTATTCATCGCTCGCATCCTCCATGACACACTCAAGTAGCCACTTAACCAACACCCGTCTCTATCGATGATTGAAATTGAGTGCGTGTTTTTCCTTTTTTGTGTTTAGCGCCACCAGCGTCGAGGACGAAAAGCGACAGATCAGCGAGCTAGCTATCGCCCTTATTGACCGCGTCGATTTTGGCCGTGATTTCCAGCAGATGCTATCGTTTTATGGCGATGCTCGAGCGGCCTTCACCAATCTCGACCCCGTGTTGGCTCATTTAGTCCAGGTTTTTATATTCGAGACCATTACCTCATTATGACCATAGGACACGCCATGTAACAGTGCGTGTTTGTCTATTATGAACGCAGGCGATCAATCGCTTGAGTAGTCGGACACGCCAGTTGATTCAGGAGCACAACGAGAAAACTGGCCATTTTGTTCGTGCTTGTGGCGCCTTTGCCTACATCACCATTCCGGCCATTTCGTGTCCAATGATTCGATTCCGGTTGTATTTGCTGTCGAGCCAAGTGGCCTTGGCCAATGAATGCCTCGGACAAGCCGACGCCTGCCTTGAAGGAGCCATCAATTTGGTGACTGAATTCTCACCGACACAGGAGCAATGGATCATGGCCAGTCTGGCCAACCTTCTCTCCACCCTTTTAGTCCAGCCCGTACGCCTTATAACTTTCATATTATTCCTCGAAATGACGCGTGATAATATGTCATTTTTTCCCCCCACCACTTGAAGGACACGCCCGATCAAAATCGACTTCACCATCTACGGCGTTTGTTGCGTAACGCACGGACATTCTCCATCAACCACACGATGCATCGATTGCGTTCCACCATCTACCTCCAAGCGATTCGTTTACTTTCGGCCTACCTGCAACCCGATTACATCTACCACGTTCCAAACGGTTGGTTTCCACCCCAAATCGAAATCTCGATCATCTTGTTAATCTTTTTGTAAACACATCAGTGGAATCCAACGATCGTTTGTACCTTGGCGACGACGAATTCCGTTCGGAGGCGATCGATTATTGCAGCCAACTGTTGACGGAACTTTTGAATGATATAAATCAGCTGGGCAATGAGAACCAGCACCGAAAACAGGTTTGACAACCCATTAGCCATCTTAATAATGGCTTATCATAACATCTTCTTCTTCTGCTTTTGTTTGTTTATTCAGGCAAGTCTTTGTTTAGATTTGTTTTCTTTGTTAATTGAGTCAGCTGACCTCGATGCTGAGCCGAGCCTTTCGCAACTGGCCGCCCAACTTTATCATCTAGCCCGGAAGTATAACCAGTGGGACGTAGATTACGCCGTAAGTGACATTTTCGTTTTCATTTCTCGGTAATGACATGTTTCACAAGGAATGGGAATTCATCGATTCAGGCCCGGCTCTTGGCAGTGGTCCGTTTAAGATCCAGCTCTTCCGACGGAGAACTTTACCGCCAGCTAGCGTCTACTCTTTGAACAATGCAAAAGAAACATTCCTTCTTCTCTTTCCCCGTCTATTTGATTCGATGGTACTATTTTTTTGCGAACCATTTGCTCGTCGTTGTTATTCAATTACATTCAAATTATATTCACGAGTATTTGTATAATACACCGTAAGCTCTACGGCGTGCTACACTAAATATTGCAACATAACCTCATCCGACACGAAGGCGTTCGTCATCGGACCGGGCCATTCTCGTGACTTTTACTACTTGATGACGTTAGTTAATTTTTAAGTTCGGCCAAATGATTTGGCGAGCGCGACAGAAAAATATGCGTCACGTGAATTGAACAGCGTTAGCAACGTGATTTTCAGCTGCGCCGTGGGCTATAGCGGTGAGTTCCTTATTTCATTCCTTACTTCCGGCCTGTTCAAAAAATGTACGCCCTTACGTCAGGGGCTCTAACTGAATTTCGTAATGCAATAATCAGGTACATTGATAATTGGGAGCTTGTCATCCGTTGACTTTCAGGATGCAGTGCACGACTCTCTGGAAAATTGTGGAAGAATTATTAGTTTGGCAGGTGGAACTCGGCTTTTTATCTCCGCCGGTATGTACACTTTTAGCAAAAATGGACCGGCTCTATCGAATTATGCAGACACAGGAAGTGTAGCGGATGGAATTAGCTCCATGTTCCAACAGAGCTCATCAGGTCTGAATTCCGGTTTAGCCTTTGTCGCCGAATTAAGTTTCCATTCATGAAAAAAAGAAAGAAGAAGAAGAAGAAAGTTAATGAAAGCTCATGTAGCTGTGTACCGAGGTTCGTTATCTTTTGATCTAGAAGCTTAACTCGCTGATCCTTCTGTACCCATTTGTCATGTCAAACTAATAGCTATTGAGCGAAGCGAATCGAGTCGCCGGCTGGACGCGGACAAAAAAAGAAAAAATCACGTTCTAAATGTGCTGCGTTCATTCAAGCCACGCCGAGATTAATAAACGTGCAGTGTGTTCTCAAGTCTAGTAGACGGAAACATCTGCGTCGTATATTAGCCGCCGCCGCCGCCGGATGGAATCAAACGTCTATATTGTACAAGATGTATTAGACCTACGTTATACTCCGCTAAACAGTTGATGGGCAATTAATTTTGGCTTTTCTTCCATTTCAATCGTTTGCTGCGGCCGAGACGCTCAAGTTGATGATGTTGGTCTCTCGTATCGTGAATTGTAGGCCGTCGTGACTAGGATCGAGAAAAAGCGGTTCACCTTCATCATCACGATTCATGAAAGGATCTTGTCACGTAGCTGATTGCATGGGGCAGCAGGGAAAAAACGACTGAGAAAGTTGTATGTCCGTGACAGTGAATCAGAAATGTAGACGGAAAAGTTCTCTCTTGTTGTTGACGCGAATCCACTTGAATCCGGACAATTGGTTCATACGTAGGCGTCTTGGCGGATTCAACACGTTGCCGCCAGTCGAGATCCGAAATGAACCGGATGCAGGTAGTAGTAGTAGTAGTGACGCTTAACAAACTTGTACGCAGCCATCGAATACCTTTTGTTGAGAGAGAAGTTTATTAAACTGCCGTTTGCCAACGTAACGTCACTAGTCTCCACAGCACGAATGCCGGATCGACTCGTCTCTCCGCCGTAGTGTCTAACGGCGTGATTTCGTTCTATTTTCGGTGGCCGAATACGTATAGAGGACGCCCGTTGCTTGCCGTCCGTTTTTTTCTTCTCCTGTTAGCGCGCATACGTGTGTGTGTGTGTGTGTGTGCAATATATACCGCGCCCGCGTCGTGTCAAAAAGAAGTGGAACACATCGCGTGTCTCTCTTGTCTTTTTCAGTATTTTTAGTCGCAGTGGGCCCGTGGCCTCCCCGCTCGCCAGTCAGACTCTTTTCTCGCTCTCTGTCTCTCTCCTAGATCTTTTGATTCTATTTTCTCTATATCCGTGCGTCCGCTGCTTGTCCGCCATGAATCGGGTTCCATCACAGTCCGAGATAGATGGTATTGTCTGTATTTTTGAAATAATCCATTCTTTTCTTGGCCGTTGGCAGCTGGTTTGATTGCAATTCGATTCGTTGGAAAATTTAGAATTACGGACGGCTTTTATCTTGATGGATCAAGATAGGGATGGACGAATAACCGCCTTAGAAGTTCAAAGCATGCTCCAACAACTGGGCATCAATTTACGTGAGGATATCGTCCTGAATTTAGTCCGACAGGCCAGCCAATCGGGTAAAATTACTTACGAATTATTTCTTTTCAATTAATTGTTAATTTAGTGGCCCACAGTGAGTCAGTGAATATGATTTGCTTTTCAACACCACGCCTTTTATTAAAAAACTATAATAAATCACTGAACCTGCTCGCTGTATTCCGTAACCATCCAGCGGGGGGAAAAAAAAAGAGAAATGCAACCAGCTCCGCGTCTGGTGTTTAATGCCGGACTAAATTTAAACTCAGACTCGGAGAACCACGTGTTTCACAAAAGTCCTTTTCTCACGCACGCACTTGTGCGACTTAAAAACAAAAAAACAAAATAATAATTCTGTAAAATACTGCGCAACGTGTGTCACTCTTCCTTTTTACGTGAAATAAAGATAAACCAGCAAGAGGTTCTTCGACACACTGTACGGCAGGGGCAATCGAAATCTCAGGCGACCTATATCCATCACTCGAGTCTTTTAAACCTGTCAGACTGCATGCCAAGTTGGAAATAACTTTACAGTGCAAAATAAAACCAGAAATCGTCGGGGCTGGGCTGGCGTGTCGTCGGATTTGACATTGAAAGAAAAGGCTTCCGGAATGATGTTTCTTTTCACCGAGACTAACCTTTTTCTTTCTCTTTTTCTTTCCTGTTTTTTTGTTTTTTTTCTTTTCTTGTTTAAAATTTGATGACAGGAAGTACTCTGATGAACGAAACAGAATTTTTCCAATGGGTTAAACGGATCCAAGCTCTTCGCCCCCCGCCGGAACAGACGAGTGGCAGCAGTGCGGATGAAGAAGCCGGTCTAGATTTGGTAGCCGCCTTTCGGGTATTCGATCGGGATAAGAATGGCTTCATCACTAAAGTAAATTTTCGATTAGTCAAACATTGATCCCAGATTCAAAACTAATAATTTATTAGGACGAATTGAGACTAGCAATGGAACTCATTGATGAGTCCATGACCGAACAAGGTCTTAACGACCTCATTAAAATGGCTGATGTCGACAAAGACGGACGCATCAATTATGAAGGTATCCTCTCTTTTCCATCTTGGCTTAATATCAAATGTTTATTAATTCCATGTCTGGTTTTGGTTGCAGAGTTTGCCAAGATGCTTTTGTAAATGTTTGTACCTTTTTATCTCTTTACAACTATCCGGTGACGTTTTCAATAAATTTCAACATTGTAAATTTTTCATCCCTGAATAGAAGAAAAGTGTGTGGGGCTCAAGTAAATCCAAATTGACAAAATTCCTTTCAGTTAAATTAATACTTCTATTTGATTTCATAATATCAACAATAAATAACAAACAGGCGGAAAGGTAAGACTAGTATGCAGCAATGCTTCCGTATCGGTTCATGTTGTAGCCGCTGTTGTATCCGGTTCCGTAAGCTCCGCCGTATCCAGTGGAGTAGTAAGCATCCGGATAATAGGAAGAAACGCCGTACGAAGAGTAAGGAGACGGTGCAACGCCATAACTGCTACCAGTGTAGCCTCCAGCGCCGTAAGTCGATCCACCATAAACGTTGGGCATATTCGAATTTCCGCCGTAAGACATGTAGGGAGACGGAGTGGCGCCATAAGATCCGTAAGAGGAGCCCATCATGTAACTGTTGTATGCTGGAGCCGGAGTGACAGCATAAGCCGGAGCGGAGTAGTAGGAAGGCGCAGAGTAGGACGATCCCATTCCGTAGTTGTTCAAGTTGTTGTAGACCGAAGCAGGTGTAACATCATAAGAGGATGCGCCGTAGGAAGACGCCATGTTGCCATAAGCAGGAGTGGCACCATAAGCAGATCCACCGTAGGCCGGAGTGACACCGTAAGAAGATCCGCCGTAGACCGGAGCTTGAGTGGCACCGTAAGACGATCCAGAGTAGAAGGATCCCATGCCATAGGTGGGGGCCTGGGTAACTCCATAAGCAGATGCGCCATAGGAAGAGCCCATACCGTAAGATGGGGCTGGAGTGACACCATAGACTCCGCCGTAAGAAGAAGCCATGTTGTAAACGGGAGCCGGAGTAACACCGTAAGCCGATGCACCGTATGATGACGCCATGTTTCCATAGTTGACACCATAGGCTGCTGCACCGTAAGCAGGAGTGACGCCGTAAGATGCGCTGTAGGCAGCAGCTGGAGTCACGTAAGTCGATCCGCTGTACGCTGGCATGTTTCCATAAGCCTGGGTGACGCCATAGGCTGGTGCGGAATAACTGGAAGCTGGAGTGGCGTAAGTGGGAGCAGCAGTGACACCATAAGCCTGTGTAGCGCCATAAGTAGAAGCTGCTGGAGTGACCCCGTAAGCTGATGCACCATAGGCGGGTGCAGGAGTGGCACCATAAGAAGATGCAGGGGCGCTGTAAGCCGGTGATCCGTAAGAGGCAGGAGAGGCTCCGTAAGACGCGCCACCATAATAAGTCTGCTGGGCAGCTGGAGCGTAGGCCAATCCGCCGGAATAAGCGGAACCGGAACTCGGGTAGGCAGGGGCGGCAGCAGCATAACTCGGTTGGTAGGCGCCGTAACTGCTAGCGGGTAAAGAATAACCACCTAAAGAAGTAAAGAGAAAATGAAAATAAAATACAAAATGAGTTTGTATCGAATGAAAAGACAAAGGCAACAGTTGAACCCATTCAAGAAACAATCAGCCTCCCACCGAGGCCACCGACATTGATGACGTGCACACATGGGCAGGGCACAAATCGACAATTACCGTAGCCAGGCAGCAACGAAGTCAAGTAGAAAGCGCTATTGCCTCCAATGGGTCCAACTGAACCGTAAGCCTCTACTTTTTGCGTGTACAGACCAATGCGAGGGTCCAGCTGCTCCTGGTCCTTGGCGGCCGCCTCTTTCGTGTCCGTCTCAACTGCTGCAGGTTTGACATACGAATCCTTGGTCGAATCAACCGCCACACTCGCTCCGTCCGTCTTACATGTGGCTAGAAGTAACACCACAAGTCCCACCTTATTCGACACAAAATAAACAATTAAATTAAATTAATTAAGTTAATGACATTTATAACAGTTAAATGAATTGAAACTTACCGAGAAGAGAACCTGAGAAACAACCTTGCTGTGACGAGACATGGTGAATGAGTCGGTACTGATCGACTGTCAGTTGCCACCTTTTATAGGTCCACAATCCGATATTAATTGACGGTGGGGTTGGATCACAGGGTGCGAAAAAAGGAAGGGTCACCAATGCCGCCATTGCATAATACCTGCATACACGTGAAGGGAAACAAAGGAACATTCTGGAATGCAACGTCGTCATTATTGTTGGCAATCATTGTTTGGGATTATTAATTTTTTCCGATTTCACTGCAATTTTTTTTTACTAGCAAAATTTGCAACTAAAGGAAAATTCAGTCAATTTTTATTACCATATGATTATCATACTGGGAAATTCAAATCATTGGATGGGGTTGGGTAAGCTAAAGGTAAATTACTTTTGGAATTAGCCGATGGCCATGAGCACGACTAATACAATGGAAATCAAGGCAAAAGAAGCGGGAATGACTGCTTTAAAAGGAGACGAGTGCATTGTAAAACGTGTTCAGTCTCTCTCAGGACGTCCATTAGTCATCATTCACCATGAAGCCCGAAATCTTTATCGGGGTAAGTTAAAAGATGTCAGTTTACGGGTTATTCAAGTTTCAAAACTTAAAATCAAAGGGATTAACTTCATTTGGCTGTTGATATTGTTAATCTCAAGCAAGTTGCGAACGTGAACGGTTCTAGTGAAATTGCAGACCAGTAGTCCATGGCAAGTGGGTTTTGCTATGTTACGTTCCGAGTTTAGAGTGAAGGTTTTTACTGTTTAATAGTAAATTTTGATTTTAATCTTGATTTAGTTTGTGTGCTGGCTCTCTGTTGTTTCATCAGCTGCTATTGAACACTCAATCCATGCCCGTGATGCTCCTGCTGAAACAACTAGTCCAGCACCAACTCAGGATAGTTCAGCAGAGGCACGTGCAGTGCCATACATTATGCAGTCAGGTCAAGGTTTACCTCCACCTCCGCCTCCTGTTCCTCAACCAGGTGGAGTTTACCCACAAGTTCCTAATGCTCCAGGTATGATGTTTCTGTTTTTAGTTGTTTACAAAATATAATTGTTTTGTTTCAGGTGGTCCAACTGCATTTGGCACTGGGGGATCAGCTTACCATGATCCTGCTGATATCCGTGAAGAGGTCACCACTAACCTTAATTGCCAGAAAACTTACATGGACATCCATTTCAAGTAGGAAAATGTGTTCATCATGCTACAGAATTACTAATGAGGTTTTTTGTGTTAGGTTTTCGAAGCCTTTTGGTGGTTTCATCTATCCATATGGCTTCTTTGATAAGTGCATTTTATTTGTGGGTCATGGAGAGAAGGAAGTCAAGTTAACTATGAGCCAAGACATCTGTGGAGCTCCACCACCACCTCTTGTTCCTGGATATTCTCAACGAACCAACCCATTCATTGAGGTAAAATTGTTGTTATTGTTAGTTGGTTATTTGTGCTTATTATTATTTTTTATTACAGCACCGGCTGATGATTCAGTGGGATACTGATTTGGTTCAGGAGTACGACACCAACATTCTTATCCGCTGCGATAGGCCCGAAGACTACAATCGTACCATCAAGTTTGATTTGTCTTCTGTTGTTGGAGAAAGCAATCAGGCTATTGTGCGGACACACCCTGGTAAGCAAATTCCGAGAGCCCGTCAACGAATACGTCGACAAACCCAAAATTAATACATTTTACTTCTTTGTTAGTCGAGAGCAATTAATACAAATTAAATACGAGCCCGCATTTTTTTAACTTTCCGTTCTTAGGACCAAAACTGTGGATGGAGATTCAGGATGGAGAAGGTCCTACTGCTCCTCCTGTTCTGGGTCCCGTGTTTTTGGGCCAAACCCTTTCGCTGGTCTTTACTTTGGGTGACGATGTTTTCAACTTCGACTCCAATGTCCTGAATTGTTGGGCAACTGATGGTTGTTTTCAAATTCTTTTAGATTTTTGTGAGGCAATTTTTACATTTTTTCTACTCCAGGCAAGACCAGTCAACCTCTTGTTCCTTACGTCGCTCCTAGTCAAAGTGCTGCCCCAGCACGTCCTTTAGTCACACAGCTTCAAGTGATTGACGCTTCTTGCTCTGTTAAGCCTAAGCTCTTTGGGAATTTCCAGAAAATTCGTGAGTCTACTCCTACGTTGAAAACCACAACTGAATGGGTTCTCTTCAAGGTAACGATTTTTTTTCCAAATATTTATGTTCTTGTAACTAATTTTGCATACACTTGTGAAGGCCTTCCGTTTCCCCACTACTGCGCGAGTGTTGATTCAGTGCGACATTCAGGTTTGCTTCGAAAAGTGTTATCCTCAGACTCCTTGCAAGTAAGTGGTTTGAATGAAAAATTATAGGCGTCTTTCTTGGAATTTTAATGTTTTGATTTGTTCTTCAGTTTGCCTTATAATTCCCGGACTAATCGTAAACGCCGTGCAGTTGTTAATTCCACTGATACTAGCAAAGAAGTTAATCCTGAAAGGTTGTCCATGTATCGAGCTATTGAAGTGTTCCTTCCGAGAGACGAGGATAATTTACCAATTGGTAAGATGTGTTTTTTAATTAAAATTATTAACCATTTTAAATTCTTATTATAATATCCTTAGCGGTGGTAAATGGATCCGTCGATATGCTATCCCGCATGCTGATGCCCCGGACGGATTGTTTGTCTCCTTCCACTTTTTATGGTGTCATCCTGGGACTGGGCATCGTTCTTTTAATCATCATTGCAGTTGTGGCCGTTTACGTTCAACGACAAGTTAAGAAAAACCGGTCTTCAAAATAGATGTAATGCATGTTCGTTGCTATGTCGTTAATGTTTGATCAGAGATACATATTTATCGAGGCCCTGATACTCGTGCGTCAACGGTTCCTTTTAGATCAAAGTTGCATCAAGATTATAGCGCTCAATATTATCGCCGATAGTTGTAATGCAACACGTTGAAATGGCGTTGTAAAGTAGCATGGCGTCAATCGAGTAATAGTAGATGGTCAGCAGTCTCCTCTGCACGTGAGGTGTTACTCAAGCGTGAACGTGGTCTTCACGCTTCGGTGGAACTTTGTGGACTCTGACCTGGCGTTGGTCACGATATCGCTGACTGTCAGCAGCCATAGTTAAATAAAAACAGGAGCAACTAAGAGTTGAATAAATACATGGGATAGACGGTTTTGAACTGCATCAGCTACTGATGGTGTGGACATGTTGGGGAAGTGAACTTGAAGGTCAGTGTGAATTATATTTCATGTTGTCCTCTGAACTGTGGTCTGTGGTACCAAAGGTCATAGAGTTTGAAACTTTAAAAAAACTGGTTTTGCCTAGTTAGTGAATTGACAGTTTCATTTAGTCCAAAGTCCTTGCGAGCAGCAGCATCCCTTTCGTTCCTGTAAAGTATATGTGAACTTTGCACTCGACCTATACTGGATGTGCGACTGTATAAGCTACTATGCAGTGACATTTTTTGAAATATTTGAAGTCATCTCCTGAGTCATTGAACTCGGCCTACGCGAGTTTTGTCTTGTTTCTTCAATTAACCAATTCGAACGAAATTTCAAAAATGAGTCATACACGCGCTTTGAACTGATTAAACGGAAAAGAAACAAAAAATTTCTTTAGCGTTTCCCATTTTTGAAATTGAAATGTGTGAAAACAACAACTATTTTGATGTAAACAGCACGAGTTGGATAGATTAAATCTTTGTCGGAGGCTATTTTAAAATTGAACCGGAAGAGAAGGTCTAAAGTTCTAGGATAATAGGTACACTTTCGTTCGGGATTTGACCTGGAAATGGAGTCCAGAAGGGATAATTGATAATTCGTTTAGCGATAATTTGAAGGCGGAAAATTCCGAATCGAAGAACATGGTTGACAAGTGCACCGGATGATCGGATGCATGTGATGCGCGAACATGTTACCCAGCATGTACTCTACGCATGGCAACGACATAAACTTTGATTTGCCTTGAAATCCATACTATGCTGCTCATTTGACAATCACGTGGTTAGTCTCAGGAACGGAGAGTACGGAAAATTAGGTCGAATTTTTCCCACTGACCCACCAGCGTTGCTTTGTTATTACTCAAACTATTAGGCAAATTATACTTGAAACATATAGCCCCTAATTGCGACAAATGCGAAATCAAAGTCCATTAATCATCATCAAACGGGAATTGCAATGATTAGATGATCTCAGAAACAGATAGGGCATGTCGCTGCAGTTAAAAAATTGCAAAGAAACTACCAGAATAATTTTAAAGAAAACGCGCAAAGTAAACATGAATATTGTGTTATGTCTATATTTGTGAACCCTCCTCATGCCAAAGTTCAGGCCCTAACCACCTCGGGGTTTTCTTTTTCTTTTTTGTTTCTTTTTTGAAAAAATATGATCTTTTTTTCTTTTTCTTTTTCTGTGAAGGGTAGGAAGAGCGAGGACGAGATGCGAAGGTTGGGTTTGAGTTTGTAATAAATAGAACGTCCGTGCCTTATTTTCTGGGGGAAAGCAAGTCAGTCTGGAGGGAAGCGCGCTCGTGGTGAGAGGACCTAGGATGAACAACAATCCTTCTTGGAAGGCAGCAGAAGTAGCATCCAACACTCTACCCATTCACGTCAACCGATTCAGTCGTTATTTCCCTGTTCGATTTGTCCATTTAAAGTGTAATTTTGACGTATCTTGGCCTATCTTTGGCTTCAGTAACAAGTTGCATTCAAAAAGCATTATGGCACCTCGCAACCTGCAACGAGTGGACGCAACTAATGGCGATTTTCGTCGAAGCAATTCCGACGATTCGACCGATTGCACCAGCGAAGGAGGTAAAATCTTTTAATTCTATTGCATAATAATTTAAACTATTTAACGTGTATTATTGTATTTTCTAGGTAAAGGTCTGACTGATTTCAACTGGCAAAAAGCGATGATTCAGAGTCGCATCATGGAGAAAGTTCAAGACGTTGGTAAGTCGACGTTGATTATTCATTATTATAATGGTTGTGCATTTCGATTCAACATTTTATTATTTAATAGGTGAGCGTATCAGTTCACAATCTTGGCTGGAGCAGATGCGTATGCTGGCTAAAGAAAGATCTTTGACATCGGTTTTCTTCTTGAGTCTTATCGGCCTCGTTTCTCTCCCCATTTTGGTTTGCGTCTTAGCGTCGGCGTTTACATTCCTCGGATTCGTTTTCGTTGAAGGTATAATTTTTTTAAATACTTGAGTGCACAAATATTTAATAGCTTAAGAATGGCAGTTAAAAACTTATCTTAGAAAAAAAATTATAAATGCTACCCTATCCCACTATGTTTCATACCCTGTCCACGCTGACCCCACGTGATCAACAAATTCTTAGCCCAACCCTCCAACCCTCAGCTTTCTTTCTTAGAAAGGTTCCCGTATCCCTATTTTCTTGGTTTTCCAATTTTTTTAGGGGAATCAAATAGAGGTCACCTTGAGCAAGATTTTCATAGTATTTTGTTTTTAATCTTGATATTTAGGCACGTTGCTAACAATCGGGTGTTGTTTGATGTTTGGACTGCTGATTGTATTCGGTTGTTTGGCTTTGCCGCTCATGCTGTTTGTTTTCATCACGTATACCGTATCATCTATGGCCTTCAACTTGTTTAACAGTACCAGCTCAAGAATTCGATCGCACATGGTAATTAATCCATCGTCTACCACAACAGAGGAATCTCCCAGTAAAAGGTACTTATCTTATCATTGAGTTGTAACACTATTCCATGTTGTCTAATTAATGTTTGGAATTTTAGGTCTGTTGTAAGCCATAGTTCGACTACTCCTGGTAAATCTTGCACAGACGGCACATGGAACATGGAAGAATATTTACCGGCTTGCGTCACGGAATCGGATTCGTTTTTGGAGGCCACCGTTCTTCGTCGCGCTCAAATGAACGTCAAGAAAATTGCAGATGAGCGATTTTGATCAATCCAAAATACCTGAATATTTTTTTTAAGGAAAGTGTGGAGCCAGAAATTTAATTGTACAGTATATTTGATGTTGTGCCCATCATCTTCCCATCTCTTCTTATCTATCTCATTTATTTTTTATTGCGTTATTTACTACCATGGTTGATTTTTCCGTATCATCGTTTTCGCTCATCGTGTTGGGTATGTGTACTGGTCCACCATAAAGTTTTTTTTATTTTGGTGTCCTGTTTATGTAATGTGCTCTAGTTATTATTATTATTTTTCCATTAATGAGTTAATGAATTAAACGTTTGTGATGATCGCTAGATGGCGTTTTTGTTGACGTGTCAAAACCAGTTTGTGATGTGTTCAAAGACCGGCGCGCGCTATCTTATTCATACTTTGAGTTCGTTTTCTAGAAAACGTTATCTGTTTCAGTTCTCCAGTAAACTAACGAAAATGGCTTCTTTACCTAAACGTGAAGAAATTATCTGTCTGTTTGATGTAGATGGAACCTTAACTATGCATAGAAATGTAAGCTACTCACCAATTTAATAACTTAAAAAGTTTTTAATAGCTAATTTTTTTTTATTACACTAGAAAATTATTCCCACAACAGAAGAGTTTCTGTTGACCAAAGTGAAACCAGTGGCAACTATAGGTCTGGTGGGTGGATCAGATTTGAAAAAGATTGCAGAGCAAATGGGTGGTGCAGATGGTAAGTTAAATTTGTAATGTATTTCATGGGTTATTGACTACCAACACACATAATTTGCAGTTATCAACAAGTTTGAGTATGTCTTTGCTGAAAATGGTCTAGTCGCCTACAAAAATGGGCATATGATTGGAAAGATGGTAAACAGTAATGCTTCCGTAAAACTAATATGACTTGAAATAATCATGTTTTCATTTATTAGAGCATCCAAGAACATGTTGGAGAAGAAAAGCTACAAAAGTTTATAAACTATGCATTGGGTTACATGTCGAAATTGACCCTGCCAGTCAAAAGGGGAACTTTCATTGAATTTCGTGATGGGCTTGTTAATGTTTGCCCAGTAGGAAGAAGTTGTTCACAAGCTGAAAGGGATCAGTTTGCCGAGTACGATAAAGAACACCGTATTAGAGAAAATTTTGTAAAAGAATTGCAAGCCCAATTTCCGGATTTGGGTCTAGTTTTCAGCATTGGTACTTCTTTGAAAACATTTGTGTACAAGTCAAACAATTTTTTTAATACTGTATTTTATATTTATAGGTGGCCAAATTAGTATTGACGTATTTCCGAAAGGTTGGGACAAAACATTTGCTCTTTCATTCGTTGAAAAAGACGGTTTTAAAGAAATTCATTTCTTTGGCGATAAAACTGCACCTGGAGGGAACGATCACGAAATTTATGAAGATTCTCGTACAATCGGTCATAAAGTCACATCTCCAGAAGACACCATTGCACAGCTGAAAACGCTTCTACATTTGTGATTTAACAGTTGTATCTTGCAATTTTTATTGCTTTAGGTTTTCCTATTGGTTAATTTAGAATTTGAAATTTCCAGTGCAATACTGTACCATCTCATAAAGAACATGGGTAATGGGCAATGGGCTATTTAAATTCTCAAATAACATGTCTAGTTACATTTTTTTGCTTGGAAAACAGCAATAATAAAGGAATTCAATGAAAAGATATTTTCGGCGGATACTGGTCAACATTTTTATTTTTACTTTCTTCCAGCTTTCTAACTAAATGTCTAGATCGAATATCGGCTTGTCGCGTTGGTTCAGGAATGCGATATCGGTTAATACATTGCATGACAGCCCAAATTGCCGTCTCAAGTCCAATTCGATGCCCTATTGAAATGTAAACTGGTCGTTTTGCCTCTTGAGTAGTTTTCAAAGCCTTAATCAATTCGAAGGAAGATTAAAACGATTAATATCAATTGTAATTTTTTAAAATACACTACTTACTGCTCCTAAAATTTCGCCGCCATTTCCTGCTGAATTTTTAATAAAAAAATGATCGCCCGGCGCACTGAGCGAATTTATTTGGGAAAAGTGGTTCTCGTCTCGTAGAATGCTTCCCATTTGATACAGATTTTTCGCCACTCCTATAGTGCAGGTATTTGTGCAGACACCAAAATGAGATGCAAGTCCTAATCCTCTTGGATGTAAGATTCCATTTCCATCAAACATAAGTACTTGAGGAATCAGTTTTGGATGCTTGGAAGTCAGCTTTGTGTATAAATTCAAGCAAGGCTCAAATTCCCTGAATGCAAGAAAGCCTAGATTTAAAAAAATAAAATAAAAAAAGATGTAAGACTATTTGCTCTTAAATAGCAGGGAAAAGTTAACAAAAGTCACCAGGAATATATGGAGTAGAAAGTTTAACATGCAAGCTGTCCTCATAAACAACCTTTAACTGCTGGGAGACACTACACACAACTAGTGTGCAAATTGCTATAGAAGAGTCAGTTTTGCAGAATGAAATGTCCATTCCACCAACAAGGTTGAGCTTTCTGAAATGTGGTTAAAATAATAGCATTACACAACTTCCAATTTGTACCACACAATCATCTTCATCGAAGAAGATGATGCGCCTAGTCGCCTACCGATCTGTTTGCCACGGTTCAGTATTTGAAATGATGAGTTTACTTTTCATTGTCAATTGTTCTTGAGACCACAAAGCTGTCACTGACTCAATCTCAGATTCCATTTTAAATAATTCTCTGAATAGCTCTTAAAGTAAACCAAAGACTATGTTTATGGAAAAAGTACCGCTCTCTCTGTCTCTGGAACTGTCTTTGGAGTTCGAACGCGGAACATTTACAGCAAATGGATGGGGATGTTATCATTGTTGACACGAAGAATGCCATCTATCAACCAATAAATAGTTAAAATTAGAAATATACAATGCCATAAAAAATCTATATTTATAATTATTTATATAAATAGAAAATGAACACCAAAATTTAGTTCAGTAATTTTGATTCATTATTTATTGGGTCCGTTATCTACAAGACTTACGGAAACAAAATATGTAGATTTGCTGTATTCGTGAATTATAAACAAACCACGATTCTAAAAATAATTACCTGACGAGCTTACTGCACGGAGCACGGTTGATTTTTACCAAGGGATCTCTTCACCATTTTGATTAAAGAAAAGTCCTGATTTGTCAAAAGTGAGCTCTTTTAAAGTAGAAATCAAGCTCTCTATGCTTTCTTGTGATGACAAAGGTGCATTGGGTCCACCCATATCTGTTCTTACCCAACCTTGGATACATACATTTTCATAGCGTGAATAGCATGGTGAATAGACAGAAATTTTTAATTGAAAAAAACAAATACAATGAATAAATAATAATAAATGTGAAATTGTGCTAACACTCATACCTGGATGAATGCTTATAACAGTAATGTTAAATGGATTCAAATCACTGCTTAAGGATCTGGTTACCATATTAAGTGCTGCCTAAAATATTTAAAGCTTGGATAAAATCATGTTGAAATCAGAAAATAAATTTTACCTTGCTACATCTGTAAGGATAAAGACCACCAGAACGATCTCCCATGTTATTGCTGATACTCCCTAGCACAGAGCTTATGTTCACAATAGCTGCATTTTTAATGCAGAAATCACTATCCTCATCAACATCAGAGGAAGCACCTGCTTTCAACAAAGGTAACAGTGCTTTAGTCAACATCAGTGGTGATGTTGCATTGACAGCAAAAGTTTCAGCCATTGCTTCTGCAGTCACAAAATTTATGCGGGTTGATCTTGGAGATATTCCAGCGTTATTGATCAACAAGTTTAACCCTTGTTCTCCTACAATTGAAGATACTTCTTCTGCAACATCACCAAAGGTCTCATGGTTTAACACATCTGCAAAGATTGCCACCAAATGTATGTTTGTTGGATTTCAGGTCTGCAACAAAATTTATTTGATGAATTTAAATTCAATGGCATGCTATGTTACCAACTGGAAGAATTTTTATATGACTGTGTTCTTCTGCTAATTCTCGGAGTTCCTGTAAATCAAATTGAATATGAAAGTGAACCGAAGAAATTTATAGATAATGAAATTAGTGTAGGCCAAAGGTTATCTTTTTATACCGAAGCAGTTTCCGGATTTCTACATGTTGCAATCAAAGTTTCTGTAAACGGGTGAATTTGCTTCACCATTTCTAAACCTAACCCACGACTACACCCAGTTAAAAATATAGACCGAGCCAACATTTTTACAGTAACAAATTTTTACAAAAACCTAAAAACAACAGACTTTAACAGAGTTGGTCTTTCGCGTATGACCGCTATGACAGATTGTTATTTCGTCTGCATATTCCCCAAAGTTTTCAAGAGAAATGCCAGAAAGTTTGAAATTAATCATAGAATTTATTTGACTAAAAATGAATAAAAAAATAAATTCTGAATTTTTAAATAAATCAACTAGTTCGTAAATGAAAATGTTTTTGGAATTTCATGAGAATTATGTGTACAACTATCCACATTGACAACGTGACGCCAAAAAAACACGTCGCCTCTTCTGATTGGGTGTGTCAACGTACACGTCTCTCGAAGTCGAAGTGTCTAGTTGCTGTGAGACCGGTATTTGAAGTGAAGCTCTGTTGCTGATCGGTCACCGATTGAAGAGTGTTGTAGCTTTAATAGTACTCTTTTTTATAAATCGAACTGGTTTGTATTTGCCAGAATGCGAGTCATTTCAACTATTTTAGTATCTTGCCTTTTGGTCTTATCTGCCAACGCAGACTCTGTTGTAGACCTTGTTGATGATGACTTCGATTCAAAACTCGCAACTTTTGATACCGCTTTGGTCATGTTTTACGCCCCTTGGTAAGTTGATTAATTTGTATTGTGTCATCCATCTACTGAATTAAATGTAAAACTGATTGTGTTGTTTCCAGGTGTGGCCATTGTAAGCGTCTGAAGCCAGAGTTTGAAAAAGCTGCCTCTATGCTCAAGAGTAATGATCCTCCAATTACCCTTGCAAAGGTTGACTGCACAGAAGGTGGCAAGAGCACTTGTAACAGGTTTAGTGTACAAGGTTATCCCACCATTAAGATCTTCAAGAATGGTGAGGTATCCAGTGACTACAATGGTCCTAGAGAGTCAGCCGGTATTGCCAAGTTCATGAGAGCCCAAGTTGGCCCATCTGCTAAGGAATTGTTGAATGTCAAAGCTGCTGAAGAGTTTTTGGCAAAGGAAGATGTATCAGTTGTTGGTTTCTTTGCTGATGAGAGCAGTGGACTAAAGACTGTGTATATGAAGCTGGCTGACAAACTCAGAGAATCGGTCCGATTTGCTGTATCAAGCAACAAGGATGTTGTTGAAAAATATGGTTACTCAGATAATATTGTTCTCTTCCGACCAAAGCATCTGCATAACAAGTTTGAGCCTAACTTCATTGTCTATGAGGGAGCTGCCACTAAAGAAGCCATCAACACATTTGTGGAGAAGAACTTGTAAGTCTTTCGTATGATTTAGTTAGATGTATTTGAGTAATTTTTACTATTCTTTCAATTTTTTTAGTTTCGGTCTGGTTGGTCACCGCAGCGTGGATAATGCAGCCCAGTTTAAAGATCCAATTGTTATTGCATATTTTGGAGTTGACTATGTCAAAAACCCAAAAGGAACCAACTATTGGCGCAACCGTATCCTGAAGGTTGCTCAGTCCTTCACCGATTCTTTCACTTTTGCCATCAGCAACAAAGATGACTTCCAACAAGAGTTGAACGAATTTGGTTTGGAGTACATCAACGACGACAAACCCCGTGTTGCTGTTCGTGATGCTTCCGGCAGAAAGTTCACCATGAAAGACGCATTCTCGTAAGATATTCTTTAGTTTAATAACGATTTCGGGAAGTTATTAATTTTATCATGGATGATAGGATCGAATCCTTCCAGACATTTTTGAATGACGTTAAAGAAGGGAAATTGGAGCCTTACATGAAATCCGAAGCTATTCCAGACAACAGCACTCCATTGAAGACTGCTGTTGCTAAGAACTTCAATGAAGTAGTTGTTGAAAATGGAAAAGACACCTTGATCGAATTCTACGCCCCCTGGTGCGGTCACTGCAAGAAACTAGGCCCCGTTTTCGAAGAGGTCGCTAATGCGCTGAAAGATGAAGATGTGGCAATTGTCAAGATGGACGCAACTGCCAATGACGTGCCCAGCAAATTTGAAGTTCGAGGCTTCCCTACTCTCTACTGGTTGGCCAAGGATGACAAAGACAATCATGTCCGATACGAGGTAAATGCTGCTTAATGCGTATTTTTATCAATTATGTCCTACAAACAAATTTGTATTTCAGGGTGGTCGCGAAACGGATGACTTCATCAAATATATCGCTAAACATGCCACCAAAGAATTGAGGGGATGGGATCGTTCTGGAGCACCTAAGGATTTGAAGGAGTTGTAATAATCGCGAGTTTCTTCGAGTCCACGTTTTCTCTAATCTCGTCCCAGCCGTGTTCGACTAGTGTTGGGACAAATTTCATTATTCCCAGTTTCTATTATAAAAAAAATAAAATCTGTTGAAACAAACACGCATCTGTGTGTGAACTTGGCTAACTTTGCTGGTACGAGTTAATGAACGTATTATTGCAGCAGTTGTAGGTTTTGTTAAAACCTGCGATGGGAATGTGGAATCTAATAAATCAAATTTGTGATAATTCGTTTAAATTAATTTCCTTTTTTGCATTTTGTATTGAGTAACGGGAAACGTAGTCAGTGGACTTACAGTGATAGAAGTTGATTTGAGTGTTTAAAAAATCGAGGATACAAAATAGGGGTCTGCAAAATTTGCGGCGAATCTCTTAAATCCACATTGACTTGAATTTCCACCCTTAAAATGAATTAGGAAATAGGTGGTCTATGAAGTTGATTTTCTTAAAATATTCATTATAATATATTGCGTGCACTTTTTAGATGACTAAGATTAATCAATATAAAAGTACAAAGCTTGGGACTTTTCTCTACCAGGTGGCGGTGATAGTGTATGGGCATAGCAGTAGACGATAGTAAGGTCCAAGTAGCAAACGCGGTTTGTCAAATGGTAAGTCATAGGAAACTGTCAACAACTTTTCGTTCATTAATTACAAGCTACTCATTTTTTAAATTATTTTTAGAACGTAGATGAACTAAGAGAAAAAGGAAATGCCTGTGTTAAAGAAGGCAAACATGAGGAGGCTGTTTTGCATTATTCCGCAGCGATCCAATCCGATCCCAATAACCATGCGCTTCACAGTAACATCTACAATTTTAGTTGCTATAACAGAACGTTAATTAATTGAAATTGTTTCAGGCAATCGTTCGCTTGCGTTCCTGAAAATTCAGCAGTATTTTTTGGCCTACAAAGATGCTATTCGGACCATAGACTTGAAGCCTGAATGGGCTAAAGGTATTGGAAAAGACCAATGTTGGAAGTGTTCTAAAATTTCATGCATACATGTTTCTTTGGTAAGGTTACTTTCGTAAAGCTGAAGTGGAAATGGCTACATTTCATTTTGAAAAAGCTTTGACATCATATTCAATGGCATTCCACCTTCAAAAAGATGACCGATCTCTCATTGATTCAATGAGAAAAGCAGGCAGGGAATTGAAAAAGGATCAGAGGGCTGAAAAACAAATTCCTTGGGTTGGAGCTGGAATTGGGATCATAGTTGGAGTTGTAATTGTTCTTGCAGACTACTTGATTGTAGACAAACCTGTTTTGGTGGTAATGAATATTTATTATTTAATTATTCTTTTTTTTTATTTAGATAATGCCATGTTAACTATTTTTTATTCATTTCATTAGCATCCTATTCTCAAAGTGCTGATGACCATTGCCATTTCTTTTATTGGATTTGGATTCTGTAAATTATACAGATATTATGTTAAAAACCAAAGAGATTCTCTACTGCAACCTCCGTTTGATCTCTCCGGCGGTATATACCTTTAAGAATCTATTCATATTCAAACGAATTTGCCTCATTAATCTTGTCGTCTTTCTTTTTTTCAGAAAACGATAGTCTTGATAATAATAGTCATGAGGAACCTAGCGATGGCGGTGCCACAAGGTTACCTGAAACGACCCAGAAGAAATTCACAAAAGCCCAAGCCCGACACCGATACCGGAAGGGGAAAGCAAACTAAACTCGAGTGTCTATTCAAATTATACTGCCCATTGATTTCTTTTTTCCTTATACAACTATTTCACTCATTTACTATTCCAAATTACTAACCAAATTACTAACCATCAACTATCATGCTTCATCCATCAATCTATCAAAAGATCAAGTTCATGAGATAGATGGCAGCGCAATCCTGTTCTAGCAGACAGTACATTTGTAAATACAAGGGAAGTTCAATGACATAATGCGTGTGATGCTGTCTGTCTTGTCTCGGGTTTGTTTATCTCAAACTTTTATGATACACCACGTCCTCAAACGATTAGTGTGGGGCCCTAGCTACTCTTCATAATTTCGCTATGTTTGACCGATCGACTTGTTAGCCTCTAGTCTGTACTTTTTTAAAAAGCGTGTCAGTAGCAATTCAGAGATCCAGTGAACAGTTTGTTTTCGAGGTAACGCTTCAATTTACAAAATAAATAAATAAAACAATGACAACCATAAATTTTATCTTTATTAATTCAAATTTGTTCATTCAGCTTCCTTATTAAAGTAATATTGGGTATCATGGAACGCTCAGTGTCAGATGCCTCCTCCACTGACCTGGTGACATCAACAGATTCATTTACTCCAGCAGCTCCGGCAGCTAACAGATTAGATAGATTTAAAAATGTTATAGCTATTGTGACAGTTGAACCTGTATTATTCTTGTATATGCTAGCAACATTTATGCAGTATTCAGTATTTCAAGATTTAGTGTATCAGAAGACTTGTCAGAGCAATTTCAATTCTTCAGTGTGCCAAAACCTCAACAACAACAGCTATGCACTAGATGTTGTTCAAGAACAGGCTTCTCATTGGATTCTTGGCTCTACAGCAGCCCTAACTATCCCCTCAATAATTGTTGCTAATTATCTTGGATCGTGAGTTATCTAAATATCTTTAGATTTTCTTCTACGGACTAACATATTATTTATGTTGCAGGTATTCTGACTTGTATGATCGAAAGTGGCCAATTCTCTTTCCAGCATGTGGCATGGTGCTTGCAAGCATTGTCTACATTCTCATGTCCTTGTATGATTCCATTCCAGTTTCTATGATTGTTCTGGCTAGTTTTCTGTCTGGAATATTTGGAGGTTTTGTTAGCTGTATCATGAGTGTCATGAGCTACATTTCGGCTGTTACGAGCGAAGAGAGCCGCTCATTGCGAGTAGCCATGTTAGAGGCTATGACTTTCTGTGGCGGGACCGTGGGGCCCTTTATCGGTGGTGCCTTACTAGGAGCAACTCAAAGCCATGCTGCTGTCTTCCTTGTGATTATGGCCTTTTATGTACTAGTTATCCTTTACGTAATCTTCTTGGTGCCGTCGGTTAAGGATGATCGATCCGCCGACGAGCAATTAATCCTGACCTCCGAAAATTACTGTCGAAAACTCTTTAGTTGCCATCACTTTCAATCAAGTTTGCAAACCTGTTTCAAGCCTCGTCCCAATAATCGACGCCGGAACCTTCTTCTTCTCATAGCTTGCGCACTTATAACTATGACCGTTACAGCAGGTAATATATTTGAATTCTTCCCCGATCACAAAATAAAAAACATTTAACGACGTTATGATTGATTGCTAGGTGAAATGGACGTAGCTTATCTTTTCACAAAGGATGACCCACTTTACTGGAGTTATGAAACCTACAGTTATTATTTCGGGTTGAAATTCGGAGTTGGCGCGCTTTCGCTAATCGCCTTATCCCCAGTGGTCCGCCGATTAAAACTACAGGAGGCCATCACCTGCTGCATCGGTCTTGTCTCCAAAGCCGCTGGGTTGGTCCTGCACGGCTTCGCAACAACCAATGCCATGATGTTTTGTGTCCCATTTCTTTCAATGTTCAACACTTTTTGCCTACCATCCATTCGCTCACTTTTGTCTAAACAGGTCGATCCCAATGAATTAGGTCTGTAGAATTTCGTTTAGGAAACATTTATTCTGATTCTAACTCTTTATTTTTCATTTGATAGGAAAGCTGTTTGCATTTGTTGCTTCCATTGAAAATATTTGCACGTTGCTTGGCTCGATCGTGTTCAACATCCTTTACCCGCTGACACGATCTATATTCCGTGGGTTCACCTTCGAGTTGGCCGCTATTATGCTGATCATCCCACTAGTCATAATGAGGTAATCTGATTCCAAGTCGTCAACTTTCTCTTCCGTCCGTTCTATATAGATCTTTTTTCTCCTTTTTACTATTAATTTCTATGTGGTCATCAGCTACTTGAGTTACCAAATGAAGAGGGAGCTTTATTACGTTTCTTCTGCGGCAGCCCGTCGATCTGACACTTCAGCGTGAAGGAGAACAAGTAAGATCGTCGACCTTTTCCGTACAAAATCTCAAGAGAAGAAATTTGTTAGAGATTTAGGGGTCTATAAAAAGACCCGCGTAACAGCAATCAAACGAAGTAAGAGAGAGAGAGAAAAAAAAGAAACTATGTACTCGATATGTTTTTGATATTCTATGACGAATAGTTTATTTGTTGTATTCTCCCACCGATTTCGTCGAGTCGTCACGTGCGATTCGTTCGGGAAAAAAAAAACAGATTTCGGACAATCGATGCGGCTATTTGGAAATTTACTCACATTCATCATTGAAACAAAAAAATATGAGGAAAACAAAATTGTGATAGGTTTGGTTGCATGCGCATTGATTGCGCATTAAAGACAAAGCCGAATTACCCGCATCCTTGTGGGTTATCGAACAGCCGATTGTAAAGAGAAAAACAAAAATGGTCTTTCTCTTTTTTGTTTTTTTGGCAAGGAAAGAAAAGAGAAGAAGCAGCACAGAGGAGAAAACAAACCCACATCTGCATCGTATCTCCTGCCATTTTCTCTGGCGAGAGTTACGACCGAAATCAGTTTTCTCCCCAGTCCGGGTCACGCGCATCAGTTGAAACTGGAACGATTTGAAACATTGGGCGTTCGCCTGTGAAACATTTGGAATTGTCGTGTCAATGAATGAATGTCGTGCTGCGTTTCAATCTTTTCGAGAAAGAACAATGGGCAAAACTCTGTGCATTGAAAGTGAGCCAAAGAAGAACAATTGAAACCTTGAAAAAATCCCCCCCCAAACAGAGAAATGGTGTGCTTAGTGGCACCCGATTGTTTCCTTTTCAAAGTGCATAATGACGAAACAAGTAGTATACGACAGTGAACCCTTCCGCCTCGGTTCATCGCTCAGAATACAGTCTGTACAGGAAAAAGCAGAGTCGTCCGTGACCTTGTCACGTCACGTGGCCTACTTCTTCAGGCCAAGACAACGCAAGCTCTTTTGTTTTTAGTTACAGACCAAGCCAAGCGGATCTCCGCTTTTTTGTCTAAAGGAAAATGCCACTCTTTTAAAAAGCCACTTGGAAATGTGCGCTATTACTTCTGGACCTGGCAGCGAAATTTTAGGTAATGCCTATGGTCAAAAGAACATTAGACCTCCCGTCGGTTCTCGAGATTCAACCATTTGAATGCAAAGCCTCTGCCAAGCCAAAGAAACTTTACATAAAATAATCCAGTAAAAAAAAAGAGCTGCGAATGATACAAGTCCGTTTGATTATTCATGAACCGGTTGTTGCGTGCTGATGTTGTTTCGTCCCCTTGGCCAAGTGTCGCGGCTGGCCATGATTTACCTTAAATAGTTACATACGAGCGCGTACTTTATTTGGTTAAATAATTGCGGTGTATATAATAGACACGCCCGCTCCTTCAACTCTCCTCTGCTGATTGGAATAAGCCAGGTAACTCAATCTGGAGTAATCTATTCATATCAGGTATAATCTGTTGACATATGATCCGGCTGTGTGCCCTTTTAAGGGTTCGAACAGGATTTGAGCACTTTAAACACTTCGTTTGCATCAACGATGGTGTCAACCTACTTTTTTTTTTTTTTTTTTTTTACGAGCACCTCGTCAATTTCAAACTCTCCTTGCCACTCTTGACACACTCTCCCGCGGTCGGTCGGTCGGTCGTTCGTTCGCTCCATTCGTCTATCTATACGTGAGTCTCTCGAGAGTGCAACAGTCACGACAGGTTCAAATGTCATTCGTCACGTCATGTGAGAATTGCTGTTCCGCAGAGAGTGGCCTTGCCTATTTTGGCTGGCTCAACAGGAAGACGAAGGAACAGGTGTCGTTAGGTAATCATCAAGCAGTTTGCTAGGTGGTCGTGAACATGCAGCACAGGCATTATTACGACGGGAAGGACTAGACGAGCTTCGAGTTGAACGCGGGTAAAAGCTTCAAGAGAACGAGGAAACCGTCTCCTCACGAAAGTCAGAAATGTCGGAGAAAACCAAACGACTGGAAAGCCGCCGCCGCACGGAACTATTCATCTTCTTTCCACGACGTTGGAACTGGGACGCGCGCGTATTAAATGGGTATTAAAAAGAAGAAGGGAGAAAAGTAAACGGGGAAAGGAATTGACGCGGTACCGCCGGACATGGCGAAGGTTCGTATAATTAATATCGTACTACACGTCGCCCGGGAATTTCTCGTGATGGGATCCTCACGCGCCGAGCTGATTCTTCATCCTTCCATTTCTCATCAGATTGGTGAAAGTCGAAATGGTACAGCGTAGTACGTGACGCTTTGCTAAAATTTGCCGATAAATAAAATGATTGTTTATTAGCCTTTTCTTTCTATTTGAATTGGTTTCCCCTGCGGATATCGGACGCACAGGTGCGGCCGATGGTAACGGCACCGTGTCGGCACCGATCTGTCGATTCACTCTTTTGGAGAATAATTTAAAAATAAATTCGTTCATCCTCCAAAGGGAGGATCGCTGTCAGTTCCAGTCTGACAGGAAAAAAACAAAATTTATTGTTCCAAGTGGGAGATCTTCTACAAAGAAGAGAAGAAAAAAAAAGCTCCAGAAGAACCGAAATGTATTAAGACGAAATTTACATCGGCGACGTTGAT
The DNA here is from genome assembly GCF_021234035.1 of Daphnia pulicaria. Lineage (NCBI taxonomy): Eukaryota > Metazoa > Arthropoda > Branchiopoda > Diplostraca > Daphniidae > Daphnia > Daphnia pulicaria. The sequence continues at coordinate 10,883,073 of NC_060913.1, forward strand.
GGTGGCAGCCCTGGGCAACACCGAATGCAGGCCAAGGATCTAACTCAACCGAGAAACGTTGCCGAGCGTGATGGATCACTACACCGTCATAAGTCTGAGCATATTTCAACCGAACGCGTTTGCCAGCAGAGCAGCACAAAACTGGTTTGCCGTGCAACGCATAAGTCATCAGTGACAGCAGCTACTCTGCATGTTGTCACAACACTCAACAACACTTTCAAACCGTACTATTTGCACAACAAAGAAGTTGGATGAGAAAATTTCCATTCTCGCTTGAATAACAATGCGGGAGTGTTGGTGCGTTTCAGCCAACACGTACTCGGTAGGTACGACAAGAGCCAAGTGACCGGAAATGTCTGACCGCAACTTGAGCAACTCTATGGTAAGTCGTAAACGCAGTTCTTATTAGCCGCCTGTACAATTACCCAGGCAACTCTTATTCTGTTTGTTCCTTTTTTATTGACTGAAGGTAAATAAACTATTCAAGCGCGTCCAACGTCCTACACTCGCACAGGTGAAAGTTATCCTCGACAGCCTTCGGTTGTTGAAACAAGAGGGAACTTTTTGAACAATTGGGAATAATCTGAAAGTGGTATGTACAACAAAGCAGACATCGCCTATAGAGATTTGAAGAGTTTATCGGGCGTTAAAGATTCGCGGCAAACTTTTCGAAATCTAATCACGAGAACGAGGTTAACTCGACTATCGCCAGGGTATTTAGGGCTGCCGCTTTCTGATTTCATTCAAGAATGCAGACGTTTCATAGCCGGCTCGACATGATGACTCTTGACTTAGTCATCCTTAAACAATTTTACGTCGCATCAGCCTGTCTCTCCTTTTCTGTGTAGAATTTTTTCTTTTTTTTAAAGAATCGTTTAAAGAGTTTCTCCGTCAACTATTTTTGTGCTGTACACAATAATTTAAAGGAGAGAGAAAAAAATCATCTTTACCTTAAAGGAATTGGGCGGATGTCTCGACTCTCCGAGACCCGAGAGTTATGAAAAACATGCTGCCCCCATGAATAACGAGCATAATATTTGTGTTGTTTTTCTTTTACTTGCTTGTTTTATTTTCTCTTACGCACACAGTGCCTCGAGCAATTAAGTATGAATGGAATTTTCATCTAGAGGGAGATTTTTTAGATTTTTTCACGCCCGAGGTTTTGATTTTCTCACGAATGGCACATTCTTCTTCTTATTTTTTCTTCAATGGCTTCTTTCTTTTTTCTAATAACAGTGGGAGCAGGTTTCACTGGCAACGTATACTTGTTGACAAACGTGGCAAGTTTCATTTTCGTCTGCTATTGTGGTCGGTCGGCATTACCGAGTGTTATTACGAAATTCTACGATAAAAAAGCTACCAATGTGAAGATTGAGTCTACGCCATCATAAAAATAAATAGTGAACATGTTTTCCTTTCGATTTTTTATTGCCTTGTGCCTTGTGTTAATGATGATTGAAAACACATTGTCAACGGGCGAAAACGCACTGCAAACGTCCAACGACGATGTACAAAAGAAAGCGTTAGAAACTCAAAATCATGCCAACAATTCCGGTACTTCCACGATCCCGATAGGTATGTCGTTTTTACACATTTTTTGCTTTTAATCATTGCATTTAATTTTTATTTGGCCATTCACTTTCTGTTTTGAATCAGTTTCATTCCTTTTTCTATTTCATCATGCCTTTTCACTTGATTGCATAAGTGGGTAATTGCAATTTTCCCGTTGTGCAATTGCAGTTGGTAAAAATGAATCCCCAAACAATCAAACATGGAATTATGGATCCAGCTTCATTCCGAACAAGGATGCCCTGATCAGAAGCACATACGTCTTTGGCGGTCTCTGCTTCTTGGCCATTCTCTACTTTGTCTTTAGGACTTGCCGTTTAAGAAGAAGAAGGGGAAGTAGCAGAAGAACAGGCACTCGCAAGTATCGTCCTCTCAATTCAGGAGCTGGCAGCCAAGAAATGGAGCCTCTTGGAGATGGTGGTGATGATGACGAAGATGAAGACACACTGTTTGACTCCCAGCCCTCCACTGTAACTCACCCACCTCCTTCTCTGGGTATCTGAGTAGACCATTAATAGCCATTTCCTTAACAGATATTCACATTTAAACTGGTATTTAATTATTTCCCCATGTCTTAACACTTTACAGCATTATAAAGGTATTTGTGTGCGTGTAATTTTTTTGTTAACAGTAGGATTCCACGTCAAACGTACGTTCATAAGAACGCACCGCGGTCCACTCGTGCATTCCTATTCCATGTAGCTCTTGTAAAAAGCATTATGAAAGATAAAATTTTTTTTCTTTCGATTGTAGCAGCGTCGAATATAAAGTCTCTTTTTTTTTTCTTGTTGCAAAATGTCATTTACATTTTTTAAATGATAAAAAAAAAAAAAAGAAAATGTTGTTATTCGTGCGGATCTTTTGGCTCAACCGTGCGGCGGGGAACACCGCTCGAGATTTTCTCCCACCACGAGTCGATAAATTCAAAAGAACCTTATTGATAACCAGAGACTACTAGCAGGACAAAAACGGCAAAAAGCTTTCCAAGCCTGAAGCGTCCAAGGACTGAGATAGCCTACTTTTTCTTCCCCCCTCCGTCTTCCTACTGCTTCCAATCGCCGCGGCTTGTAAACGACCAGACGGAAAGGCAACGATGCGCGTCAATTGGTAAATATATGCCAAATGCACTGCTCTGTAGTGATTGACAATTGTGATTGCCTAATCATTGTTCGTATCGTTCAAGGAAAGCGTGACTGGTGGCTAACTTCTTTTGGTCGGCGGAGCAACGTGGAATACAATAATATAGCTGACGGGCCGCGGGGATGGATGTCAGTAGGTTACGCACTCAAAGGCTTCTGGCTGCTTCATCTGACTATGAGATGCCCTTCTGCCTCTCCATCCATCCAACGGGTCGCTTTTTTATTTTATTTTATTTTATCTGGACTCACACAGGGCCATGTGCCAGCTAGGTTAGGTCAACGCTCAGGTATGGCCATCTGAGAGAGCAGAGAGCCCATGCTGTTGTGTTGTGTACAATCAAGCGCGCGTTGCCGGGAGCGAGAAGAGCCCACCCATTGCCTGTTAAAGAGATGATGACTGTGCCGGAGCTGCTTGCCGACCGTGGATGATGGGAGGATAAAAAAGATCCAATTGTGTTGCAAGCGTTTAGAACGAAAAAATGGTGTTTCCTTCTCTCTGGCCGGCCGGATGGTCCGCCGGGAACGGGTCAGTGGACACTCGGCTATATTTTTGGTTGCGCCGCAATGGCCGGCAAGAAGGTGGAGCTGAATGTCCCCCTTCCATCTTAATCGGTCGCCCAGCGTGCCTACCTGCCTCGTGTGTGCGTGTACACACACACACACTGTACAGGTGCATCTAAGAAAAAATCTAGGACGTTGTTACCTGCTGCCCTATTGCCTGCGTACCTTACCTTTGCCTTTTGTCTTCTTCTTCTTCCTCTTCTTTCGGAGAGGAGGAGGAACGAGAGGGTGGTAACCTGAAGCGCTCGTCTCTCTCTCTCTCCACCCACTCGACTCGTTCTGTGTGTCATCGACGTCGGCCTTGTCTGACCGAGTTTTTTCTCTCTCAAACCGACTCCCTCAACCAACTCCACCACCTCCTCTTAGCCACAAGCACCGGCACTCCCGCATGGGAAAAAGGAAAAAGAAAACTCCCGCCTCTTGTCTTGCTTCATCCAGCTAAAGCTCTGCTGCTTTGGCTCTGGAACAGGACGAATCAAACCCGGACGGAGTGGAACCTAACGTCGGCAGTCTTCCTTCAACTCTTCGAGAGCTCAAGTACCTACCTCGTCGGCTCCAGCGGAATTTGTCACCACTCGAACAACTCTCATCTCATCCGCGATTTTATCACCGAGAGCCCAAAGTGGTTGTTTTTAAAAAACGAGTGCTGCTGTCCACTTCGCTTTTCTATTCCGTTCAAGTGATCAGTGCGACTCCTTCTGCTCCGTGTTAGCCGCCTTAACCTTCAGGTAAGTTCCAAATTTTTCTCCCATTTATTACCGTTTGATTTGATGGCGCATTTGTTGTGATGTGCCCATTTGAACATGGCAACTGGAAAGAAAAACAAGTCGTGCGCAGTTTCCAATCGATTTACCTGACCAGACGAGAGAGAGAGAGAGAGAAAGAAAGAAGGAAACCAAAGTCACAAACAAACAAACAAAATAAAGTAGCGGGAGGAGAGCGAAGAGGAGGTGACCGCTGACCGGTTGACCTCCATTTGGACCGGCAGAGTGTGAATACCTTTTTGGTCATTCCTCTTCGTGCAGCACGTCTTCCCTTTTTAGACCTTCGTCACACATTTTGTTTGTTTTTTTTCCTCCTTCAATTCATTTAAGTATCAACACAACCAAAATATTCCACCCGACAAAGTTGTGAAAAATTTCGACGACCAAAAATAATTTTGTTTGAGGTCCTTCTAAATTTTTGTGACGGACCTGTTTTGTGTTTCTACAAAACCGGTTTTGGGTTTTTTTTTTTTAAATATTGTATGTATGTATGTTCAATAATTTTCATTGCCCTATCCGGGACGCTTCCGCAGCGACTCCCCTCCGCTTCCAGCACATACGCATTCCGATGTGCGGCAGGTTGCTCCGGCCCTAAGGCGGAAGAGGGGCCCGCGTGCACCTTGAACACACCTTCACATATAAAATTGTTATTTTATATATAGAGATAGATATAGATAATAATATTAGGCAATATATAGGTCACCAGGTATCTCTTTATATTTTTATTGCCCAATTCTCGGAATAGTTTTAGATTTTTGGTTTGTGATAAGTTCGCGGCTGGAAACTTATTTCGAATGAATCACGAACGTTCGTGATATCGGATTTATGTGTTTTCCTACTTCCACCCCCAACAATCAACCAATTGTATTTATTCCACTTCCTCAATTGCCCAGATAGGAATCAATAACGACCAATTGACTGTGGTAGATAATCGACATTTTGATTGGTAGCCCGCAACCATCGAATCGTTCCCCGACTGAAACTTTCTCCCTTCGTTCTATAAGAGTTATGCCTTTGCTACCCCCGCACGTCTAGAGACCGTTTTCTTCAGACGTGTGGGAATCTGATGGGCTCGTGATTCCGGGAGCTGTGCAGCTCGTCGCCTTTCGTGTGCAACTACACACTTGTCGAAATGGCGTGAAAGTAAATGAGCGGAAGAGAGGACGTGACGAAACCGAAACAAAAAAAAAAACTCCAGGCTCATTGAGACGGAAAGAGAAAGAAGCGAAAGGTGGTGGGCGCACTAGTTTTTACGAGCCCAGTCCGCTTCTCATCAGCCCACCTGTAGCGTGAAATAAAAACATTAAAAGGAAAAGACAGAAGAAAGAAAGAAAGAAAAAAGAATCCCTCTCCGACACGGGAGAAAGCTGCGGTCATCAGATCAGATATGAGTTTTTGGTTTCTTCTTCTTCTTTTACGTGAAAGCCGAAGTGCTCCGGTGTGGGATGCAGAACAGGTGCGCACACATCCCGACCCATATTTATTTTAAAAGACAAATCCATTTTCTTTTTTTTTTCTGGTTGGGATTTTCATCTTTTTTTTTTTTTTCTTCTTCTTCACCTGTCAGGTTTCGTGTGTGCGTGTTCTTTTTGTTGTTTCTTTCATCTTGATGTGCTTTCATTCGTTTACATTTTCACTTGACCTAAATAACTTTAGAGGGGCGGGCAAGAAGAAGAAGAAGAAGAAGACAGATCCATAGAACTATGCAAATCGAGCATTGTTCTCTTTTGTTTTTTTCTTCTTGTTGATTTCGTATAGCTGAACTATCTTCTTCATAATGGAATAACCCCGGAAACTGTAACGTTCACGAATTTATAGACGTCGAGATAGTACGGGCAGATAATATGCAGATGAATCGATTTCACCTGGCAGATAATTGGTCGAACAGAGGAGGTTGCCAAAAATCGGTACACTGCAGGTGTTTCACGGTCGTTGATCTCGACTGAGCGCTAATTTATATAGATGGAAGCGTCCGATATTACCTGTCTAGTCCATCAAAGAAGTCAATGAGCCTCGCCAAATTTTTACCACCGTCGCCGGAGCGTCGCTTATTTCGTCACACCAATTAACCTGGGTAAAACCTAATCACATTTCGTGTGACGTTCTTTGCAGCGCATCGGTCCACTGACCCACTAACTTCTCTCTCTCTCTCTCTCGATCTCTCTGGTTACTTTGAGGAACTTGACACTTGTCTCTTTTGTTATTTATTTATTTAAACAATTTGAGTCTTTTCGAGACTAAAGTTTCTATTTCTATAAAAGGTTAGTTTCTGCTCGGTGGACCCAATTGGTCCAGAGACCAGACGGCAAACATGCTGGCACCACAAAGTTGTTTGACGGTGATGGCCGTCTTGATGGGAGCAGTTCCGCTTCACTTGGCTTTCCCATCTGGCCAAACTTGGTTCATTCATCACTCGGGTCAGGTAATAAACAGAAAACACACAAACGAATGCAACGACGTAGATAACACTACATCACGGCGAACGTGAGAGACTGTGTTGCCGTTTTATTTTCGCCATTTCTTTTATTATTTTTTCTTCGTTTGAAATATTATTTATGGCCATGTGTTCTCTCCTCGATCGTTATCAGGTAGCCCGGCCGGTTATGATCAATTCCAGTCCCGTCTCCGACGAGTTCCCCATTCCGCGCTTCGCACTGCCAGAACAAACAGCCTCGCGGCGCCAAGACGGGCCTTTCCAAGCATCGGGTTCCAACAACCTTCAGGTACTATAGAGAATAACAACGCGATCTAACTGTACACACATCCTTCGCACCGAAAAAAGACGGAAAAATTGGCACACATTTCAAGTCATGTTTTTGTCCGACTCCCGTTTTCGTCCCGTACGTGGTTTGTCCCTTCATGGACGTGCGTATAATGGCCCGATGATAAAAGCCCGGCCCCGTGATTTTTCAACCGACGACTTCGTGCACATATATATACATACAATTTTGTTTAGCGCAGTACGTTATTTCTTTTGTATGCGGTGTGTCGCCATTGTTCTTTTGTTCGGTTCCGTGATGACCCCGATTTTTCTCCCGCCGATGGTCATTTTCAAGAAAAGAACTATCCATCAACATTCCATGACTGTGCTTTAATCAAGGAACAAAAGACTTTGTCATTGTGTCTGGCGATATTCGTTGAATTGAAATATTTTTTAAAAAATCTGTTTTATCCTTCACTAATAAATCCTGTTTCTTTTTTCCGGTTCGGTTAGAATGAACCTCCAGTGCACGTGAAACCGGGAGACAAGGTGTCGTTGATCGTGCGTAACCAAAACCCACTGGAAGCCCAAAAGTTCGTCGACGTCGGGGCGCTGCTTATGGACTTGCAGAGGATGCCACCAGCTTCGGATGGATCGTATCACGTCTTCCTCGCGCCACCCAACTACCCCCAACCGACTGGAGGCCAAAAGTTTGACGTGACCTACGTCGGTGCCCCGCAGCGGGAGCAGCAGACGGTGTCAGACCCACGCAATCCGCACCCACCTCTTTTCGTGGCCCCGCTCGATTACAGCGTTCCGCAAGGCTACGGACGTGTGCAAATTCCCATACAAAACGTCAAGTTTGCCCTCAACTCACCATTCCAGCAGGTTCAGCAACAGCCGGCACAGTTTCAGCAACCCCAACAACAGTTTAGACAACCCCAGCCGCAGTTCCAGCCAACGCAGCAGCAGCCAATCCAGCCTGTGCAGTTTCAGCAACCTCAGCCGGTGCAGTTCCAGCAACCTCAGCCGGTGCAGTTCCAGCAACCGCAGGTTGTGCAATTCCAGCCTCCTCAACTTCAGCCGGTGCAATTCCAGACACCTCAACCGCCTCAGTTCCAGACACCTCAACCAGTGCAGTTCCAGCCACAATTCCAGCCCTCTCAGCCACAATTCCAGCCCTCTCAGCCGCAATTCCAGCCTCCTCAACCACAGTTCCAGCCCATTCCAGCGCAACAACCGCAATTCCAACCGCAATTCCAGAAACAAACTGTCGTTTCCGAATTCCAACGGCCACAGTTCCAACAGCCTCCTCCTCCTTCCAGCTTTGAGCAATCTCTATCCGATATCCGGCTCCAAACTGGATTCGTTCCGTTCCAAACTTTGGAAGAAACCAGTACATCTCCTCCAGTAACTCAACCGGCTCCTCCACCTCCCCCACCAACTCAACCAGCTCCTCCACCAGCTCCCAAGGAGCCACTCGTCTTGGCCGTCGAGTCACCGGAATTTTTGGAACTCATCAAACCCCGCCCAGCTCCAATAGTTGTCGAAGTCGTTGAGAATGCCCCAGTGTCCGAAATTCCTCAGCCAGCGACCCAGTCCCCAGTAGTCGTTCCACCTGAAGAGAAAGTAGCACCGGTCGTTGAATCGAAACCGGTCTCATCACCGGCTATTATTCCGGCTTCTTTCGAATCGGCGCCCGAGGTTCCCGCTAATACAGTCACATTAATTCCACCACCACAGGAAGACGCTCCCCTGCCGGCCCCCACTCCCGCGTTCGAGCAGACAATTCCGGCCGCCACTCCCATTCCGGCACCGGAAATTTCAGGAGTCACTGAAACCACCCAAACTCGTCCGCTGAAGAAACGACCAATTAATCGAATTCCTTTGGAAGGCGGAGTTCCCCAATGGCCGGATTTCCAGGCAGTTCGTCAGCGTCAGCAACTCCAGCGTCAGCAAAACCGAAAGAAGATTACTCCGTCTTCCGCCAACAACTTCGAACCCATTCTGAGCCAAACTCAACCCGATGCGCCGGTAGATCCAACCTCTTTCGGCCAGAAGATTCGCAACAAAGTTAAGACCAATTCCTTGGTCTCGCCGCCGCTTCCTGTTCCGGTTGAACCGCAAGTCGTCTTAGAACAACCAAAGGCTCAATCGTTCATTGTCGAACCCGCCGCTGTTGAACAAACACATCACGACTCGTTTGATCTTGACCCTCCAGTCGTCGAACGTGACGAATCGTTCCAGACACTCGAGTCACAAAACGCCGCTTCCGGCAACCAACGCGGACGCATTCGTTTCAACAGGCCCAATAGCTTGAACGTCATTCCGGCTGAAGTTTCGACGCCTCCACCAGTCCGTCACACCGTCAGCACTTTGGTCGGTGGAAGAGGCCGCATACGAATCAATTCCAACAGTTTCACCACCCCTACGCCCACGACTGCCGGACCGACTTTAGCTGCCACGGAAGCATCCACGGCGGCTCCTACAACTGTTCAGACGGCAGCACCAACAGTCGCAGCTACGACAACGCCAACAGTCGCAGCTACGACAGCATCCACAACGCCGGAAGCAACGACTGTTGCAGCAACAGTTCCCACGGTCGCCCCGACAGCTTCTCGACTTGTTGATCCGGTGGTTACCGAGGGACCCGCTCTCGAAGAGGAAATCATTAGAGGAGACAGTCCTATTGTACTAGTCGAGGAAAGTGTTCCAGTCGCCGAGGAAGAAGAAGACGTTCCTTTAGAAGAAGAAGAGGAAGAAGAACTAGCGGTTTTGGAAGATGAGAAGTCCGTCGAACCGGCCGAGAAGCCTTGGTCTCCCTACGAGGCCATCCAGCGTCAAAGAGAGACGACTGTTGAACCAGAAGCGGCCAGTCAGGTCGTTTCCAGCAATGATCAGCCACTCCGCATCCGCGGGAAAACCACTTTCACCTCCTCGAGGATCCCTCTTCCACCTGTCAGGCCGGAAGTTGGAAACCGACCGGTCGTTCTCCGACCTGCAGCTTCCATTAGGCGACCATTGCCTCCAACCATCCGCATTACAAAGCCCGTCTTCGATATCCAAGGGCAAGAAAATATTCGCTCGCAGGAGGATTTCATTGCCCCGCAATCACTGGAATTCGGCATCCGCGATGGAGTTGAATCTAAACCTATTTTGATCAATAATTCGCCGGCCCAATTCTTGCTTCCGGTTGGTCGACGTGTCCCTGAAACGCGACCTGGAATTCAGAACATCCGGATCGGTCGCCCGACCACGCAGGCCCCTTCGACAACTACCACCACCACCACCACCACCACCACCGAGGCTCCCGTCGAAGAAGAACCAGTCGATGCCTTCCAGCAGGAAGCCGACGAATTAGTGACGGACGAACCCCTTGCCAACGACCAATTATTGCCAGAAGAAGAAGAAGAAGGCGAAGGAGAACTAGTAGAAGAAGAAGTCGAAGAGGAGATCCTTACGGATGAAGTCGAAGGAGAAGAGAACGAAGAGTTTGTCGAAACTGTCGATGAAACCGAGCCCGTCGTGTCTTCAACTGCGGCTCCTACGGTCACGACGGCCGAGGCGTTTTCAGAACTTGTCGAAGAACAGGAGGAAGCTGAAGTGGACCCAGTCGTCGTGGAGGAAACCAACAAATCGGCGGAGCCCATCACGACCACGACAGAGGCGCCAGTGGTCATCGAGGAGTCAATCGTTCCGGTGGAAGAGGAAGTCGAAGAAGATGGCGCCATCGAATTGGCCGCAGGTAACCACGTTGACGATTTGTCGAACCCGAGCGAATCGTCCGATGACGAACGCCAAGTGCTGGGCGTTTCCACGGCAACTGAAGTATCTCTTATGTACGAGCTCTGCTACAGAGGCCGCTGCGTCCGCGTTCATGAATAAGAAATGACGCCGCCCTGCCACCAGCGTTGCAGTCGAATGTCTGTGTGTGTTTTCTGAAATATTTTATGAAGTAACTTGATTGTCAATTTACGTGTCCCCCCCCCCTCCACCCAAGTCCAGTACTGCTCAACAATTCCCGTTGGCACGGTATAATCGCAATGTAAAAACAAACAAAAAAACAATTTTAAAAAAAGACGAAGAATTATCGAACGTACGCAATCGGAATGAGAATCAGCAGCTTGCGCACGGCTGGCCCGTTGGATGAGGCGGAATTAATAATTGTCATGTTCACGCTAGTTATATGAAAACGACTTTAAATAGCCTCCCCGTATACAGATGAAGGTGACAAAATTCCAAAATAAGATACCATGTGTGCATGACAAGTGTGAATGTGTGAACTATTTATTCCCCCATGTAATCACTTTTATTGTTGAACTTAATCACAAGCAAAATAGCTTTTCTTCACCATTTTTTCCGGTTTTATTTTTCACACAGATATTTTTTACTAATCGATGTTCGTTTCCTTATACATTTCTCGATTGTATTCAGGAAGTAATTACACATACAAATTTTACCGCTTAAAGAAATTCTTTATTTCTCAAATCTCAAACTGATTTGGAAATCATTATTTGCATGCGTGACGGCCGATAAAGATGCACATCGACACCAAGCAGATGGTGTATCAGTCGACTGTTTCCAAATTGATTTTTTGTCTACGTTGCACTTGTGTGCTTCCCTTTTTTCCTCTCTTCACAACTGCGGCATTGCACTTTTGCCAAAATCTATTTTGGTTCCGGAATACGTTTAAACTCACATAAAGGTTTTAAATGCGACTAAAGAATTTGTTGCATCGGACTGCTGAGCCAATACGTCGTTATCGTGCGTTTAATTTCTGGCGGTCTATTCAACTGAAAGAAGTAAGTTAACGTTGGACATTCGTACAGCCGATAATAATTACTTGATAAATTTATCAAAATTACTTTCTTCCGTCTCAGTGATTTTTACCTCTCTCGATTACCATTGTTGTCAGGTGTGTAGGTGGGAACGGCGGTTACTGTCGGCAATTCACAACCTTGATTACAACGCAGGTATCAAATTAACTACAATTTATCTTATAAACTATTAAATTCACACTTAATTATTTGTTTATGTCGATGAATCAAATCGAAGATTAAATCATTACGCCTTTCTTTTACTGCACTTTATTGATTTTTCATTTTTGTAGTGTCACTATATAAATTGAACTTTCTTTGCTCACGTTTCTATTTTGGTTGAATTTGCGGCTGCGAAAATGTGCGACCCGATTCGTGGTGGTATTCTTTTAAATAATGTTTTGCTCTTTCGTAAAAGTTTTCAAACGGCTAGAGTTCGTCGTACCTTAAAATTGGTGAAGTCCCGCTGGGAAAGGGAAACCACCGGATCAATGAGATCACAGGAAGACGTGCATTGGGTGACTTTAGTTTGACATTCATACAGGTTGCGCGCGCTCATTTGTGCGCTGCTGCTGCTTCCCGGTAGGAGGAGCCGTTTGTTGCCAACACTTGCAGTAAAAATAAAAACAATGAAAAGGCAAGGCTTCTTCAACCGAAGGAAGTCATCATTGCGTCAGTCTTGATTGGGTGCACATCCCCGACAGACATTCTATTCCACGAGGCACGAGTTTAACGATTGTCGGTTCAATTCCTTCAACCAAAGCGAAAACAAGAAAATGGCGCTAACAGATCTAAAAATCAGAATGCAGACAAAGGCCTCTGTCGACACCGTCTCCGGAACCAAGGTTACAGTTGTGGGTGTCGGACAGGTAAACCTTAAGAAATTGTTATCAGAGTGCATTTATTTAGTAAATTATTATGTTGCGATAATTTATTCTGCGTTTTAAAGGTTGGCATGTCAATTGCATTTAGCATCATGACCCAGGTGAGAATACTGTGATTTGTGTCCTTTTGTATTTTTAAATATTTGGGTTGTATTGTATACGTAGGGTATCGCTTCTGAAATGACGTTGGTGGACGTGATGGAGGACAAACTAAAAGGAGAACTGATGGATTTGCAACACGGATTGACTTTCCTCGACAACATGAAAATAACTGCCGGTTCAGGTAATCAATCCAAATTCACGATTTCATACAATATCACCAATTTTTACGACGTTAAGTTCTAACCGATAAAGTTGTTACCGTTGAGTTTAGATTATGCACTATCTGCTGGATCAAAATTATGTATTGTGACGGCTGGAGCTCAAATGCGTGAAGGCGAGTCCCGATTGGACTTGGATCAGCGCAACACGAATATTTTAAAAGACATCATTCCCAAACTTGTCCAATACAGTCCCGACACCATTCTCCTCATCGTTTCCGATCCTGTTGACTTGTTGACTTATGTTGCTTGGAAACTCAGTGGGTTGCCAAAGGAACGTGTCATCGGGTCTGGGACCAATGTAGATTCTTCTCGATTCCGTTTCCTTCTTTCTGAACGATTTGACGTTGCGCCAACTTCGATACACGGCTGGATTATTGGAGAACATGGTGACTCGAGCGGTATGTCTGAAAATATTGTAAATCTTTTACGTAACCCTCTAAGCTTGTTATTAACTATTTCTATAGTTCCTGTCTGGTCAGGCGTCGATGTGGCCGGTGTTCGCTTGAGGGATCTTAAGTAATATTTATTCACAACGATACATTTTTATATATTGTACATATTTTATTAACAAGTTTTAATTAACTAAATTAGTCCTGCGGTAGGCACTAGTGAAGACACGGAAAACTGGAATAGTATCCACAGACAAGTCATTCAGAGGTATGTCAATGTAGCTTTATAATTATAAGCGAGTTAAAAAATGCATTTAACCTGTTTTTTTTTTCTTAGCGCTTATGAAATAATTCGTTTGAAGGGATATCCTTCTTGGGCGATGGCTTTAAGCGTTTCTGTTCTTACTCGAGCCATTTTAAATAATACTCGAAACGTGTACGCAGTTTCAACATTTGTCGAAGTACCGTAACTTTGCTATATCATTGAGTTACACAGTTTTAACGACTTTGATTTTTTAATTAGGGAATACATGGAGTCCAGTATCCTGTTTTTCTTTCTGTGCCGTGTGTTCTAGGTGAAAATGGGATTACTGACGTCATACAACAAACTTTAACCGAGGATGAGCGTACTCAGTTTCAGAAATCAGCTGCAACTTTAAACGAAGTTCAGTCAAACTTGGTGTTCTGAAAAAGTTAAGAGATATGTATAAATACAAACAGTTATACATACTGGTTCTTATTATTGTTTCTTCTGTCGCTCGAGGGGAGCTAACACACCATCTAGCGATGTTGGAAACAAATACGGAATGCTGCCATCTACCAATAAAAATGAAAGAGGGGAAATTGTTGGAGGACTGTTTGAGACCATAAGATATTTCATCAACAATCTGGAATCACTAACAGATGTAGAAGCATTTAGAAGCACTACTCAATGTAGAAGCATTATAACTTGGGGATTTCGTCAGTTGTGATGTGTAATGCTGCGAAGACGAGACACAAATTTGCAGGGATGAATATTACTTGTGAGAATCAAAGTTATTTGCCCTTATTTGTTGGTTCTTTTAATTGAGTATCAAGTATCAAGTATCAACGACTCAACAATCGAGATTGGATCGGACATTGTTTTCATGGTACTGTCAAACGTTTCTTTTTCTGACGCAAGACAGCATAGCTTTTGATCATTTCCCACTCAGTTTAGTTACGCTTACTTTGTTTCTCGCTGCTATTACAAACAAACTTTTGGGTGATAACTGTCAGTTTCTGTTTCGACAACAAAGCTCACTTGTTAGATTTTTAATATTGTGTTTTTTTTTCTACTTCCGGTGTTCTCTTTTCAGTCAGTAATTCAGTCAATATTCATCTGAAATACAAACGAACCACATATTCGTAATCCTCGTAAAATTTGTGGTAAAGTTCATGTCCAAAGTCGGAGACTAAAAAAAAAAAAAAAAAAATCTCGATTTTGACCAAAATCTGGATTTCGCTTAAATTACACCTAATCGACCCCAAATTTTACGTAGATCACGAATATTTAGTTTATTTTGACGACAGCTCAATGGTCAAGGCGCTATCGCTTACTCCCGGTATACTACTATACTTCCGGAAAATTTGCATAAAACTAGCAAGTGAGCTTTGTTCTCTGTAGAATTCTTAAGACTCCATGCTTATTTTAAGCAAAGGGAAATTTTCTTTTTGATTACTTTTATGACTTGTGACTATCTAAGATCAGTCCTTTAGATATTTAGTTTTGAACGTGTCAAATAGATGGCGAATAGATTTAACCTTGTTATTGGTTATGTCAGATATGGGCTTACGGCGGCTCGTTGCCAAAAGTTTAGCTACAGTTATTTTCTTCGGAAATTACCAATGAATTCGCTGGTAAATTGACTAGATTTCGTGTGCAATTTGTCTGGCATGTGTTCTTTACCGTTTATGTGTTTAATAACATCATAATTTCTCATCCATTTCCAGGAGAAAATGTGAAAGATGCATGAAGCCTGTACTGTCTTGTATTGTGTTAAAAATCCTGGTATCCTACTGAATATCTCATCCGAATGACAGAGTGGTAACAACCGATGCTAGCTTTAGTACAGTATTGCTGGAACATAGTATTCTCATCTTTTATCAGGATTCATTACTATTATCGGCTGAATCATTCTATGGGACTTGCCAGATCACCGACCCCATCACAGACCAATCTGGCAATCTCTCATTCCATCTTCTAGAGAACCTTGGATAACCGATTGGTGGTTTAGTGTGTAAGTTTACTTGTCATGTCACTGAACTTATTTTGTTGCAGTTTTATATGTATTTAAAGTTTTGTTCTGCACTTATGTCTATCTAATGTTTAAGTTTAATTATTCTTTTAGATCATAGACATCACAGCATATTGATGCCACAAATTATAGACAAGGTGACTTTATTTTTTATTTACAGGTTCTTGGGTTTCCAATGTTGCATGACAGACTTTATGAGAAGTCATGTCCATTGAACAAAAAGGACTTAATGACTATACAGTAACCCTTTGGCTGCTAGCCTGCTACCCTTGAATATCCCCTTTTACTTCATGAAAATGTAAACAGGCCCTCTTGATTTGAGGTATTGCTGTCTGTCGCTAAAATTTTATTTAAAATAACTGTCCTAATAAATGTCCATTCTGCCTACAGGGTACTTCGCTACTTATCATGGACTTCATCCATTAGTGAAAAACCAATGACGACCAGGAGGAAAAGAGTGTGCTGGTCGAACGGGGAACTTGCAAGCTAAGCCGGAAGTCTACTATATGATTAATCGTTCTCGTAATAACTGTTCCTCAACTCTTCGCTCTTTTTCCGGTTTCTCCTACCAATCCCTGTCTGCAGTCAATTAAGGCAGTCTCCACCTGTCTTGATTGATACTATGTGCGAGATTTTAAAGCAATTTATCTCCCAAATAACACAAAAGAAGTTGGTTAGATTTGTATTATTTGGGTGTAAATTGTTTTAAAACTTGTACTAATAATCAATTGCCTTGTACCGGACGCTCTATTTATTAAATTTTTAATCATTTTGGGATATATTAATAAAATATATTTAAATTAATATAAATATAATTTAATCAAATTATATTTAATTCAATGTTTTTTTGATTAAAATTTATATAAGTTTAGATTTCGAATTTGAACGTATGTTTAATGAATTCATACATGATTTAATGAAACAGCAATTAAGTATACAAAATTAAACAAGTGATTTCAGGTTTAGGTTTCAAGTATGAAGTAAATGAAACATTGCTTTAAGACAACGAAGACAACCGCACAATGAACTTAAGCTGCAACATACTACATTGAAAACCAAAATATCAAATGGTTTAAATTATATACTATACAGAAGAAAACAAATAAAACAAAATATTTTAGTAGAAAACCAAAATTGCACTGGGAATCCAAATGTAGAATAATATCAGCATCAGCTACTTCAAGGATTTCAGCAGATACAGCATAAAAGTTTGAACAGGCAGCAACAAAACCTCTTTTCATTTCCACCAACTCCTGTGAGAAAAAAAAAACAGATATTATAGTTGACAATTGTATCAATTGTGACTGATTACTATTTTTCAAATTCCAAATAATTAACTTATAAATTACCATTTCTAGAGGTTTTCTTGCATCTAACTTCAAGTGTCCCTGCAACACTTCTGGATAACATCGGCTTCATGAAATGAATGCAGCATATTGACACTTAATACTATCGCCAAGTTCTGTTAGGATAAAAGAATAATCATTAACTAACATTAGAATTAATACCAGATGTAAAAACAATGTAAGACAAGAAAGAAAACAATCATGTCACAAAATTAAAATTTAGATGAAATTCAAGCAGATGCATATTCTTTGAGTCACAAGACAAGATTGCATAAAAAGTTATCAGAAAGGATATTTGTGTTCTAGCACAATCAAAAAGAAACTTACAAGTCAGCTCAGATCAAGCAGGTACCTATCTTTTCACGAAGACTCTACCCCACTACAGTATTTTGATCAGACTTCATGAAACTTCCCCAATTACAGCCCATAATCAGAATCAAACTACCTTTTCAAGATGTCTTTGTTGCTGTTACATTGCAAGTAATACTACCCCTCTTCAGCCAGGGATGTAGGACGTTCAGGCCCAGGCCCGGCGAGTGGATGTCTGCAAAAGTCAAACGCATCTCTAAACTAGAAAATGAAACATTTAATTAGTTACAATTTACAAAATAATTTCTTAATGGGAAACATGAAATAAACAAGAGCTTTTTTTAACACAGGTGCTAACCTACTTGAGTTAGCTAACAAGTACTGAATTACCTCAACAGATTCCCTCCGTTCAACACATTTGTCTTGCAACATAGTAGACCCTCACAAAGACCATCTTCATGGCACGGCAGCGACCTGTGGAGAAAAAGAAATCACCTGCTTTAACAAATAGATTAAAATAGATTAGCAAATGGGCTTTTCAAACAGTACAAACTCTCACGATTCACTTACTTTAAATTGGTTTACCTTCACTATCGGTTCAGCTTAAACGAATGGTGAGAAAATAACTCATCTTCTTGACGAAACATGCAACATACAGCAAGACACGACATTTTAGGAAGGCAGGTCGCATGATCAGATTGAATTGCCAAATGTAAATTGAAGGAACTGTTAATGTTATCTATAATTTCACATAGCGCAGAATTTCATTGGTAAAGTTTGTTAAAATTTTGTTAAAATTGTAAAGTATGAGTTAAAATAGTAAATTATCAGGTAAGACAGTAACTCACAATGACTGAGGTAAACGTTATCCAACAACGTCTCGGAAGGAAAGAAAAGCAAGCCATGCTTCGAAAAAATAAAATAAATTTCTGTCAAAGTACAGTTTCATGCAACAAAAAAAATGATCTAGCTCATTCCTTTGACTCATCATTCTCAAGATTAATCCATCATCACCCCAAAGGAAAAAAAAGCTTTACAATGTCAAGATCTGAAAATTCAATACTAATTCACAAAAAAAGGTGTAGGTTCAATCACATCAAACCACAACTTAAGATTTCACTACAATTACACCAAAATTTAACAAAGGAATTTACTCTCTAGTCTTAAATCATTGACAATGAAAGCTTGCTTTTAAGGATTATATTAAACATTATTCTCTTTAGCAAGTACTTTTGGTTTCTGCACAATAAACACTGCTAAATAAGCTCAAAGCTCAGATGAGATCAGATGATTTGGCCAAGTGGAATTTACCTTTGGACAAGAATAGCTACTTCACAATTGAAATGATTCCCAGGTGAAGCATGAGAAGATGCAAAAGTAAAAGTAGAAATGTAGAATGTAAAAGAAGTAAAAAATGTAAAAGTAAAAAATGTAAAAGAAGTAAAAAAAAATGTAGAAATGTAAAAGTAAGATGCAAAAGTAAAAGCAATCCACCATCTTTCTTCAAGAGGCTTCAGCACTATCTTTTTGACTGATTCTAAAACTAACATTTTTGGACACATAAAGACAGACTAGCTCTAATCTTCAATAAAACATTCATGTACATACCTAATGTTCAACAAAGCTGAAGACTGTAAGCAAAGTGAATGCAGATTCACCAACACCAGAGACAATCGCAGCTTATTCCCAGTCAAGCACTCCTTTCACCATCTTCACATTGAGCAGCAAACACCATCATTCAACAGCCTGAATTAATCTACCTTTCAAGAGTTAGGGAGAAAGATTGTTTAAGCTTTGGAATTCAGTAGAAAACAATAAAAGTGAACACAATAGTAGACAGTAAGCTGCATGGCCCTTTTCACATTTCCTCCTGAAGTGGATGACAAACATTAAAATTATCCAACACAAACAGAAGTGAAAAAAAAAAACAATTACTTCAAAGTAAAAGTACTTCTCCAAATAACAAAACATCCCAACATGCAGTGAAAGTCTTCAGAAAATGTAGAGAAATCCACAACACATAGAATTGAAATGTATATAATGTAAGCTTTCAGACCTGTAAATTCGCCACACATAACAATAATATTCAAGAATTCAGGCAGTTAGTATGGCTCAACAAGTTGGGGAAAATACCCCGCAGTAGCAATCATATCCGTTCTCAGACACCCACTCGGCAAGATATGATGCACTGTCAAAACAAAATCTCAATGAAGATATAATTCCAACAAAAAGGCTTTACAATGTCAACAACAGAAAATGCAAACTAATAGGGAAAAAGGTATAGATTCAATCACATAAAACAACCTCTTAAAATTTAGCGAAGAATTACACCAAAATTTAAGAAAGGAATTTACTCTCTAGTCTAGTGTAGTTGAAGCAAAATGAAAATGTGATGAAATATTCCATGCATAACATATCGAATCAGACTTGTCTTGAATAGGAAAACATATCAAAAATAGTTACCATTCCATTCAAGTTTCTACTTTCTAGTACGAGACGGCATTTCTGCATACGGCCAGCACTTTCAGGACACATGGTCAGACGACTCACTGGGAGTGGGACTAAAATTGTAGACAAAATTATCTTCAGATTCACACACGACTAGAGAATACATCTAATTCACATCATTCACGTACACAATAGCATTCACAGGTGACAACCAAAAATAAATACCTTTCTATCTTCACGATGCATAACTTTTAAGTTCGCTGACGCTGACATGACTAAAACGCAGACCGTGCAACGTCCCAGTTCTGCAGTCCGCAGACTCTGCACCTGAATGCCTTGACTTGTGTACTGAACTACTGACTGCAACACCAAGCCCCTCTGGTGGACGAATTTTAACCCCACCTTTTGACACAAATTCTAACCCGAGCCCGACCTTTTA
Source organism: Daphnia pulicaria (assembly GCF_021234035.1). Lineage (NCBI taxonomy): Eukaryota > Metazoa > Arthropoda > Branchiopoda > Diplostraca > Daphniidae > Daphnia > Daphnia pulicaria. The sequence continues at coordinate 10,903,038 of NC_060913.1, forward strand.
ACTTTTAACAAAAAAATAGCCTTCAACAACAACTTGTAAGCGTAACATTGATAAAACGTAGAAAAAAAATTTACCACCTTCGTTCCATTGGCTATTACTTCAAAACGTCGCCATAAGAAAATTCCAACCCCGACCAATGCCCCAACCTTGAGAAAAATATTCTAACCCCACCTTTAGAAAAAAAAAAGTTAACAAACTTCAACAACCACTGGTTATCATAAATATGACGCAACAAGTTGATAAACGTGGGGAAAAAATTTACCACTTTCGTCTTACAACTTCAAAACGTAGCAGTAAGGAAAATTCGATCATCACTTACTAAAAATATGAGTTGGTAACATGGTCACTTCTGCAGATTGGCGATATAATTGGACGATTTGGTTCAGTGACATGACAATTGAACTTACATATGAAACCACCGATCAGTTATCCTAGGTTCTATAGAAGATGGAATGAGAGATGAATCCTTATAAAGGAAGAAAAGAATACGTTTCAGCAATTATTTTAATAAAGCTAGTTTTGGTTGTTACCTTTATTACTGTGATGGCACATGGCACATACAGTAGAATAGAATGATTTTGAACTAACACTGTACTGTAGGCTTTCGTACCTGTCAATTCACCAAACAAAACAATTAAATAATATTGAAGAATGCAAGCAGGAATAACCATTTATATAGCGCAACAAGTGAGGAAAGACAGTACCCCGCAATGACTATTATATCTTCTGGAACACCAAATCGGCAAGATATGAAACACTGTCGTGTCAAACTTTTAATGAAACAACCCCCCATTCCACACCCTCACAACCCCCCCCCCCCCCCCCCCCAGTCAAGTGAATATCACGCACGTAGATTTACGAAAACAATCTAATTAACCGAAAATACAAAGCAATCATCGGAAATTTAACAAGTGGACTTTGTTGGTGGAACTGACTTTTTTCACAGCTGAATATCATGAAGTACAGATACATACGTACAATACCTGTACTTCATGTGAATATGATCAAAGGCTATGATAAGCCATTTAACGTTCGAAATAGTAAACGTTGAAGAAATTGTTAGCTACCTGTCAACCGTGTGCGCAAGAAACGGATGGCCGTCTTTCAGTTCAAATTTCAGACACTGAAATCGCAAGTTGAAATATCCTGTGTTGTTTCGACCACGTTAAAGAGGGCACTCATGAATGAACCTGGAATCAAATAGGTAATAGAGAAATAAAAGAGAACTTGGGCGAATGTTCACCAAACTATCATTCAATTTATGAAACTAAAGAACGCGATACCGATACCTCAGAACGAACATGAGTCATAGCTCCTTCAGAAATCCATAGAAGAGTTGGAGATGATTCCGTAATTCTTCCGGAGTTGCTAGATAAATTCCTCCGCCATTGCTGACACCACGATCACGATGGTTTCCAATAATTGGCTGGCGCTCATTTATGGTGTATCGTACGAGGAATCTGTTTCAACATTTCTTGCCTCTGGTCGTATTTTTTTCATGACAAAGGGTTTTTCAAATTTTGTCTTGGCAAAAAGTGCAAGCAGATATTTTTAAAGTTGATAAGGCAGCTCAAGTAGTACTATATCTTGACAGTCCTCCATGGCAATAGTTTCCAATTACTGCCAATTTCTTCCTGGTTGTCAGTTTGATGAATATGTGCCTTGTACTGAACCAGTATTTGCTCCCATGTCAGTCATAGTTCAGAGTCTAAGAAGAGAAACAAGGAATTCTGTTAAATATCCAGAAATTGTAAATTGATATTCTTTACTTAAAGAAAAGAATACACCATCAAGAGTTGCAAAAATCTTACTCAACAATCTTGTTGCTAACATTGTAGGTTTCTATAGAGAAGATTCATTGTTTTGTTTTTTTCTTTTTTAACTTGGAATCCATAGACATAGGTGTTGGCGATCCTCAATCTTTTGACAACAACATTAACATTCTTCTCACTGGCTAGCATTTTCTTCAGCAGCAATATATTGCACAGCACAGCAGCCTTGTAACCTACTTCCAAGTAGACTGGATAGATTCGTGCTATTTAAGGAAGGATTAAGGAGAGGAATAAAATATTTTACCGCACCTGTTCAGTTTTTCCAGATTGACTGGAGCAGTGACTTTCGATGTGAAATTGTGAGTCGATTCATTTAATATCCGCATGCGGAAAAAATCGGCTTAAGAGTTGGGATTTTCTTCGCTTGATCTCCAAATGGTGAAAATGAAGAATAAGTTGATTCTGGGTAAGAAAAGAACCAAGATCTCCACAGGCACTGTTTTCTGACATAATAATCAACATACACTGATGGAGTTTTCTTCAATGGCTTTTTTTAGTAACATCCACCAGTTCCAAACAAACAACCCTGAAAAGAAAAGTTGATATATTGTATTAAAAAGAAATGAATTTATGTATTCTAAATATTAAAAAAAAAATCAATTTTGTATGCCTTTTTGTATTTCAGACTGAAAAGTGAAGAACTACTGCATAGCAGAGACGATTTCAGTCAGTCAAGTGGTGACAAAGAATTTGATATTTGAGACGGAAGCAGAGCAAATTTGAGTGATATAAAATCTAAAACCACAGCTTATATCTTATAACCTTACAATAAAAAAATTGGTCAACTTAATTACTTTTGCTGTGAGTGAAAGGCTTCAGCATGGGACAGCATGGGACAGCATGGGACAGCATGGGACGTCATGAGACGTACAGACGTACAGATAGCAAGAGACGGCATATCGGCAAAATGAACAGACGTCAGGCAACATCATCAGATTGTTTGAACTAGTACAAATGATTTGCTAGATTACCTATAAAATGTAAACACAAATATTCAAGCACATTCAGTAACCTGGAACAATCAAAACCTTCAATCAAGACAACAGAAATACCTTTTCCATTTTGATAATGCAATAACATCGATAACATGTTGTATGGTGAAGAGCAGAAACACTTGTATCGTCTGCCGTCTCAAAAGCAAATGGCGAAATGACGGGAATCTCGTCACTGGAAAACAGACATCCCGCCACCTGGCGGACGCAATTTTAACCACCTAGTGACAGGCGACAGATTCCTTAGCACACAGAGCTTTGATGTAGCTAAAGGAAATTATGTGTGTGTTATAATCTAAGGAGATGTTATCCAAGGAGACACAGTACACAACTAGATTCAACTCTGTGTGTTTCAATCTTCCTGGAAACGATTTGTAGGAAGACGACGCCGGCGACGTCCCGGAATGGTTTGCGTGGGCGTCGGCATCGCCGTAAGCGCCGAGCAAGTGGACGTCGCACGTGATTGGCAAAGAAAGGAGACACCAGAGCTCCTAAAATCTACAAAGTTAATAAGTGAACCGAGTAAAGCGAGATATTACGTCGTCGTCTCCTTCGCTTCCACCTCTCTGCCCCTCACTTGCTTGTTTCAATTTCATATCCCCCCCCCCCCACCCATTTCGTCTCTGACATATCCTCCCATCTCCCCCCCCCCCCCCCCCCCCCAAAGACCTTTCGCATTCAACTGTCATTAACGTCGCATCCCTTTGACTTGGAATTGCCTTCCTGTTCTTTTTGGCTTGGACGGCAACCCGACGCCCATCGACGCCGATCCTTTTTTCTTCTTCTCCCCTCTCTACATCGTCGTGCTGCAGCTCTACAACCGACGTTGACGACAACTATCGGCACAAAATTGGCAAACTCATCACGAGCTCAATAAGGGACTTTGTGTGTGTGTGTGTCTTGACATTGTTTGTGTACGTGCGTTACCTCGCTGTTGATTCTTGTGTCGTCCGCCGACTCTTATTGAAGAGTGGCCCTTCAACTTTGGTTGGCCATCGGAGATCTTATCGTCTCTGATTGTCGGTGCCATCCAGTCGTCAACAACACTTTGAATTGGCGTACATACTTGACGTCTTTAGCTTCGTCTCCAGCGTCCAGCATATTCTCCGCTGGCCGCCCACCCCCTCGACTGGATGAGATTGCTCCGCGTAACATGACATATTGTCAACGGAATCGGTCACAAAGGTATCCACGTAAGTCAGTCCAACGAGATACATAACTATATAGCTCGACTCGGATTTCTCATTTCGGTCGTGACGTTAGACTTGATCTCTGCAAAATACTCTCGAGACGCGCGTGTGCCAATTCATCCGCGACGGAGGAGGAGCAACCCGACTTACTGATGGGGTTATAGAGAAGAGGATATACACGGTACACTATACACTTGAGTGATGACACACAGACTGTTGTGATTGAGCATCTTGAAATGCTGTTTAATTAACCGGACAACATCATCTCCAGCATAGAAGAAGAGAGTAGTACAGTAGTAGTAGTAGTACTATATATATATATAGAATATAAGCGACAAAATGAAAATATTCCGGGGAAATATTGGCGGGAAAATCAAAATATTTAAAAATTAAAAATGGCCGTGTCAATCATTTTTGTTTTGTTTTGTTGTTTTTTTTTTCGATCGCCGCAACAAAATGGAGTCGAAAAGGAAGAAGAGCGAAATTCAATATCTTTGACAAATGATTTAGACTTCAAGTAAATATAAGTATACACAGTAGAATAGTCATATGTGTGAAGCGCTTGTTCGTGTCTGTTTTTTCCAAACGGGATTGATGGAAAAGGAAATAAACGAAACATCGATCGGATAAGACTTTTTTTTTCGGAGGAAAATGACAAAAACAAGCCAACAAATCTCAACTGTCAATAACAATCGTCAAGGTGAAGAAGCGAACGATTTGTCGAATGGTTTTGTTTTGTTTGCGGTTAGCCTTTTTGTCTCTTTTGGTTTTTGTGTAGCAGATACAGTTACAATAATTAAGATTATATAAGTTATACACATCACATGTGGTGTAATATATAGTATGGTATTTTTTGTTTTTAATGGAATCAAATCGGGCAGGGGAAATATTCAGTTTTTCGGAGGGGTGTGGGCTACAATTGTTTTGCTGAGGGGGTTAAATTGATTTTTGTATTTTTTTTTTTGAATTTTTTTTCTTTTTTTGAAGTTTTAGTTTGCGAAACCGCCACATAAAGACACTATGCTTTGATATGCACTAGGTAAAATGTTCTCCTTCTTTTTCTCTCCGTCTTCTCCGTTTTTTGCCGAGAAAATGAAAATAGAAATACATCAGAGTTGATATAGTACGTAAGGGACAAGCTGATATATATATATATATATAACTGTATATGTTTTGCCATTTTTTTTTTGTCTTATTTTTGAAAGAATTGAAATGTGTTGATTCTTTTTTTTTTGTTTTGTTTTCACCGCGCGCCGCTGTAAATATCGTCCGCGTCGCTCTTTTCACAGGAATTTTGGGGGTTTTTCTTTTTTTGGCGGGAGATTCGAATTTTCCTCAATTGTTGTTGCTGTCAATGACGAGAGGGATTGGAGGGAGAGGCTATTGATATGTCAGCATATCCCTGGTTGTCGGGGGGGTTCCAATTCTGGTCAACTCAAATCATTTAAAATACATTTTTGTTTTTGTTTTGCGAATAATTCACTTGGAGATAAATCATCGACATGTTAACGTGGGTGGGAAGACAACGAAAAAGATAACACAAATGCCTTTTTTTTTTGTTTGGTTTTTTAAACGGAGTCTTGGAATGGGCGTACGAATCAAATCATATCTGGGCGCCGTTATTTCAACGTGATATACGAGAGCGTTATAATTAAACAAGTGAATCCCATAAAAATGTTCATTTTAAACGAGTGATGCGCGGCCATATGTGTCGAATTGATTCAAAAAGGAAGGGACACGATTATTTTTCGATTTTCACAGGGCTCAAATTGTTCCCTTCTGTTTTGTTTTGTCATTTTTCTTTGGAAAAATAAATTAAATTGAAAGAAGAAGAAAAAAAAAATTAACTTGGTGTGTGAGATCAACACGTGCCAGGGAAGGGAATCAAAGTATATCTGTCGATTAAATTTGTTTTCATCAAATGGGGGGTGGAGGAAAATCGATAATTATTTTTGTTTTGTTTCCCGAGGGGTGCTGGTTATTTGTTTGCTGTTTTTCAAATTACCTTTCGTCGAAAAGTGCGTGTGCGGTTGAATTAATTTTTTTTTGTTTTTTTTTTTGTTTTTTTTGGGCTATTTAGATCAATTTGTAACAATTCAAATTTTGCTGAACTGCCGAAAATGACATTTGCCTTTTTTCCCCCCCCCCCCCTTTAGTCTGTCGACTCTTGTTGCTGATCGATTTGTTGGAGAGCGTCGATAATGTCTCGGATGGCGTCGGCTTTGCGACCGCTCGGTCTGCTGCTGGAGCGACTCTCATCCGCCGACGACTCTTCTTCATCTTCCGATTGTTGCTGCTGCTCTTCTTCCTGCAGTATCTGCTCCAATCGCGATTCAACGTCCCGATCGCTGGTCCTCCACTCGTCGTCGTCCACTTGGTCGTCTTCAACTGCCGGACCCAGAAAAAGAAATGAAACGGAAATCGATTAGGTTATCATCCAAGTCGGAAACTATTCGTCATCCGCCGTAATAAAAGAAAAGGCTACACATCATTTTTCCCAAAAGAAATAAAAATCAAAAGGGAAAAGAAAAAAAGAAAGAAAGAAAGAAAGAAAAATGGGGCTATTTTGTCTGGGATAATAATAGCCTCCTCCCCCGCCCCCGTTCATCCGGAAATGATGGAAAGTTTCATTGTCATTGGCCGAATTCTCTAATGAGGACATACACATTTATAGATATATCTACGAGATATTTCTCCTCTCTCTCTGTGTGATTCTCTCCCCCCCTTCGGGTTATAACATTTCTCTTGTTGGCTTCCGACAGCCAACTACATATCTACGTCTGCTGCTGCCATTGTGTTCGGAAGCACACAGCACACACGCTGGGCTAATGACAATCCTTTCTTCTTCTTTTTCTTCTTCTTTTGGGTTTCTTTTTTCTTTCTCAAGAGCTGCTGCCCGCTGGCCGTTATTTCGCTATTGAAGAGCCATCGGTCGGTTTGGATCGATGACATTCGATATGGACAGCGATTGGCCAACTTAGAAAATTGGCCGGTTGTTGTTGTTGTTCTTCTTTTCTTTTCTCTCTCCACGCAATAAATCGCCACTATCACGATGCTTATCGCGATTGCGTGATGACTGACGTCATCGCCCCTCCAACCGACAGAGAAAATGTGGTGGTGGTGCTGGGCCCTTTGATGACATCATCGGGGTGTGTGCGCCAAGAGCCGCTACACGATCCGAGTGGCAAAGAAAAAAGGAACCCAACGCTCAAAAGGCAACAGAAAAGAGAGTCCGACAAGTGTGTGTGTGTGTGTAGTTCTAATCTGCATTCGCAATCTCTCTCGCTCAGGTGTTTTCCATCGCCGTGGACTTTAAGCTTTTTATTAAAAAGAAACACAACAAAACAAGGGACCGTGAACGGGAGGACGCACCTTCTTTCTCGAGTCTTTTCAATCTCTCTAGATATACGTACTATATATCTTTCTCTCTTTCTCTCTTATATTCCTTCTGATTTTCTCTTTTTGTCTTTTGTGTGTGTGTTGGTAATCTAACAGTCCCGACCGAGCTTATAACTTTCTGACACAAGTTTCCGGTTGGACCGGGTCTGCGTGGGTGGGTCCCGAGTATCTGCTGCTGCTGGGTGCTGCTGGATCAACGTGTAATTCCATTCCATTCATTTACACTGATTGAAAATGTTTGGAAAATGGCAAGTAATAAGCTTCGGTGATGAGACATTCCCGGCATTCTCATCTCTTTGGCTATGTTGGCTCCGTTTTCGAGTTGCCAAGCTGTTTTTCAAATTCGATTGCGTTGGTTACGACAACCGGACACAGACGTGGAAGAAGGAAGTTCGCCCCCGCTCTTTCCTCCCCCTCACCTAATAACGACGATGGCTAAAAACCCCCACCGTTGGAAAATTATAAAACGCAGGCGGTGGGGGGGGGGGGGGGGGGACTTGCGAGCAAGAGGAACGACGTTTCAACTTGCGTCGAGTTATTTATACGAAATCTCATCAGGACTGATTGAATCCGTCCTTGTTGGCAAGACCCAACAACCGGGAATGAATAAAAATAAAGTCAATGTATATAGCAGTCGAAAGGTCTCTCTAATATAGATATCCAGCAGCCGGAGCAGAGACCCCGCCAAGCATTGGTTTTTATACACTAGCACTACTAGCGGAGCAATCGAATCAATCGATCTGGCTAAAGTGGTTCCAGCCGGATGAAAATCAGAACACGGTTTTCCCCTTTTGCTAGACCTTGTTTTTCTCTCTCTCTCTCTTTCTTTTTTCTTTTTAGATGTACTATATACATCATCATCATCTACTACATCACACTGAGCTGCTGGCTGTATTCACGCAAAGTGAGATGATTAGTACATCTATAGAGCTACCATATCAGATATAGAAGACGTGGGCGGTGGTTATACCTACACACTCTGGAATAATCATAATGAATCGATTTTTATAGTGAGAGAGATGATGATGATGATGCTGAAAACAAGTGAAACTGATTTCGGAATTAAAAGATGTATAGAGTTCCGGTATAGCTCTCTCTCTTTCTGAACGCCCCCACTTGCGTGTGTATGTTTTTGTTTGGTATTTCTTGTTCTCCCGAAAAACAAACAAAAAACACCAAATAATAACATGACCCCGCCCCAGTATCGCTTGCATTTGTGCTTCGTGACCGGTTGATGTAGACTGTGCCGGGCGGCGCTCACGCAAGAGGAATAAACAAAAGCATCTATAAACGCCAGCGCCGTGTGTCTCCCAACTTGTATCATAAGGACGGCCGACGTCGGAGAAAAATATGGAAGAAATGGGAGCCGCTACCAAGAAGTCAAACGTTTGAAGGGTGGACAAGAAGAACGCGAATCTTATATCTTTATATAATAAACACGGGGGGAGATACGGACGGGAAAAAAGGGGTGGGTGGGTGGGATGTGAAGCATCCCGGCAATGGGAAACGGAGCGTGAACGCGTTCGGAGATTTCTCTCTCTCTCTCGTTTCTCTCCGCTTGATAAGCGTGTGGCAATTGAGTTGGAAAGATGTACATCATCTGATATGGATCTATCAGCTATATGTGAAGAGACTTTCCCGGGCTAGTCAAACGGACCGTGACAGCCTACCCACCGACCGAAAATCGTCAGACTAGTCCTCCCATCACTCGGCGCTGCTGAATGAAATGGACAGAAAATGAAAATAAAAATAAACGTGACGTGGAAAAACGGGTGACGGGGGGGCGGCGGCTCTGATCAATCGGTGGCCGTGTACTGTACATACTGTACACGGCAAAAGGCAAAATGATTCAAATCGTCTCAATTTCCCCCCCTCACCCGCGATGAATAAACTCGGGAAATGTGAAATCTTTTCAAAAGGAAAAGGGAGGAGGATATGTGATTGGATTTCACGCGATTTTGCACTGGTTCAAATGGGGGACAAAAAAAAAAAGAAAGAAACTGGCGCAAGTTTAAATGTCTGCCCAGTTCTTTCAAAGACGCTTTGGGGATTGCCATGGAAATGGCGTCTATTAGTAAGGACTCTCGGTCGTTTATTTGACTTGGCCGTCTCCGGAGTAGCGTGTTTACATGTTCCACGTCTAGAGCGGGAGGAGAGAGAGAGAAATCGGGAAGTCAGGCGGGAGAGAGAGAGAGAGAGTATCAACAGAAAAACAAAGTCAAATAAATAAAATGGGGGGAAAAAGTGGCCAGTCAACCAGCAGTGGGTCGAGGAGACTTGAAACGAAATGGCAGGAGGCTCTGATTCTTCTTCTTCTATTGAAACCAAGAAAATAAAATAAGAAAAAGGTCGAGGCGAAAGGCGAAGGGAAATCTACATAGATCCAGGCGGCATCAGGGTCGAATGCAAACAAACCGTCGGTCGGAAGTGACGTCATCTGCCAGCCCCCCTCTTTTTTTTTCGTACACACAACAAAAAAAAAAAACAACAGCCCAAAAAGAAAGAAAGAAAGAAAGAAAGAAGAAGTGTGTCGGCTGCTCACGAGAACCGCTTATCTTTCTTTTGGCCGCCATCCAAAAAAAAAGGTCCGTCCCGTCCCGGCCACCCCTCTCTTCCATTCACGCTGGCGGTAAACGCCTAGATCGCCATTCATTCATTCATTCTTTTTTCCCCATTCATTCGACATTTTTTTTTTCTTTTCTTTTCTTGTCGAGCGGCGGCCGTTTGGGGTCGGAAATTTCATTCATCGAAAATCGCCGACGTTATAGTCCGTGTGTGTGGCCTCCCCCCCCCCCCAAAAAAAAATCTTTTGCAAAGTCAGGAGCTGAATTCCGCATACGTACAAAGATTTCCTTCTTTTATATAATATCAGATTGTTCCGTCGGTCCGTCGAGAGAATATCGACAATGGAATGAAAATCGCAGTATTGAATGGGGTGGAAAAAGTTCTGAAAGAGAGAAATGGCGATGTGTGTATATAAAAGGGTTGGTCGACGCCATCGCATCAAGGAAAGAGAGGAGAGATCTAGGTGAGGTCAACCGAAATGAGCACACAGCGCGCCAGGATCATTGAAGTATATAAATATATATATAAAATGTGTGTGTGTGTGTGTGTAAGATGTCGAAGGAGAAATAATAATAATAAAAAAAGGAAAGAGATAGATAGAAAAGAGATGACGTCACGGTGTGGGCCAGCTGCGCAACAAACTGCAAGGTCCGGCCATTTCACCACCTGATGGGCTCGATCGGAATCATTCCGCATTCGACTTGGATATACACGAAAGAGAGTTGCTCCAACCGACGGGAAAATGGGAAAAAATACGAAATGAAATCGAAAAGAGATAAAATAAACAAAACAAAAACAACAGCAACAAGACGGACCCGGACGGCCAATATAACCGAACGCTGGCCCAACCTTTTTTCGTTTCTTTTCTGCGCATCGGATCATTTCAATTCGAAAAAAAAAAAAGTTTCTAAAAAGTAAATTTTTCAAAATTCCCGAGCTCAACTTTTGGAAGATTTTCCATCAGATACAAAACAGAAACAAGGGACGAACTCGTTGGGTACGTTGAAAAGGAGCTCGCCATTCACGTCGTCTGTCGGGAGAATCTAATCAAAGTCCAAATGTCTCAGTTGAGTCTTTTTAACTTTTTGATTAATTTTAATCCTCCCGTTCCTTTTTAGGTTTGTTGCTTTTGCTGTTGAAAAAGAAAAAGAAAAAAAGAGTCCGACAAAAGTCGTGATTGGATTCTCAAGATCTCTTTCATTTTCATTTCCCTCCGCTTCTCTCTCCATGGCCGTCCCGTTGTGATGAAGGGGGGAAAAAGATGCCGAGTAATAGGGTCGGCGATGACGTCGTCTAGGACAACAAATCTGATTGAGAGGAGGGGGCCCAGAAAATGGTCGTCGATGTATCATGGGCCGTCTCGTTACGCTCCGTCCCTTTTTCCTTCCTTCCTCCGCCGTATCGAACCGAAAATAATCAGCGAAATGATGGCGACCATCAGCTGTGTCCTTGTACGTTTCACAAACAAAGTCGAACCAGAATCCTTGACCGCCTTATGTGAACCACCACCCGAGAGATAACAATCAAAATGTGAACAACAACAACCTCCAAATTATTGCTGATGTGGCCCAGGTGTTCTGTGTGTTCCAGCCGAAATGAATGGACTAGCGTTGCAAATTTAGTTTGAAAAAAACAAAACAAAAACTTAATGAAACTGAATCTAAATTCAAAGATTTGGTTTTTTTTTTAAAAACATAATGCCATGAAATGAAAATTGAAGTTTTTTTCCCTTAGACAAGATAATAAACTAGATAATATTGGTTTATTACCCAGTTTTATCTTGTCTTTAAACTAAAACAAAAACTTAATAGATCAATTTATAGGCTTCAAAGTTCCGAGTGTTTGAGTTGCTTCACCAACGATAACCACCAAGTGTCTTGTTCACATGAATGATGTTGGAAAAGAAAACCTTCTAAGGTGCCTGAAATGATGCCTTTTATCATTTTCTTTAAAGTTTACTTCTAATTCGACCATGGTGGCCTCAGTCTGGCCTCTGACAAAAAAAAAAGCTACTTCTATGTCTGCCAGCTTTTCACATTACCAAATAATTCACACTCGGGTCAACAAAATTAAGACAAACATACCTGCCAAAAATAGTAGATTGTTGGTTAAGTGCACAAACTATTTCCTCGTAGGTTTTATCGATGACTGATTGATTTCTACTAGTATTTTCTTACACTCTCTTAACGAAACACGTACAATGTGTCGTTGGCTAAATTGTAGTCTGCAATCTGCAATTGTTTGTGGTTTGGCATTTGTCAGATTGCGAAAATGACTCACGCTAATTTTGGTTTTAATTATTATCGATTTTTTGATTGAATTTGTTATTATAAAAAATATTAAATCAAAATTATTGGTTTAAAAAGAAATTCAAATGAGATAATGTCAAACTCAATAAATCGAATCAAACCAAATAAAACTATATAGATATTGACAAAAACTAGATTTGCAACGCTAGTATGCGGAGGAGGTGCGTGATAAGAGCCCACCGTGTTTCTTAGGGGGGAGCCACACCTTGATTGCCTAACTTTCCGCTCCATCCCTTCACAGATATTATTACATGTACCATTACGTTCGTCGCTACGGGTACGCACTCTCTTTCTCTCTACTCTATAGATTGAATGTGGGAGATGATCGGGACTGACGCACTATACTCCGCCGTACATACGTCTGCAGCCGGATAGTATATGCCCACACCCCTTTTTTGTCTATCTTTCTTTCACCGGAAACGTCTACTTATATTATCGGTTTTTGTCTTCATTCTTTTGATGGGAGATTTCTATTTTCTAAAGGGAAAATAGGTGCGCCGGTTATAATCCCCATCTTTTTTTCGTCTTTTTCCTTTTTCTTTTTCTTTTTGAATGAACCGCTCATTCATTTTCTTTCGACTAATACCAACGAGGGGAGAGGCTGGGCGCCCTCTCCTCCCGTACATATATGCAATACACTAATGTTGTCGTGACTGGCGCTCAAAATTTGAATAGCCCGCCGAGAAACATAGTACATACAATCAATGAGCTACTGCTGCTGCTGCTGCTGCGCCCATCATCCTCCTCCTCATCATCACCGACCCAAGAAAATGTTGTGTGTATGTGAATGGACTTACGGCGACGGCGACGCAATGAAGTTGATGATTTGCGCTTCTGATGCTGATTCCTCTGCTTCCGCTTTTGCTGCTTCTGCTGGCCGTTCCGGTTGGACATTGGCACGCAACGGCCACGCTGGCATCGCTGCTGCACTCCCAACGCCAAAGAAGCGCACCGGCAATCGGAATTGACGCGGCAGAATGGATCCGACTCTTCTCCAAAGTCGTCACAATCGTCCTCTTCTTCTTCCATTTCCTGTCCATATCAACATCAAAATTAAATGTAAATAGATGTTTCACTTGTAGTCTATACAATACAACGATTTAGCCTATAGAGTCGACATTATATGTCCAGCATATGTAGTCGATCAATACCCGGGCTCTCCACCAATGTTATATCCGTTATACAACATGTCCATTTAATATCTTTTTCTTTATTTTTATTTTTACTTTGATATGATCCGGGGCCGGTGAAAGCCGATTACAACCGACGGAGATCTTTTGCGACTCTTCATCCGGACTTTGGTTTCCTGTGCACAGGATTCTTTTTGGATTCTTTTATTATTATTATTATTATCATTATTATTGGCCAGCAAATGGATGAAAGGAACGAAAATCTAGGAACGTCAACAAGAGATGATTCGATTTTTTCCCCAGAATTAGCCGGAAGGCCCTATAGCATTGCCCAGCAGTGGCTGTCTATTGGAAGCAGCTGCTGCTGCTGCTGCTGCTGCTGTGTACCCAAATAAAAACCTTGGCTGCGGCGTCTACGCCGTAGAGCAGCAAATGTTTCTCTCTATTCTCGTCTGTGTGTTGTAGATATTCCTGCTGTGCCCATCAGTTTGCCTTTTGCTTATTTGTTTGTTACGTGTATATAGAGACAGAAAAAGCAATCCCCTTCCCCTTCTTCCTACTCATATGTGCAATAGGATCTGTAGCTAGAGAGATGTGCACAGCTTTCAATCTCGTTAGATTCATGTGCGATATGGACCAGTTCATCCGGAATCCTGTATACTTTTTGACAGGCTTATATAATACCGTGCGGGCCGCCAAGATGCTGCCAGCAGATCCTTGACGCACATGCCAGCAGGTTCCATCTGTTTCTCTATAACAAGGCGCCCTTCAAATCTATACATACAAGACCCCCCCTCTCCCCTCCAAAGTTACATTATTTGCATATCCAATCAAATCAGTTTGGCCACTATACAAATGGCCACCCAAATTTGCCCATTATATTCGATTAAAATGATTATAAAAATGCCGGATGGACTTACCGCTAGTGCCGACGACCTCCTGCTCGGCTTGGCGGGCGGCGAAGAGTAGAAGGGATTAGCGTTGGTTCGACCTCCTCCGGCGACGTAACCCCGGACGACGCCCACGTCGTCGTCGTTGGATGAATCCGGTGATCCGCCGGAAGAAGAAGAAGACCATCGGTTGTTGTTGGCCGCCCTTTGGCTGGAACCGACCAGGCGGCTGGAACCGATTTTCGGTCGCGGCGGATCTCTCAGCTGGAAGGGTCGGCGCGACGCCATGACGGCGGCCGACGACGCCGCGGCCGCCGCCGTCGGATCGGACGCCAACAGGTCGGACATTTGCTGCCGGTTGATGTTGTGGTTGCGGTGATGCGATTTGCCAAACGACGACAGACGGTTGTAGTTGTTGTTGTTGTTGCCCGCTGATGGCCGTCGGTTGTTGCTGGACGCCGAGGAGCTGTGCTGCTGCTGGTACGCCGACTGGCTGGACGGACTCTCGTATGGAGCGTCGCCCTGCATGGCGAACAAGGAATATTTACTCCCGCCGACGCCGCTGCTGCTGTGATCCGACGGCGACGTCACCACCCGACCGACGTCGGCGTCGCTCCAATCGGAGGAACGGCCACTTGACGATGACGACGACGGACGCCCTTCGCGGTTCTCTTCGCGGATAATGTCGCGCAATTGCTGGAAACTTCCCTTGACTCCGCTGGGCAATTGGCCGCCACCGCCCTGCTCCTCGCGGACCAGTTCCCTCAGGTGTTGGAGACTTCCCTTGGCCGGCGACTTGGGGAACGGCGACCGATCCTCCTCGCCGTACAGGACGACGCCGGATCGAGCGCCGGAATTCTGGCCGTCAGAGGATGCCGAGCCGCCGTCGGCCGACTCAGTCCGGCTCAATTTGCGCAAAACGTCAAAGGGTCTCGGCGGTCGGTCGACGACTTCCTGGCCGTCCAGCGACGACGGCGACGAATGGAGCCGGCCGTAAACGACGGGCCGTCTCTCCTGTCTGGGACGGAGGGTCGGCTCGGCGCCGGAATAGCCCAGCTGCTGCTGTTGGCGCTGGCGACCGTAGTGGAGAGCGGCGGCCCGGGCGAACGGGTCGGCGTATTGGGGAATTTCGTTGGTCGCCTCGGCGGCCCTTGAGTGTCGCTTCGATTGGCGCCACATTTCCCGCAGTTGCTCACAGCTGGGCTCCTTTCCACCGCCGTCCATCGACGATGAAGCCCACGGGCCGGCGTCCGGCACGTATTCGCCGCTGCCTCCTATGCTGGACGAGCCGGCCGTTCCAGTCCCGCCGACGCCTTTGCTGTTGATCCCCGACGCCGATGAGCTGCGCTGCTCTTTGAGGCGCTGCTGTTTCTTGAGCGCCGCTCTCAAGGCCTTGAGCTCACGTGGACTGGCGTTGCTGGGCGACGCCGGTGACGTCGTCGACAGTAAGACCAGCCCGATCAAGAGCATCCATCCTGACCACTGCATTTTTATTTTATTTTTATTTTGTTGATTTTGATTGGATTTGTTTGGATTTTTCTTGTTTTCTTTCGTTTGAAAAGTTGGAAAACTTTTTCGGATCGTCGTGTCTGCGCTGCCCCGGCTGCTGATGGATGACGTAAATCGGTCGCTCAGGTATTAATCACCGAGGCGTCGATTAATCTTCGACTGTGGCTCTCGTCGTCTCTCTCTCCTCACCCGGCCCGTTTCTCCTCCTCCACACCACCCCGTCCTCCTCCACCTACAAATCGTGACATCAAATCGAGTCGTTATTAACATGATTGGACTTTTGCTTCTTCTTTCATTCACATTTCTTCGATTTTAATTCATTTTAAACAACAGCAGGCCAAATGAAAAATACGAATCAACATCGGCCAGCCTCTTGTATATTGTTATTGAGTTGAAGCGAGCGTCGAATTTCACTTTTTTTCCCATATTACGTGAGTATAGCACCCACCGAAAAATAGGAAATGCCATGCGAAATTGAATATTGGCACCAAGGACGCACCCACCCGCTCATTCACGTTCTATAATATGTACATTAATGAGCCACGAATTCGACGGAAACTCTGCTGTGCAGCAGCACCTCGTCTCGATTTGATTATCCCGCCGGCGCCTTATCTCTATGAGATGAGAGATATCTATTTGATTAGATTCCAGCTGATGTGCTCTGTACGCCCGTGCATAATGAGAGAGAGAGTCTCAGCTCTATAGCGCGACTGCTATTTAGCGAGTAGAGAGAATATGTACAACGTAGAATATGTACGGCACTGGCGGGATTTTGTTTTGTATTTCCCGCCACTTTGTATCGTCCTATATTATTCCCCGGGAAATTTCAAAAAAGAAAGAAAGAAAGAAAAAAGGGAAAATTGCGTGAAGATAAAAGCGCGCGGACAATGACCGACGTTTGAATGGCTACCCGATTCCATAAGTGTCACTATTTCGCTATAATACAGTCTCAGCGAGTGTGGCGGAGTGGCGGCCACAATGTCAAAACTCAAATATAGCCCACAGCTCACAAGAGAAAACAAGGTGGTTGGGTTGATTCACGGAATCTAATCACCATAGTTATTCACCGATAAATAGGAGCTTGTTAACGCACCGCCTTCCACAAAAAAGATAGACTGGACATCACGAAATTCCGCGCGTTGGAAACTTGTCAAACGGGAATTTCGCGAGAGCCTTTTGCTGTCGTGTGCTGATTTTCGGCTGTTTTTGTATCTCCCGCGCGCTTCTATTTATCCCGACAAGTGTCGAGCGCGCTTCGTGCTGTGCAATAACAACAATCAACTTGTCACAAGATTGGCGCTGTGGCGCAAAAGCTATGACACAAAAGGGGCTAATATCCAACAGCTGTGCCTATGTATAGCCAGCGCCGCTGCTAGCTGCTACCATTTCTTCATTGATGTTGCTGATGGCCTTGTTTGGACTACCCGGCCCGTTTCTATTGTCCCTCCCGTGATTTCCCTGCCAAAAGAGTATAAAGGGTTGGTGGGGGGAAAGGGGATGATAGCAATAGCTGTTGAGTGTGAATAATGACCGAGGGCCGTTTGACATCTTACATACAACAAGGAGAGCCGACGACAAGTTAATTGCACTATTATTATTACGACGACCGACAATGACGATGGGGGTTGCGCCCTGCTCGCGTCAGAGTTTCAAAGCCCAGCACCCAGCGGGCGGGCGGGCATATCTCAGCTGCTATTACCGCCGCCCACGCGCTTATATATATCCAGGAGCAGCTCTCCTTGCGGCTCCTTGAGCGCTGGGCTCCTTCATCTTTGAAAGTAGCCTTCAGGGTTGGATTGGTAGTTGTGTACATCTATCTATAGGCATTATATATATAGGCCATTATAATAATCATCCATCGGGATTTTCAAAGTCCTTTCGGCTGTTATAACAAGAAGAAGAAGAAGACAAACTGATGGCCAAATGTGATGTCGCCGTGACGACGACCGTGTTGTGACAATAGCCGAAGCGGCGTGGGTTGACCTAGCCAGCCAAGAAGCCTATTACATTACGTACAGTACATGGCTACACATGATGGTGATGTATCTATAGCGATTTAGTTGTAGAATATTAGTAGAGAGACTAGAGACTAGGGAGAATTTGTGTGTGTCTGAATTTTAAATTCGGTTCGGTGTGTGTGTGTGTGGGCGGGGGGGGGGTTAGGAGGAGAGGCGCAATAAGCCAAAAACCCCACCCCCCTAACTCAGCACTCGCCAGTTTACGTCAATAAATGACGTGGTGACGATGACGTTTCAACGGATAAATACTCGCGTAGTACGTGCGTCTGTTGTGTTGCATTTGAACTCGTGTGTCTGCTGTGTGTGGTGGTCTCTTATTTAAATCAAGCCGAGCGAAAAGATGCTCACACGTCCAAAAGAACACACAAGAGCTTAGACTACTACAACTATTTAGAATAAATATATATGTATATGTATAAAGGAGGGAATAAGAATAAGCGAAGATATAAAAGGCTCCTGTGCTGGTTATTATATAGAGAGATATGACAATCGTGACGTCAGGACTCACCCGCTCAAACTACTACATTAAATCGCATTTATAATTCTTTGATGTATTTTCCATTTCATCATAAATAAAAGGGATTAATTTGATTTGTTTAATTCACGTCAGACTCGACATGACAAGGTTCTGCTGAAACTGTTAAAGTTTTGATTTCTTTCCTGGCTATATATTATGCTGGCTATAATTGAATACGAAATAAGACACACACATCAGCACATTCAATATGCCGGGCAAGACAGCCAGCCAGCCAGCAGCACGGCTTCCTTAATTACTTTGGAGACCAATCACCTGAAACTCTAAAGCTTTCACCTTTTTCGACCTATAAATTCGGATCAATGTAATAATGTCTGTCCACTTGCAGTAATGGTGGCTCTCTCCTCCTGCTGGACGCTAGCTGTCGGGATTATTAGACAAGAGGCTGGTGCACAACACATGTCCAGCAGGACTACTACAGTATATATCGGCCTCTCTCTACACAGATGGACGTCAGGTTGTCCAGTTTATGTATCAGGACGAACGCGGCCATGTGTGCTGTCCAATCAGTCGGATTGCTGCTGCTGGATTCAACCCAGGGATCTAACCTTTTCTATAGGCCGTCGGCTGATTCTCTCCAATACTTTTTTTATTTCGAAAAATAAGAGAAAAACTTATTGAAAAAAGCGGAGCGGCCACCGGGGGGAATCAATAAAATGAGAATAAAGGGGGAACAGCTATAGCAGAGGAGCGGCACGTCAAAGTGTCTAGTCCCGATGCTGTTCTGGCGTTTGTTTAGCGCCGATTGGCTAATCGTGGGGACGAGGCACCTGATGCCGCCGATCCCGCACACATCACCCACAGCACACACACAGCAGCACCGACGCCAGGCTATACATGGGTTTTCTCAAGTTGTAATACAATCCCTTTAGGGTGGAAAAAACACGGAGACGAGTTATATTGACAAAGTTTTGGATCCGGCATTTCCATTCCGCTCACGATCTTCTTCTTCTTATTCTTATTCTTCTGCCTCTTCTCTCCCTTCACACGTCTATCCTTATATTATACAGCCCGGCGCGTGTGTGTTTAACGCATTTGCCGAATGGGCGGAATCGACTTGTCTCATCTCTATCCCCCCCCCCCCCCCTCCGCGCGCTCCCGCCGCACACGTCGCTTTTGATATTCCCTTGACATTCAATCACGCCGACCAAACTTGACAATAGAAATAACATTTCCTCTTTTCATTTTTGATTCTATTTTGATTGCGGGTTTTTATATTTATTTTATTTTTATTTCGATCTTATTTTTTAAAATTGAATGAAATCAACAGTCGGGGGAATTCAGTTGAAAAATCATTGAAATCCGCTGCTGCTGGGCGGAATAATGATATCAGACAACTTTTGACTTTTTCCGTGTCGCTGGCCATCGCTTGATGACGACACTCAAAAATAAAAACAACAAGGAGAAGACCTACCTATTGCGCCTGTATATAAGGAGATATATACGTAATATAGCTACGTAGATATTGGCTATCCCTTTATCTATCGCAAAAAGTGGCGATTTCCCGTCGGAGAGAAACAGAAAAGCAGACGCTCATCGACGTCAATACGTCGGCTGCCCCTCACCAACCCCTCGTGCTTCTCTACTACATCATCATCGGCCTATCTCTCTATCCTTCCTTAATATTTCTATACATACTGTATGGAAATAAAGGAGGAAAAGCTATATACACATGTATCCTATATCGGCATTTATATAGGAGCTATAGGAATTAGCCAATAATCAGAGCCATGGTATAGATATACTATCAAATGCTCCTGCTTCTCCGTGACTATGGCTGCTCCCTTCATCAATAGCAACACACGCAAAGTGAACGGTCCCCTTCTTTGTGTGTACATCAAATCTCTGTGGCGTGCAGCACGAAGATTTGGTTAGACCGCCATCATCCGAATATATGACAGAGAAGAAGAAGAAGAAGAAAACATCAAATGAATCGGAATTTTTTCTTCGGACATGATCACATTTATATCATATCATATAGAAGATGAAACCATCCCGCCGGTCTTATATACTTACATATATAGGAGATAATCATTGGCAGCTCAGCTTTCAGCTCTCTCTCTCTCTCCTGACTGACTGACTGATGACCGAGGCCCATTGATCAAAGTCAAAGAGAACTCGGTAGCTACATGTACATCAATATAAACACACACACACAAAAGCGCCATGACGACGCGTGACCAAAGAGCCGCCCAAATAAGAACCCAAAGAAATCAACGTCAAGATATCAAGTGTCTGCTAGACTGATGTTGTCCTCTTCTTCTTCTCTAATAGTAGCCTCTACACATATTATTGCGTATACATACAAGTATAGATAAATATAAAATAATCGGATAATAATATCCCCAATCAAACTTACCCCCTTTTGATTCCCGGCCGCGCGGCGATGGACGTGGTTGGCGTCCGGATTTTGTTTTTCTTGATACAATTTCTGATTGGGCAGATGTCGGACGAAGATTTTTCAGGGCACCACTTGTCGAAATCAACGGCTATATGTACGAATCAAGAATGTTTTTTGATTTTTCTTTGATTTTTCACACGGCGAAAAAAAGGAAAGAAAATTTTGTTCGCTAGTCTCTGGTGGGACGTCTGATGCAAATTTTTGGGGGGGGGGGGGGGCGCACTTTTGCTTTTTATAGTCCTCGATTACTTGCCGCCGACGTACTTGACTGGAACTTGACTGCGATCCTTTGGTGCTGAGACGGCCGAAGCGTTTGCTGTCCCGATCGAATCACTAGGACCGTAACACGAAAGCATCGACACACATTCAATTTGTGTTGGTTGGTTGGTCGGATGGCTGATCTTTTTCTTCCCTTTAAAAGCTTCTTCTTCTTCTTCTTCTTCAAAGTTTTGATGTTTTGTTCTGTCGGCCCCGAATTGTTGCAGTTTGAAATTGCGTTCGGGTTTTGATTTGATTTTCTCCTTTTTTCCCGCCAAGCGTTTTTCTTTTTTTTCTTTTAAATCCTCTGGCTGCCGGCCGCTCCACACCAACTGCGATACATACAATGGGAAAAAATCAATTACAGACACTGAATCGACTGCAGTCTACACACACAATTCAACACAAATAGCCCAGCAAACGGCAATGAAGCGCCAGCAGAGAAGCCGATGGCGTAGCTTTTCATTTGAATTTCCCGCCCTAAATCGAACCGAATCGAATTCCGCCCGTCAATTTCGATTTTGTCAACCCGATGAATTCCAACTCGAACCAATTGAACTTGCGTGTATTATCGTTTAAACCGAGAAAATTCAGTTTCTTTGCGTCAGAACGAGCAGTTCAGCGCGTTGACCGCCGAAAATGTTTCAAATCTGGCGGCCCGCTAGCCGTTCCGATGCGGCCCATTTCCCTCTCCACTCCCAGCAATACCGGGAGGGGGAAAAATAAATAAATAAAAATTGTCAAATACCCCATCCGTGAATAGATACACACACGATTATAAATGGTTCAAACAACTCAAAGAGAATAAATGCAAGACAAAACCCAGCAAAACAGCCATCAACTAAAAGTGGCAAGAAGAAGTTAAAAGAAGAAGAAGAAATACGGAGGAGCGTACGGAGGAAGGAAGCTGCGGCAGGCGTTTACGGCGAGTGACTGTCGAGTGAGAGGGTCGTGTAGTGCCGTGACTACTTGCCAGTTGCCAGTCTGCCCATCCAGCACAGCCAGTCGAGGCCGGGCCTCTATTTCTCTCTCGCTCACGTCCACCGGAGGGCTCCTCCTCTTCTTCTTCTTCTTCTTCTTCTTCTACGTCTGAAGCGAAAGGATGGATGTGTACAAACAGACGACACAGCAGTATATACGAATAACCAAGGAAAGTCTATCTATAAGAAGACGTGATGAAACTCGAACGAAGAAAGAAGAATCAAGAGAGAGAGAAAAGGGACCGTCAGAGACTCCGCCCCCTGACTCCGCGGCCCACGACGCCCACGCAACTGCACATCCCACCCCCCCTCCCCACTACCACCCCATTTCTCCTCTTTCCACCCTCTCTATACAGAGTAAGAGCTTTTACATATCTACTGTTAGTTACACTTGCCCAGCGTCTAGATAGTCCCGCAGTCATTCCCGCGCAACGCGATCTAACCGTCAGCAGCAGCACCGGCAATATCCGCACCGCCCGACTCAACTCTCAGATAAGAATTGGGTGATGCGCGCGCTTTTTAATTAGCGTATTACCCGCATATCTCGCACACTCCCGAGCTTCTTCTTCTCTACACATTATACAATGTAAAGAGATATAAAGTTGGCAACGTTTGTTATTCCATCAAGATGACCATCAAAGAGCGCTGACGGACCGCGGTGCAATCTATACACACCGTCCGTCCCTATAGGCGTTGCTGTGTGGTTATTACAGGTTTCATTTATTCCGCACTTGCTGCGGTCTATTATTCGGACTTGTTTTTCTTTTCTTTTTATATAAGAGACGAACGAAAAGACGACTGTCGAGCAGAGATAGCAGAGCTCTGCTCCCACGATCGTGATCCGCACGTAATGTCACGTCGTCTCTGCTGCTGCTGCTGTCCGGCATCATTTTTATTTTTATCTGGCCGTGTCCAGCTCCGTCCAGCTCTTGTCCACATCCTTCTTCTTCTAGTATAGGCCGTTATTATAATAGAAGCGATTGCATAGCTGCTGTATAATGAAGCCGACTATTCCTTGGGGTGGACATAACTATAAAAATGGATGACTATTATGATGATTGTCATAGATCCCAAATACATTTGACTATATCAAATGAATAGTTCTATGTCTCTATTTGATTTTTAAATATCTGGTGAGGCAGGAATGAATGTGCTGGATACAATATGTATACATAGACGGTCCAGTGCGGATTCTGCTCTATTTACCTCGACTATTGTATAGTACATCCACCCAGCTAGTTACATCATTAATAGAAACGTGTTACAGAATTGAAACGTGTAATCATCTCGCTAATGATTATTGCATCATCAGTATTAGCTAGTACCTGTTACGGAATAGAGTTCACTATATAACGGACAGCAATAGCTCCGAAATGGTGAGCATCAGATGAATTATACATGTTGTATAGCCACGCGGAGGAAATGGGCTTGGATCTATATAGGTCCAGCAATTCCATTACGCGATGTCTATACTATAGGCTAGCCAGCTAGCCTATAATATTATAATACTGTACAGCATGTTATTATTATTACATTGTATAATATAGATATCGATCAATTTTTTGGCGACTGGCTATAGCAATATTATATCTAGTTCCGGTCTAAAGCTAATTTCCGACTCTCGTTGCCCCCCCCTCCCCCTTTTTCTCTGTTGCTCCTGCTGCAACAACAAACAAAGTGGAAAAGAGCTGCTGCTGTGCTGCTTCTGTGCAACATCTTCCATCATATCTCCGGCAGCATTTAAGCTTCCGCGCTAGCGGCCACATATTTTCTACACGTCTATAGTAGGCTATATTATATAGCTTTCTGATATGATGTCTTCCTTCTCTGCGTGCTGTGCTGTGTTGCCCGCCACTGTGCTATTCAACTTCAATCAATCTCGCCCGTCCCAGAAGGAAGAAGGAAAAAAACGGGCCGGCAGGCGGTCGGCAACAGCAGCAGCAGGAGCACAGCCAACAACGGCCAACAAATAAAAAAAAAGAGTTTCGCACAGTCGAGCCGTGAAACGGTATAGGTCGGTAGCCGGTAGCGCCACATCACATCACAGCGCCAGCAGGCCTGTATATTATATTTCATTGCTGTGCGCACGGCCTGTCAGCCGCAAACTGTGTCCGTCCGTCTAATATATCTCTGATGCGGCAAAATATTATAGCCGGCGGAATTGGACGACGCTTTGAATATATACACGGTGCTGGTGGGAGGAATTAATTTCCGCTTTTCCGATTGAAATCGCTTTCATTATATAAGATGGGCCAGCCAGCCAGCATCAGCCCAAGCAGCACGACCGAAATCAAAGTCATTTCCTATGCAACATATATTTTTATATAGTATATATATCTATACTAGTATACTATAGTAGACTCAATCTCAATCGTTTATTGCATTTTCCCCAATTGAGATTGGCACGAATATTTGTCACTCGGAAGGCGTTGTCAGGGCAACGGTAAATAATCAACAAAAGGGATATTAAAATGTTTTCCGTATTACAGCCCGGCCTACATATCTATTTTGTGACGTCCAAATTATACAACGTGAATATGAGGCCTTACAGCTGAGTCTTTCAAGGGGGTCAGGGGTCGGCACAGTGGGGGGAAAAAAATGAATATAATATTTGTCTAATATAATGGATTAAAACAAAACGCAATGTAATATATAAGACAATAGACGTACATACTTATAATATATAGGAAACCCCAGCAATTCCTCCCTTTTGAAATGACGTCATCCCCGACGACACACACACAGCCCAAATTCGACTGACTCACATGACAACCCAAAACCGACGAATCAAATAAAATGATTGTCTTTAAGTTGATGAAAATGGGGGTTATTCGTATATAGACGAGCTTTCACGACTCGGTGAATTGAGACGGGCCGGTGTCGTCCCGGTGTCGTCAACAACAACGGCCACTTGTGATTCTTTTGATTGTCCGCTATACTTGAACCGGCGGTATACAGACTACACAGAGAGAGAGAGGTACTGGTAGACATATAGGGACGGCACACTCGTGTTGCTGTGTGGCGTAGCATATTATTATAGACGTACTATATATCCCCGCCGGCGTCAATGGGCTCTGGCGCTTTCAGACTTTCTTAATTAAAACCCAATAGAAATTGAGCCGGCAGCAGCAGCACTTGCGTCTACACTATTTTCCATGTAGGTGAGACTGGTGAGAGCCTTTTATGTGACGCGTTTAGATGCTGGACATGTCGATGTAAATGATAGCGGAGCCAAACGGAAGCGAATTCAAAAATAAAAAATCTGAATGAGAATTGGGTGAAATTAGAATCCAATTAATGAATGACAAAGGGGAAAAAAAAAGAGCCTCCTCCGCATTAGAATATAAACGCCTTTTTTTAATTCGGTTGGAATATAATATTAAATACTTTTCTATTGAAATATAATTACAAAGCGTCTGGAATGAAAGATCTAGGTGTGTTGTGCGGTGGGAATAAAGAATGAAGATTGCTGGCTGTCTTATAGTAGTAGTATATTAACTCTTCACTTTGGGTTCTGCTGCTGCCAATGATGTAAATGAGTTCCATTTTCTGGCTGCGCTTGATTCTCATGATTTATTGTATTTCAGACATTTCTTATTCTTATTTTTCTTCTTCTCTATTACTTTATTTATTTTTTCTCTGTCATTTTCAAAACCCGCATCAATCAAGGCGCGGGCCTAGATGCAGCAGCAGCGCTCGTCCAATCAGCCCTCAGATGGTTTTGACAGATTCGCTTGACACTCTCGGCTTAACCCGTCTACTTTTCTCTCTCCCCTTTATTCGGCATGTTCTCTTTTCTATTCGAGATATTTCGTATACTATATAAGCTGCGCCATTCCAGATATTCGCCGCAGAGATTAATATCAATCTCTTTTCTCTTACTCCAGACCAACAACCGCGGCAGAATAATAAAAGAAGAAGATTTAAAAACAAAAAAAAACCGCGAAATACATAGAGATTTGAACACGGAAAATGTTGAACCAGCAATCAATATTATCACAGATTCACAGGCATGATTCCTGGGTCTATGTTACACAAAAACACCATAAAACAAAATTATTTTTAGTAGATTCATTAAGAATTTGTCAATTAAGATACGAAAAAAAAAGTGCGGGAATTTCAAAGTATCTAAACAATGTCACGGGGAGAAGGCGGCGACTGCACTGTTATATCAAACGGGTAGCTGCTAGCTGCTGGGCGGCCGGATGGATGGATGGATATGACAATAATGTGGAACTCCGCCAAACTGTCTCAATGTCACACGATGGCACATGCGGGGCTGTATACAAACACACACAATGCCGGTATATAGTAGATATATTAAAAGCGATATAGAGCACAGCAGCAGCAATAGAGCGTATTGACATTCCTCCTGACTATGAGGCGACTAATTAAATCTCTCCGCCCCCGCAACCCTACGCAACCAAATGCAGGAGCCCCGGCCATATAGACACATATTATAATAGGGCGTCCCGACGTCCATCTCCTGTTGGTCCTCATCAGCGTCTACACACCACATCGTCTACATAGAGTCTTTACCCGACGCTATTTTATCGCCCACGCATATATTATTATTATATAGCCCTGAATATAATTATTACCTATAGCTAGCTCTATTTGGGGGCCTATATATAATAGACGCCACCTTTTGTCATCTCTTAATAATATCCGCCGCAATCATATGCAAAGCAAGCCAATTTCCTAGATGACATTTAGTATACATCCACACAAGACGCGGGAATGTATATAGACGACCTAGCAGCATCGTCGCATTCCGTTTTCAAACGATAAGATACTAATGTGAAATAGATCTCGGCCATCCGGAATGAAGAAGCCAGAAAATCACGCCCTCGCTCGCTCAGCAGCAGTTGAATTGTTTCATGATGACGACACAATTCCGCCAGCCAGGAAATGTTTTGGAAACGAACTCTAAATTTTCCTGGGGAGATGAGATGTGATGAATATAATAATAATATGTATACGTTTAGTAGATGAAACATGTTTAAAGTCAAATTACAGGGGAGCTGAAACTGCTGCTGCGCACCGGATGAATGCTCTGCCCTGTGCATCAGCCGCCCAGGAAGTCTTTTTCTCTTTTATAACGCACAGCACAGCTAGCTAGCTATAGGAAAAATGGCTCCAGAGAGAGGCTGACCTTTTCAAACACTCTCTTTCTCTATAGTTTGATATTCCTTCAAGAAGAAAAACGCTGGCAAAAGAGGCTTTGATATATATCAGCACAAATATAGCAGTCGGCGAGCCCTTACTTCACTTATTTTTTTTCCAGGGGAAAATGTCGAGCGAGCGTAAGGCCACCAGATGGGGTTTCGCACGCATTTGATTTACACCGACCATTTTCCAACCATTTTTTCAGGATCGAATATAAATTTGAACCCAAATTGTGTCCTCTCTTCTTCTTCTTCTTCTTCTTCTGACGAGAGAGAGAGAGAGAGCTGCTCGCTTACATTATCTATTTAGCCTCGAAAACATGGAGACTTTGAGTGCAGCTGATATCCATTATCTCCACTTGAGCTCCTACAGTATGTCTTCAAATAACTATCTAGCGCCTACTCTGCACACACACTTGATAACACAGAATTCCATCATCCGGAATGTTTTCATTTTTACGCAAAATTTTCCTTTTTCGCTTATTTTTAATTATAGAATATAGAGAAAAGAGTACCACATGAGCAAAGCATCTCTAAACATATCCATTCAATAAAGGCGTTGATATAGAAATATACGTCACTATATGTATATAGACGTGAACGTGCCAAATTAACTCCATTGAGACACATATCGCGCGGGAGAGAGCCTATTTCTTTCAGATTTATTCGGTGGGATTCAGCCTCGGCTGATCCCGAAAATCCTGCTCTTGTGATGTATATCTCGGGAATATTTTCTGTCTCAATCAATGTGATAATATCGAAAGACAAACGGCAGTTCATTAGAGCGTTCCAGCAGCAGTGAGAGGAGAGGCGTGAGCACTCGGCAGCCGGGCGAGGCTTGGCTGGGCGCGTGGGTTGTTTTTCCTTATATTCTATAGCTGCTGTTGGCTCCTGGCGCTGAGAATATAACGGAGCCCAGCAAAAGGAGCCCAGCCAAAGGAGAGAATGGCTAGGTATTAGCGACTGATAATGAGCCTCGTCAATTCGACATATCCACCCAGCAGACACTACACACATATGTACATGGATGAGAGCCGACGACGGGCTGAGAGGGCCGTCATCGTGTAAGGTTTTTGTCTTTTTTTCATTAGAAACGCAGTTGCCTGCATCACCAGGAGCCCTTTAGATATTGTCTGCTGCTGTCTGTCTATCAAGACGAGGCACAGCTATAGGAGCAAAAAGCTCGCACAAGAGTCCAAGGCCTCTCTTTCTAGAAACGGGCGATTGCAGCAGAGTCTGCCGGAATGTCTTAAGGCCGCCATCAGCAGAGAAATCTGTATTATTATTATTGTTCATCGTCATTTCTATACATGTCTCAGTCTCTCTCTCTCTTTTGCTGTGTTGTGTTTTTGTGGCTATTCGCTCTTTGATTGGCCTCGTTTTCTTTCAAGGCTCTGAGACTGCTAGCGCTAGCTGTGATGCTGATATCATCTGTACGCCGGCCTTGGCCGCTGATGCTGGCCCATTTTGCTGGCCAGCTTTCAATGACGTTCTATATAGGCCGAACTGAATAACCTTTTAGCGGGCGCAATCGGTTCCGCAGTGGGTCACACACAGCAAGACATTCCTTATATTCGTTTTATGAATGAAATAAAGAAAGTCATAGATTTCTATAGCCAAAGCGCTTTTGGACCCCCCGCCCCACACACACACACCTTTTTCCGGCTTCGCTTCCCTTTCACTAGATACAGTCAATCGCCGGCCTTGTATAGTTCATATGAGAAGATGTGTGTACATAATATACACAGCGTGGAAGCGATATAGACCCGGCAGCGAGTCTAGCTGATGGAGCGGCAGGAAACGCCGAGTCAACAAAATCTAGCAGCACAGGCGTCGCCTTATATTCCTATTCTCTCCTTCTATATATTTCCAGATACAACAAACAAACGCCGGCATCAGCCGACTATCTACTACACTAGATATATAATAGCGCGCATGCAGCATTTCTCTGCTGATGCTGAAACTGATCTATTCCATTCATCCGTTCATCCATCCATCCAGCAACCAACTCTGCCGGTCCTCCCACGCTTCCATCCATGCACATATAGGCATCAGCAAACACCTCCGCGCCAGGAGCTCTATATCTCTATAGGCTCGTTTTTTTATTTTTTCGGGAGAAATCAACTGCTATAACAAAAGAGTCAGAGCTTTTAGGAGTGAAATCTCTATGCACGCATCGTGAACATAACAACCAGGAGCCAAAATCTATTCAGTTGCCGGGCTGCATGGCTGTTTCAATTCTTTCTGTGTTACATAATGCAGAAATCAAAATCAATTTCAACTGCGGGTGTACACTGAAAGAGACAACGCCGTCAGGGGGGAGCCGAGGGGAAAATGCCAAAATGGAGACCGGGTTATTATATGTGTAGATGTTAGCCCGCGGGCTGTCGCCTTGAGGTGCGGCACAATTTCCTTTTGCCTAACATCAAAAACCGGCCCTGCCAATGACAGGTCGAATCCTATCCATCTCTCTGCTCTTTTCACGTATTTTCTCTTTTGACATTGATCTCGTCATCACAGGAGCGCGCGTGTATATAGAATGATTATTATTATGCAGAGGTGCGCGCGCGCGCGTGATTTAAAATATAGTCCCGCCCGTTCATTCACGAAAAAGCGGCCCGTTGGCGATGAATGGACGGAGGGGAAAGACGGAAGTTTCATTCACACCGGAAAAGAGAAGAAATGACATCACAGGCCTCATCAGTTGTGTGAATCACGTACACAGGAAAAGAGGGGGTCTCTGCGACACGCCTTTTTATATACATCTATTCATAATATCAGTTTATATTATCATTTCGTAGACACAATAATAAGCGTTTATCGTATATTTCTTAAAAAAATAAAAGTCAACATGTGTCATCTAGATATCTCACGCGGAACTATACATATTTATAAATAGCCTTGGCGGCGGGATATTTGAACGCCCAGTAAATTTGACATTTGATTCGCTGGAATATTATTCTGATTATTATTAGAATCGAGACCCGACCGACGCCACACACACACACACACACGCATGAATGTGAATAAGATAACATAAATGAAGTGTGGCGGCGGTGGCGGCTGGCAGGCGGAAGATATCGCCAGTCGATGACGTCTCGCGTGCATGCTGTTGACCTGGGCCGCGCTCTAACACGAACGCAATAATAATCAGGAGGGCCAGCTGGTCGGCTTCGATTAGGTGTGCCAGACTCACATAGAATAGTATGACCGGGATTATTCAATCGAGGATCAATCCTTCCATATTGCCCCATCATCTGTGTTATACCTGTTAGCAGAGCGTATACTACGCCAGCATCGTCTATTAAACAGAATATGGAGACGTAATCCTCTTTGAGGTTGGCCTCAGGGCTCCACGACATCAAATATTAATGAGACTTTCCAGATTAAATCGCGGCAGTGTGCATGTGTGGGTCTAGGCTGCTAGCCTATTAGATTCATTTCAGCGCTTCGATGATTTATTAATTGATTTCTTTTTTCATTCTCCTATATTACTCGACAGATTGTTTCTCCGGAGTAAATAGAGCTGCTACACGTACCCACTATACACGTGCTATTATTCCCAATTGGCTACCATGAGGGTCTTAGGTCTTTTTCGGTCTTAAAGTAATTATTTGGGGCTTTCATGCAAATTTGTACTTTTTTTTTAAATCATTCGTTGTAAGTGTAAATTTATGAGACAAACTATTTAGATGCTAAAATAATTCCGATCCGTCCAGCGGATCCACTTTCATCGTATTCGACTATTCGCGGTTTGGATTTAGGGTTAGGGGTCGATTTTTAATCAAATTTCTATCGATATCTTAAAGTAAGCATGGCTGATTAGAATATTAGTGTCGTCTGCTTTGTTTCACAATTTCAATTTTCGAAATAAATGTAGTCGTCTCGTGTCAACTCTCTTTATGGAATCGCTTCACACACACTCGGTGCTGTTTAGCAGGTAAATAAAACTGAAAAGATAAATAAAATGAGTACAGGAATTTAATGAGAAGAGTTAAACCTTTTTCAAAATTGTGAAATGTTGGTCTTGAGCTCTTGACTAACAATTATCATGTAAGCCCCCTTGCATGGCATTTTGTTTGCACTTTACATAACCTTTTCCTTTGTGCAAATGTGAGACTAGGGCCAGCCCAGACATCATAACCACAAGATATGCCAGTTTTCCTTGTGCCTGTCGTCAGCAACAAATTCACCGCTTGGGTAATGTCATGCAGTACTTAATGGGTAAGGTCTTACTTTTAGATTCCTGCGACCTGCTAGATATTTTAATGATGCATGTGGCTTTCACCCCACATTTACCCACTGTCTCATTTTCAATTGTCTTACTTGTTGTTTCTGCCAATAATTTTTTCGTAACCCAACTTTTTACATTTTTCATTCAGATTAAACAGGATCCCTCTTGATTTGGAGAAACTATAGCGATGAGACGGTCGAGTTCTTCTCTTGAAATCCCCTCTGCCCTCGTGTATGCCCATGTGTTTGTGGGTGTATTCACGAGGACGTCCATTTCCCTACCTTGTCTGGTGGGTTCAACTTTTCAGCGGATGGATGGAGCAGCACTTGTGGATGCCTGGCCGTATATTTCCCAGGCTTAAAGGTAGGAACAATTTATAGCTATTCATCCTTTTTGACTGTTTTCTGGCGTTGATTATCAATCGTTATGGAGTAGGATTATATTCCCGAGTTAGGCGTTTGACTGGATCTGTTTCCTCTTGCCATTTTCGTTTACCCAGTCACGAAATCATTCATTTGTAGAAACGACTGCAGTTTAGTGTTGTTTTCTTCAACTTTGTCTGTGGGTACAAACGATCAAATGTGAAAATATCTGAACTTTAAACACTTCAAAGTGCAACTTGGAAAATTATGTGACCAACTCCTCGAACGTCGGTGGTATGATGGTACCGTTCAGATTTGTATTTGCAGGCCTTCAATTCTATGAAACATTTTCCCCTCTCTTTTGCTCTCCATTTCGGATAGGACGGTGACGATAGGGACAAGCCTAGAGCACTAAGAGCAGTGGATTATTGAGCTGAAGCCAGCCGAGAAGTTACAGATAACACTTGGAATGAGAGACACCCTAGGCCCCCTGACACATACACACAAGAAGCTATCGCACTCTTACAGCTTCGGCCTACATTACGTATTTCAAACCCAACTCTTCTTCTTCTTTTTTCCCCTATATCATCAGAAATAGGGCAAATGTGTACACACACTATAGGCAAAAGTAAATCGATTCGACGGTTTTTTTTCCCTCACTCCCCCATCTTTTCATGTGTATATAGTATAGTGTCTGAGCTGTCGACAACTTTCTAAATTCACAGCCGGGCCCCATATATTTCCATCCCGTCGCTCTTGTGTATATCTATCTCGACTGGGTGCAAAACTGGTCGACTGGTAATTCTGCATGCCCTGTATACTACAGGCAGGCAGCCTTTGCCCTATATAGCAGCGCGCAATACTCTGGTTTGACCTTTGAATGATGTGTATTTATTCGGTTGGCAAATCGCTAGACACAGCAGCTGATGGGGGTCCTCCGCCCATCCAATCTTCTCACTTGATCCGCACCATATGCACCGCTGCCTTTGTGTGTGTATCCATTTTGTGTATAGCACATACTACATTCACTTTGCAACTATATATCTCTTGTGTGTGTGGTTGGATAGAAGAGAGTCAAGCCGCCGTGTTGTTATGCGCCAAAGCCACACAGCGAAACAAGTTTGAATCTTTTTTCGTTTCTTTTCCCCCCCGCAATTTATAGACTTGATTTAAGTCTTGCGTCTAGTTCCTTTTGATTTTCGGTGACGTCGATCCACTTTTTGTGAAACTTGTAAAGAAAAGGACAAGACGCGTTTCAATATGTTCAAGCCATTAGAAAGTAGTCAGTTTGGCGCTCAATTTCAAATTTTCCCGCTCTCAGATCACATATATTTTTCTTCCCTCCTTTCAGCCAATGCGCGTCATTGTCTCTTTTTTTCTCCCGCAGGATTTTCGTAACCGAATATGTCTCGATTAGTCTTTGGTTACACGGTTGACAGGAGCCCGTCTCTGCGGTGCTGTGCTGCACGCGATACATATTAGAACGGGGGGGGGGGGGAAAGAGCGTTGTAAACGCGTGAGTGAGTGTCGTCGCTGGCAACGTCTGTAATATTTCCATATCATTTTGCTCTTTCTCTCTCTCGATTGCGGCAAATGAAGGTTTTTCAAATGACGTCAGCACGAGATTTTTTTTTCTTATTATTTTTATTTGGTTCGTCATCTCTTGCTCGGCTGATTTATTCCACCGAATTCTGGGTTTTTTTTTCTGTTTCTGTTGCCCCCTCCTCTCATACATATGTTTATTATGCACGTCGTTCCTATTATTATGTGCGGGGGAGGAGGGGAGGGTCGAGTGATGGGCGACTCACGAGGATCTTGGATATGCGTCTCCGTTTATTGGATTTAGATCCGCCATCTAATCGTTTTCTTATTAGATGGCCTGTCTCCCCCCCCCTCCTCTCTATCTCTCATCTCGTTTGTTACCATCATCAAGTGTAGAAAATTTTTGCCGATATTTTTTCGATTGATGCTCTCGAGGACATGATACAAGAAAGAGAAATAACATAAGAATGGATATTTGATTGGAATCTTGAGTGTGTGTAGACTTGCGACGTTCTATGTAAACGTGGGAGTCACCGGATGATTTCATTCCCATTCGTTTGGCCCCCCCCCCTCCCCCACAAAATGTGATTTTCATTCAGATATAAATTGATTCCTGATGGGCGACATGTCGTATAGTTGATAGCAATTAAGTTTCACGCCCTATTGGACTTAAAATGTGCTACGTACGTAATATAAAAATAATATCCTGGGCTGGATCATGTACGATAAAGATGCCAGGGCTAGGCTGGTTTTATTTCCTTTTGTATTCTTCTCACTCGTCAATTGGACCGAGTTTTATAGAGCTCTGTCGCCGTGTTGTAAAGCCTAGAGCCTACACAGCTCGTAATGGCGATATCAATCTATATATGGGGCTATATAGACGGGCGGCTCTTGTGCGTACCTCCCCTCAAATCACGCCGAATGAATGAGACTTTAGACGAGAGAGAAGGAGGAGGAGGAGGAGGAGAATTGGGTGGTCGGGCCAGCAGGAAGACGACAGATAAGAACATGGTAGTAAAAGAAGAAGAAGAGTGGGAGGCAAAAGAAAGAAACGACACAAATACACATGAAGAGAAAGAAAGAGAAATAGGAGGAAGACACAAGGATCCATCGTCGTCGTCCGGATCGAAAAAGAGGAAAAAAGCACAAGGGTATTAAGACTCATCCGGTTGGATTTGAAGTCATTGGCTGGGGCTGGCGGATAGAAAGAAAAAGAACCATAAGGATCTCTGTATGTAGGAGCCAGGAGCTATAGCTCAGAGAGAGATGGACCCCCCGCCCACGCAATGTATAGTGTCTCTATACTACTACCCTTCGTCAAAGGCAGCAACAAAGGCACGAGGAGGATATTAGATGTATAGAAAAGGAGGTAGAGAAAGAGAG
Source organism: Daphnia pulicaria (assembly GCF_021234035.1). Taxonomy (NCBI): domain Eukaryota; kingdom Metazoa; phylum Arthropoda; class Branchiopoda; order Diplostraca; family Daphniidae; genus Daphnia; species Daphnia pulicaria. Next base: position 10,937,735 of record NC_060913.1, read on the forward strand.
AGTTTGGCGACTCTTCCATCAGCGGCAGCATCATATCCGATAGTTGGCCGATGTGTACAGAAAGCGATGGCCGGGTTTCGCCGACTATACGTCTACACACGTTATCAATAACTATAAACTTGTGTGGTTGGCTGCACTGCTGGCCCCCCCTTTTAGACGTGTACATATTCCCAAACGGTTTGCGATTTCCTCCCGCCCAATAGAAATTCATAAGAGGTCTAGCCAGCCCAGAGAAAAATAGCCAACGTTATTTATTGCATGTTTGTAGAAGTAGGCCTATAAGTTATGGGGGTATATAAAAGAAAATAATATAGATAGGATAGACACACCTCTATGTGAAGAATAGGAATATTATAGGAGCCATCCAAACTTTATTTTTTATAAATTTTTAAATTGCCAAAATTTCTCGATCGTCGCATAAATTCATTTCAACTTTTTTTCTTTTTTAAAATTTTTTGTATTTTCCCGGCGTTTGGAGCGTGCTGGAATGTGTCGATCCAACACGGCGCAATATATACGTATAGGCGAGTCTGCGGCGGATGTGGATGATGGATGGATCGATTCCATCAGCAGTTGGCCTCTTGTGAAAAGGGGGAAGGCGCGATCAATATAAAATACACACATCAATTACGCGGGGAAATAGTTCCGATTGACTTTCCCCCCTTTTTTCTTTTGTGTGTGTGTTGCGTGTAATGACGTCAGACACATTCGATTTATATTTGAAAATTCCCCGACGACGTTTTGAATTATCTTCGTACCCCCCTCGGTCGGTTCAACTCTCTGCGTGATCCTACAATTTAATATAATAATGCGACTAACAACGACAATTGATGAGATTCAGAAGCAGCCGAGAGCTGTAGGACTAATACTTTTGCATTTCATTCTCTGCTGATTATGTCAATCATTCCGCTCCTGTGCTGATCCAGTCGTCTATACCTCGACCCTGCGATGAATTGATACGGGCTCCATTAAAACCAAATTGCAGCACTCTCGCTGCATTACGTGATGTACTGAAATTGTCCCTTTTTCGGGTCCCGCTGCCCAAATGAATTTCCTTTTCTATTTCACTCTTCATCAGCTCAGCTCGTATCAAATTTAATTCTTATCTCATTTCGTCGACACCTTGCAGTGCATGTGGATAGTTTGAGCGTCTAATATTTATTTAGCCGAGAAGAAGAAGAAATATAAAAGTCGGTGCGGCCAAGGATGAAGCGGGAGTGTGATGGATGGGCAAAGTGATGTCTACTAGCCTGTGTGTACGGCCCACTGTGCATTACATAGAGAGAGAGAGAGACGGCCAGTGATTCTGGCTCTTAAGACTGCACTAGACTTTCTTCCTCCTTCTAACTGGGGGGATGCGCTGGTCGTAACGGTACAACAACTTCAATCACAAGACCCGAAATCAAGAGCGACTGAGAGAGACAGATGGGCCGGTTGAGGTGAAGTGAAGATGCCTACCAGCCGATGCCCGCTTAAACCAGTGTACAGGCCCGAAATCTATAATAAAAATCTAGCCGGTGACGCCATCATCTTATTCATTAAACAAAAAATAAAAGGCCCGTGTGAAAATGAGCAGATGCGCCAACGATACCCGCAAAGAATTTCCTCTCTCTCTCTCTCTTTTGTTTTGAAATGGAACAAGGAAAACTTGTGCATTATTGCAAAAAGGTTCAAATGCATCATGCCCTTAATCCCTTTTGATGATGATTATGATAATTTTCGACAAACGAATTCCTAGAATCGTTCTAGGCTACATTATACCTTTTTAGATACGAACGCTGTGTTGCGGTTGGCAGCGGTAAATAGATTTTCTTTATAACGGGATAAATAGTTTAGAGGACGACACACGTGCCGCACTGGTCCTTTTTCTCTATTTTGTTTTTTGTTTTTGTTTTTGCCAGGCTATGTATTTCGTGTACCCGTTGAAACACAAGTTTTTGTTGGATCCATTCACGTAATGTCGGATCCATTTCGGCCTCTGCGGGTCGTCCCCCTTTTTTTTCCCCAATGCCCCGTGCATGCAACTCTATATCCAGTGGTATTTAAGTGCTGCCGGAGGAAATCTATCGATAGAAGAGTCGTACATGTAGGCGCTGTGTACTAGCTACTACTCCTACCGTCTATATATGTTATGGCAGCACATGATGATATCGTTTGATTATTACATTCATTTATTATTGGCTCTGCGCTGTCGGTGTCCGACATCCCCAAGGCAACAAGTTTGAATGAAGGCCGGCAATTTCAATAGCCAAAAACATCTCGATTCGGCCGGCCGACCCCAAAAAAGATGTCTACTATATTTGTGTTTGTGTGTTTCCATTCTACTTCCATTCGTTTCCGGATGTAGTTTTCAATGGAAAACCGCCCTCGGCATCGTATTTTTACTTTTTCATTTGACAAACAGACCTGAATGAAATCAAGCGATTGCAAAATGGATTTAAAAAACAGGGGGGAAGGGAAACGGAAATCCGGTGGCGATAGATCGTGAACTAGGATGTGCGGAAGGACGGGGGTATGATCCGGCTATTTTTCTTCCGCCCCCCCAATAAAAAAGGGCTAGAAGAAGGGAAGACAACAGCTGTTTGGCCTTTCAACCTTTCCGCCCGGAATATAATAAGAGGAAAAAGAGATTTGATTCCTTATATGGGTGGAGAGTTTTGGGGTTTTGCTGCTGGCCGTGACGCGTTCGTTCCTCCCGATGCCGAGTCTGACGGGAGCCGACAAACGGCTCTACACAATATGACGGCCGGCCAGCCAGAGAACTCTACACAACAACATTGTGAACAGATCGATGTGTAGTATATAGGCTCTTTCGATAAGATATCGAGATGTATTCAGCATAACATTACAACGGTTCAATGATTACGTTGCGCCACGTTATCACGCGCCATTGCGCAATTGATCGCATCGCGGACTGCGGAACCCTTTCAAGCTCTTCTTTATCTCCCCGACGTACAAACACAAACATTTATCTTAATCTCGTTTGAAGAGATTTGTGGACGACTGAAATGATTTGAATTTTTTGAAAAAAGAAAAAGTAAAAATTGGCGGGAAAATTTGAAACCCGATTGCGTTCATTTTTTCGAACGCTGAAATCAAGTGATTTTATATTGTGTACAGGCCAATTGCGTGGGCGTTAATGGCGCCGTGGCGTTTCGAAATCATTTCGTAGGGAATGGCGCAGGGATAACGTGTTTTCTAAGAATAGTTGTCGTTACTGGTGCTGTCGTGTAGGAATTCGGAAATCCCAATATATTCTCTTCGTTTTATTTTGATTTCTCGGCACCAATAAAAATTTTCAGACAGTTCAATAATATGACATAACCTCCTGGAACAGCACCCAGCACAAGGTTTCTCTCATCCTATACCTATATATGATATTCGCGAGATATTTTCATATAGTATATGTCTGATATTATCCAGGCCGCTTTTTCTTTCTTTCTCTGTGGATATACTGGATGAATTCCACACCGTCGCCCACGTTTGCCACCTCTTGGGAAAATATTAATCCCATCCAGCTGCTGCTGCTGCTTCTGCTGCTCTGAGTAGTGCAGACTATACCTTTTTCCTCTTTCTTCTTGATGACACATTTCTATTTCTTTTTCTCTCGGCTCTTCTCACAGCCGACAGACGCTGTTTGAGATTGTTTCTCTCTGCGCATTGATTTCGTTTCGTTTCGTCGCGACAGTCTCTCGTCTTTTGCTTATTCGCGGTCTACCAATGACGATGTCTTTTGCCGTGTGCGTGTTTTTATTGCTTTCCTTCCGAGTGAGGAGGGCCATCAGCGAGCAGATTGAACACACTCGGACGCACTGTCGATTGGCCGGGGCTGATGGCGGGCGGCGAGAGGAGCTAGCAGACGACGAGAGTAGTAGTATTGAAAAGGCCCTTTCCGATTGGATGGTCATCGAGCGAAACGGGAGATTGTTTTCTACTACTTGCTACTACTTGCTACTACACGGTTGTTTTTGTTATTACCATCCCACACGACGGCACGTCTAGTGTGAGTGTCCGATCCTTGGGTCGTGAATACTTTCGAGCCACTGCGTGTACGAGGCGTATCAAATCCCCGCTGCCATCCACTATACAATATCTGCACGTGTGTGATGGGAATCTTGAACCGGACCAAGTCTTATGGTAACATTGTCGACATCCCGCATCAGAGCGGCTGCTGGGCGTAGAGTGCCAAGCTGCTGACACGGGCGATGAACATCACCGGGTGACAAACGATATTGTGCAGTACTCCCAGTAGCTATACGAGCCACTGGGAGAGACATTGGCCGGCCGGGATATGATATCAAGAGAGAAAGAGTGAGAGAGAGATCCCGTGAGTCAAAGAGGACGGATCAAGCGTCATCGAAAAGTCGCTTATGTGTATACTCTGCTGGGTTGTTACGTACAACAATCCCAAAGTCAAATTGTAGGCCTTTACCCCCACCCCCAAGGCAGGATTTCATAATGGCGTGTATACACAATGCACAACTCTATACAAGAAAGAGGAACATATTGAGCAGTGAGGGGATGTCGTGAATTGAATACGAGCGATTCCTGGTGGGTAGACGGCCCTGTAGAGAAAGAGAGAGTTGAGCGACCAGCACTCGAAGGATCAGCCCGGCCAATGTCGAATGAAATGATGAAAATTCTTGTGCCACTCGCAGGAGGAACGAAGAACCGGCGAATATGAAGATGGCAAAGGTCAATCACCACTATAGGGGGAGGGGGGTGTGCCAGCCCAGCAGATGTACTTGCCAAACTTGATGTTATATTGTCCTATAGACGTCATCCATACTTTTCCATCCTCGGCCCAATCATACAGCACATAGTGCCGTCTAGCCGATATATATTTACACCAGGCAACGTGCGTACACAGCAATAAGCCCAAATTTCAATAATACAGATGGCGGGAGGGGAGAAATCTCATTGATACACACGTGCTGTGTGGATGAGGTCCTCCAGACAGCCACGAGAAGAGAGATGGCAGATCTATACTCTGGCGAAATGATCCTCATTGAAGGGGAATGATCCAGGGAGGGAAGAGAAGGGGGAATTGTGCTGAGACAAACGGACTCTGAATGGAATCTCATCCACCAGTATTTTAGATATTATATAGAGCTCCAGGCTGGATGTTGTGCATATCTCAATAAATGGCGTCTAGAGCTTTCCCATGTCACGTGGAATAAGATATAGACACACCGGCATTCAAATATCTCGCGAAGAGAACGGGTTGGAGATGTGTGTTTTTCTTTTCCTTTTTTTTACTACTTCCCCCCGTCAGTTTGACTTCCTTTTCTTGATATTATTATACAACGGGAAAAAAGCTATTTTGCATACGCCTATAGACTCAGACCGTTTTTGGGTCGTTGTTTGGCTATCGAGAAATATAGAAATCGGGTGCCTATGTATATCACGCGAGGGGGGGGGGGCTGTGAGAGTCGTCGACTGTGTCTATATAGATGTTGAGAGAAGTCGAAGGGATTGATCCGCGGAAAACTCTATATGGAAAACAACAGAATCAAACTGAGGAAAAATGTAAAGCTGCTGATATCAAAAGTGATATTACAACACCCACGCACCTTCAACTTTGACTAGTGTCTTTTCCCGAGATATTATATTCTCGGGCTCTTTCTATATTGACACGCTGGAAACTCTATAGAGATCGTTTTATATCAAAACGTAGATAACAACTTTGGACGTGCCAGGCAGTAGGACCCATGTCCTCATGAGAATGATAACCGAAACAACTAAAATCACCTTTTGAAAAATCTTCGTTCGGGTCATATGATCTCTGGGCGTTGTAAGAAAGGTATACTATGCATCCGCCCATCTGCTTTGTACCCAGTAGCCTACTATATCATTGAGTTCATCACGGCTCTTTTTTCTCTTGCCGGAGCATTTAAAAAATAAAAAAAGTTTCTTATAAAATATCTCTTTGAAATGATTTTATCCGGCGCCAAGTTTGAAAAAAAAAAGAACTGGGGGGACAGCCACCCAGATGGGGTCTGAAAAAGAAGAAGAAGTTGTGTGCTAGCTGCTGCGATTTGAAAAAGAAAAGCGGGAAAAGTGATGTGTGTATATTCGAACAAATCTTTCGATTAGAAAAAAGCCTTGCGGGGGTCAACAAGCTGCTGCCGCACAGCTGTGTGCTTCTCCTCTTCAAAGTACTCGCCCTACTTTTTCATCTTCTTCTTTCTTTCTTCTCCAAAAAAGTTTAGATTCGGTGGATCTTTTTTGTTTTTTCTTGTTCCCGCTCGATCGACTCGATCCCGCTCTGCGCTGGCGACCGCATTACACGTATATCTCGCGGTATACACAGCACACAGCACACTCCAATGATAGTGGTGTGAATCAATACTTCCGGGGGGATTTGGAATAGAAAAATAAAATAAAACAAAATAAATCTATCTCGGACAATATTCTATAAAACAGTTTATATAGTACACACAGTATACTCCCCTACGATCGCAAGTCTTGTATAGATCGTTGTGAGAGAGAGAGAGACGTCTGAATGGATTCATTGATGGAAGGGAATCGTATCCAAAGACGCGGGAATCTTTTTTTATTTTATTTTATTTAAAAAAAAGAACAAACTATAAACAGAGGCAAAGCAAATCAAGTTTGGCGGAGCGCGTCTTCCTTTTCATTATATAGATTTCTTCTTTTGGTTTTCGCGCCAATATAATGAACAAGACCCTTGAGGTCTATCGCTTTTTCTACCCCACAAAATCACAAAACTAACATTTTTTTTCAAGTGTACAATATGTTGCGTGTGTGCTAGTATCTAGGGAGAGGTCGGATGAGGCTTCTTTTTTTGGATGAGGTGAGATAGTCTTGGATACACTCTTGTCACAGCTGACGCGAGTCTTCGCTAAACAACAATACCATCTGGCAGCATCTATACACACCCCACACACGATGGATATTTGTAGTTAAAATATAGGAGGCGGGTCTCTTTTTTTTCTTTCTCTCCAGCGTCGCTCATTTGCTGGCGTCGTTTTCTTTCTTTTTTTCTTCTGCCTGCGACGGGGCATTGGGCTCACGCTCCTCCGGGCGATTCCCGGGTAGAAACTTGCAAAATAGATATCTATATACACTTGTTTGTTACCCGCGAATATGTAGAGAATTTTATTAAAAAAGAAGAAATCTTTTTTTCGTGCTGCCGTGCGCCGGAAGAAAATCTATAGAGTGCCGGGCTATATAGGCAGAAAGGCGCAATAACAAAGAATAATACGTCATATAAGAAAAGTAGAGAAGGAAAAAAAAAAAAATGTTGATGGATTGCGAGCGAGGGGGTGGATGGTTGGATGGATGGAAATCACAAACAACTTCTGCGCTCCTTCATACGTACGTTGTGGATCTCTTTTTTTCTTCTTTTCTTTTCCTTATGTCGTATACTGCAGTATATATGGGCCCGCTCATATCTCGTCCTGGTTATGTGTTTGCCCGGTAATAATAATAATAAAAAAAAAAAGTAAACGAAAAATACGCTGGTCAAGTGCTCCGGATTTTCTCCTGCTGGGCTATTCTGTGTTATATAAGCCGATATGTATGGGCTATATAACCGTAATACTATGTCGTTTAGGCTCTCCTGCACCTCTCCCCTACACAATTCAATATGTATAAATCTAGGCTGCTGTAAAAAATAGAGAAGAAGAAGAAGAAGGGGGATTTCATTATTCTCCATCCAATCGGAAATGACCGGCCCAAGGAAAATAAATAGAGACGGTCAAGTATAAATATTGACGATCACGTTCTCCCGTTCAATATGATTCATTTCCATGTATTTGAGATAGGCCTCTAGACCTACTATCTCTATACGGTACCTTATGGATGTAATAGGGTGTATATTTGATGACACGTTGAATGGAATACGGCCGGAGATCTCCATAGACCAGTCGGCCGTGAAACGGTCCCAATAACTGCGCCCATTGGTCTATAGCCCCCCTCTCTTTCTATTGTGCGTTGAAAGGCATTCAGCCGTATATTACAAAGCCGACGAGAAAGAAAAATAAAAGAGTGAAGTTGCTCTGATTCTCGATATAAATAATCAAAATAACAATCAATAGAATCCGAGTAACGCGATTTATTTCTCTCGGAAAAAAAGAAAAAGAAATCAAATTTTTTCAATTCCTCTCCAACTAAATGGAATAACCTTATACACATCACTTGGCAGTATTCAAATCCAATCAAATTCAACAGCTGATCGACATCTGCTAGAGCCGATGTATATTTCTGTTAATAAAATGATATAGAAAGTTACGGCCTCATTTCTATGTCAATAAATGCTAAATGGAGTTATAGGCTAGGCACACAGTTATTTGATTATGTATATGTGCGCTTCACGGGGCGACATGGTGAAACATATCATCCTTATACGTGGAATTCGCCTCATCAGTAGCCGAATTTGATGGCCCAGCTGCTTATAATACTCAAACGTCTACAGCGGGAAGAAATGACAGTAGCCGCACAGCCTTTAGTATATAAATATTAAATATAAGTTCATCTCGACGGCCACGTTCCCCGACTTGGAATATCTCTCGATCCCCTGTATACTTTCGCCTTTTGATGTGTCGCACACATAGTGCCTATATTATGCGTCGTATATAGATAAACTACAGAGTCTGTAATAAAACATGGCAAGTATATGTGTATATATAATATACAGATAAATAGAGAGATGGCGGATGAGGGACGACCTATAAATTTGGGCAGCCACCGTTTGTTTTATTTGTTTTGACGGCTGGCAAAGGTCGAGCGAAATGGCAGTCGAAGGATTAGATAGGCTGGAAAAAAGATGACAAATTCCAGCTCTTTTTGTTTTGTTTTGTTTCGCCCGCCCGTGCCCGCCGATGCCCTTTCACGACCCCACACCCATACCCATAGTACCTCTCACTCCCGGCGGCAAGCGCCCAGCCCAGCGTGAAATGTTTCCAAAGCCGCTTGATGATCGGAGAACGATGTGGCAATGGAGTCTGAGCAAGTGTTTTGTCGAGCGTCTGATTCGCCCTTTTAAAGCAGTTGGCTGCAGTTGGCGCATTAATAGCCCGCTTCGGCTCACGTCGTCGTCTCTTAATACCCATCAGCCACCGAACGTTTGATTCGCCGTGATTATTTGCGCCGCTGAGCGCCGTTGTTATTATTTTGGGTTTTGAGTTATGCATGTGCGGTTCGACGAACCAGGGCGTCGGTCACTTCCGGCACTTGTTGTCTTAAAATGCTCTCCCTCCCCCCCGACGTGTTTTGCCACCCAATTCTTCGCCTGTCCACCCCGTTCACGCAGAAGGAAACAACGAAATTTGTTGGAGGGGAACCCATTCGCTCGACTAGTAGTAAATCCTGCAGGATCCCCAGGATCCATTATAACGACTATAGAACGATGAAAAGACGGAACTAGTTTTGTGTTGTTCCGACTTGAAAATGCGCGTCTAGACTATTTGGGGGGGGGCTTTGCGATTTTCGATTTGTGATTACGGATAGACTCGTTCTGATGGCTTATGGTTGGAAATTTCCAGTTGAAATAAAACTAAATGAAAGTCTGGAAGCTTACAGTTCACAGGCCTTTTTTTTAAATATAGACTGAGAAATAAGGCAATAGAGCCATCTAGGGATGTGAGCAACAAGATTGTCGAGTAAGATTTTTGCAACTCTTGATGGTGTATTCTTTTCTTTGAGTAAAATAATATCAATTTCTGGATATTTAACAGAATTCCTTGTTTCTCTTCTTAGACTCTGAAATCTTTGGACTACGTACTCAGGACTACTCACATAGGAGCAATAACTGGTTGGTGGTCTTTCCTCACTTGTTGCGCTATATAAATGGTAATTTCTGCTTGCATTCTTTAATATTATTTAATTGTTTTGTGTGGTGTGTGGAATGTGCCATCACAGTAACAAAGGTAACAACCAAAACTAGCTTTATCAAAGTAATTTTGCTGAAACTTATTCTGTTCATCCTTTATAGGTATTCATCTCTCATTCCATCTTCTAGAGAACCTAGGATAACCAGTGGTTGTTGAAGTTTGTTAACTTTTTTTTTTTTCTAAAGGTGGGGTTAGAATATTTTTCTCAAGGTTGGGGGTTGGGGCATTGGTCGGGGTTGAAATTTTCTTATGGCGACGTTTTGAAGTAATAGCCAATGGAACGAAGGTGGTAAATTTTTAATTTTTTTTTCTACGTTTTATCAATGTTACGACTACAAGTTGTTGTTGAAGGTTGTTTTTTTGTTAAAAGTTAAAACTTAAAAGGTCGGGTTAGAATTTTGATCAAAAGGTTGGGGCATGGGTTAGGGTTAGAATTTTTGTCAAAAGATGGGGTTAAAATTCGTCCACCGGAGGGGTTTGGTGTTTCAGTCAGTTACCTAAGTCAACAGTCAATTCAGGTGCAGCCTGTAGAACTAGGGCGTTGCACGGTCTGCGTGTTAGTCATGTCAGCGAACTTCAAAGTTTTGCATCGTGAAGATAAAAGGTATTTATTTTTGGTTGTCACCTATGAATGCTATTGTGCATGTGAATTAGATGTATTCTGTAGTCGTGTGTGAATCTGAAGGTTATTTTGTCTACAATTTCAGACCCACTCCCAGTGAGTCGTCTGACCGTTCTGCTGACCATGTGTCCTGAAAGTGCTGGCCGTATGCAGAAATGTCGTCTCGTACTAGATAGTAGAAACTTCAATGGAATGATAACTATTTTTGATGTGTTTTCTTATTTAAGACAAGTCTGATTCAATATATTATGTATGGGATATTTCATCACATTTTCATTTTGCTTCAACTACACTAGACTAAAGAGTAAATTACTTTCTTAAATTTTGGTGTAATTCTTCGCTAGATTTTAAGAGGTTGTTTTATGTGATTGAATCTATACCTTTTTTCCAATTAGTTTGCATTTTCTGTTGTTGACATTGTATAGCCTTTTTGTTGGAATTATATCTTCATTGAGATTTTATTTTGACAGTGCATCATATCTTGCCGAGTTGGTGTCTCAGAAGGGATATGATTGCTACTGCAAGGTATTTTTCCCAACTTGTTGAGCCATATTAACTGCTTGAATTCTGTAATATTATATTGTGTGGTGAATTTACAGGTCTGAAAGCTTAAAATATATACTTGTCGTTGTTGACTATGTGTTGTTGTGGAGTGCTCTACAATTTCTGAAGACTTTCCCTGCATGTTAGGAAGTTTCGTTACATGGAGAAGTACTTTTACTTTGAAGTAAGTTATTTTTCTCTTCTGTTTGTGTTGGATAATTTTTATGTTTCTCATCCACTTCAGGAGGAAATGTGCAAGTGCCATGCAGCTTACTGTCCACTATTTTGTTCATAATAATTGTTATCTACTGAATTCCAAAGCTTAAACAATCTTTCTCCCTTACTTTTGAAAGTTAGATTAATTCAAGCTGATGAATGATGGTGTTTGCTGCTCAATGCGAAGATTTCGATTTCGGCTTAATTCGGAATTGGTGTTGCCGGGTTTGGTGTAACATTAACAGTTCCTTCAATTTATATTTGGCAATTCCATCTGATCATGCGACCTGCCTTCCCCAATTGTCGTCTCTTGCTGTATGTTGCATGTTTCGTCAAAAGATGAGTTATTTTCTCGCCATTTGTCAAAGTGTGAAAGGATAGTGTATCAATTTAAAGCAAGTAAGTGAATCGTTAGAGTTTGGAGTGTTTGAAAAGCCCATTTGCTAATCTATTTCAATCTATTTGTTAAAGCAGGTGATTTCCTTTTCTCCACAGTGTGGTCGCTGCCGTGCCATGAAGACGAGGGGCTTTGTGAGGGTCTACTATGGATGTTGCAAGACAAATGTGTTGAAAGGAGGGAATCTGTTAAGGTAATTGGAAAAGTATCTATCCATCTGTGTGTATAGATATAGTACTTAACTAATAATCTTACCATGTTGGCTTATACTGCAGTCCATTTGGCTGAAATGTTGTCCATTGTTACCTGTGTGGGTTGATAGTAAGTATATCCCATGCAGATACTTAAATTGTATAAATTTCTTAATTTTCCTGCAATAATGCAATTGATTTTCTTGATTATGTTCAGGTGAGAGATTCCTTTCCTTATCTGCCGAAGAACTTGAGGACATGGCAAAGGCCGACAACATTGCTGTCATGCAGATCATTTTTTTGCAGCCAGCTGGTGAAAGCGAGTTTAAGTCAAGTTTAGCTAAAGCTTCTGGAAGTAGTCTAAATTGCTGGCGTCATCCTGAAGAGGGGTATAGTGTTACTTGAAGTGTAACAGCGCGGTAACAGCAACAAAGAATCTTGAAAGGGTAGTTTGATTGTGATTATGGACTGTAATTGGGGAAGTTTCATGAAGTCTGATAAAAATATTGTAGTGGGGGAGAGTATTCATGAGAAGATAGTTGCCTGCTTGATTAATCTGAGCTGACTAGTAAGTTTCTTTTTGATTGAACTAGAACATGTTAGTTAATGATTATGCTTTTATCCTGACAGGACTTGGTGACAGTGTTAAATGTCAATCTGCTGCATGGATTTCATGAAGCTGGTGTTATCCAGAAATGTTGCAGGGAGACTTGGAGCATAGATGCAAGAAAACCTCTAGGAATGGTAATTTATGAGTTTATTATTTGTTATTATTTAAAAAAATGTTTTTCTGACTGCTTAATATAATATCTGTTTTTTTTTTCTCACAGGAGGTGGAAATGTAAAGTGATTTTGCTGACATCTGGTTCTTGTTTAAGTCTGCTGAAATCCTTTAAGTAGCTGATACCATGTGGTATGTTGCAGCTTATGTTAGTGAAAATTCTATGTGCGGTTGTCTTCGTTGTCTTAAAACAATGTTTCAATTATTTACTTCTTGAAACCTAAACCTGAAATCACTTGTTTAATTTTGTCAACTTAATTGCTCTTTCATCAAATCATGTATAAAACTCGTTAAATATACAATTATATGTTCAAATTCGAAATCTAACCTTGTATAAATTTTAATCAAACAAAAGTTAATAGAATAAAATTTATGAAATTAATTAATTTTAATTGAATTAGTTTAATTATTACATTAAATATAAATCGATTAAATTAATTGTTATTGAATTAAATGTGATTTGATTTAATTACATTTTAATTAACTTAAATACATTTTATTAATAATTCCCAAATTGATTAAAAATTTAATAAATAGAGCGTCCGGTACAAGGCAATTGATTATTAGTACAAGTTTTAAAACAATTTATACCCAAATAAAACAAACCTAACCAACTTCTTTTGTGTTATTTGGGAGATAAATTGCTTTAAAATCTCGCACATAGAGTCAATCAAGACAGGGGGAGACTGCCTTAATTGACTGCAGACAGGGATTGGTAGGTGAAACCGGAAAAAGAGCGAAGAGTTGAGGAACAGTCATTACGAGAACGATTAATCATATAGTAGGCTTCCGGCTTAGCTTGCAAGTTCCCCGTTCGACCAGCACAAACTTTTCCTCCTGGTTGTCATTGGTTTTCACCAATGGATGAAGTCCATGATATAAAGTAGCAAAGGAGTTACCCTGTAGGCAGAATGAACATTTACAGTTATTTTAAATAAAATTTTAGCGACAGAAAGCAATACCTCCAATCAAGAGGGCCTGTTTACATTTTCATGAAGTAAAAGGGGATATTCAAGGGAAGCAGGCTAGCAGCCAACGGGGTACTGTATACAGTCATTGTCCTTTTTGTTCAATGGACATGACTTCTCATAAAGTCTGTCATGCTGCATTAGAAACCTAAGAACCTGCAAATAAAAAATAAAGTCACCTTGTCTATAATTTGTGGCATCAATGTGCTGTGATGTCTATGATCTAAAAGAATAATTTAACTTAAACATTAGATAGACGTCTATCTAATGTAACTTATGTACATAAGTGCAGAACAATACTTTAAATACATGTAAGACTGCAACAAAATAAGTTCAGTGACATGACAAGTAAACTTACACACTAAACCACCAATCAGTTATCCAAGGTTCTCTAGAAGGTGGAATGAGAGATTGGTCTGTGGGGTTGGTGATCTGGCAAGTCCCATAGAATGATTCAGCCGATAATAGTGATGAATCCTGATAAAATATGAGAATACTATGCTTCTGCAATACTGTACTAAAGCTAGCATTGGTTGTTACCACTTACCACTCTGTCATTTGGATGACATATTCACTAGGATACCAGGATTTTTAACACAATAGTTGACAGTACATGCTTCATGCACCTCACATTTTCTCCTGGAAATGGATGAGAAATTATGATGTTATTTAACACATTAACGGTAAAGAACACATGCCAAACAAATTGCACACGAAATCTAGTCAATTTACCAGCGAATTCATTGGTAATTTTCGAAGAAAATAGCTGTAACTAAACTTTTGGCAACGAGCCGCCATAATCCCATATCTGACACAACAAACAACATTCTTTCACGCCATCTATTTGACACGTTCAAAACTCAAAATCTAAAGGACTGGCACTAGATAGTCACAAATCATAAAAGTAATGAAAAATACCATTTCTCTTTAAAATTAGCTTGGAGTCTTTAGAATTCTACAGAGAACAAAGCTCACTTGCTAGTTTTATGCAAATTTTCCGGAAGTATACCGGAAGTAAGCGATAGCGCCTTAACCATTGAGCTGTCGTCAAAATAAACTAAATATTCGTGATCTACGTAAAATTTGGGGTCGATTAGGTGTAATTTAAGCGAAATCCAGATTTTGGTCAAAATCGAGATTTTTCCTGAACTATAGTTCAGGAAAATTCTCAAAACCGGAAGTACGCTTTCGTACAAAATAAAACATGAACTTTACCAAAAATTTTACGAGGATCACGAACGTGTGGTTCGTTTGTACTTCAGATGAATATTTACTGAACTACTGACTGAAAAGAGAAAACCGGAAGTAGAAAAAGAAAACACAATATTAAAAATCTAACAAGTGACTAAGTGAGCTTTGTTGTAGAAAAAGAAACTGACAGTTATCACCCAAAAGTTTGTTGGTAATAGCAGCGAGAAACAAAGTAAGCGTGACTAAACTGAGTGGAAAATGATCAAAAGCTATGCTGTCTAGCGTCAGAAAGAAGAAACGTTTGACAGTACCATGAAAACAATGTCCGATCCAATTTCGCTTGTTGAATCGTTGATACTCAATTAAAACACTAACAAATAAGGGCAAATAACTTTGATACTCACGTAATATTCATCCCTGCAAATTTGTATCTCGTCTTCGCAGCATTACACATCACAACAGACGAAATCCCCAAGGTATAATGCTTCTACAATGAGTAGTGCTTCTCAATGCTTCTACATCTGTTAGTGAATCCAGATTGTTGACGAAATATCTTATTCTGCTACCTTCACGTATCACCTTCTAAACTTTTAACTGCATTCCTGTCATCCTGAACTTGGCCTTACTTGTGATAAATCTTCCTTTTTCTCTGTAGGTTTCGATGGCCATTGATGTTCGGCTGTTACTGGAGATGCTGCCTAATGAGGAGATGGTGAAAGGTGTGTTTAAAGCTGTTGCTGCTGCTGTCCTTGGTGTCACAATTCAGTGTGTTGTTCGTTAATTTGTCTGGCATGTCAAATCTTTTCCATCTTTGTAGTCACTTAAATCTCATCCATGCAGTATACAATGGAGGCAATGTGATCTTACATGATCTAGGAGTGATTCAATCGACTACTGCTAGATAAAAAAACTTTCTACGCCAAACAAATAATAACGCTGTGTTATTATCGCGGTTGGGAAAGCATCAGGCCCCCTGCCAGCCAATAAAATTATGGGTCTTTTAATTTAATTGGTTGGTGCAGTATTGTTTTATGAAAGGAAAATGAAAACAAAAAACAGAAGAAGAAAATTAATTGGGTTTCTTAAACTTATTTCATAAGAAAAGAGGAAAAGAAGTTTGGTGGTCGATTTTTAACACTCTTTTTGGGATTGTAGTTTCTTTTTCTTATTTTTTTTATGGGAGGATCTTTGACATTCGATCCGGTGTTGTAACTGGCTGTTCCACATGTGGAAATTGTGTTAATTTTTAGGTGTCCACTGCTAATTTATTTAAACTTGCATATTTTGTTACCTACGCAAGGAATTAATAGATTGATTTACATTTAAACCAATGTGTGTTAAGATTAAATATTGATCCTCCATCTACTTTATCAATCAATTTCACAATATTCACATATAGCTGCATCCTGCACGGTACGAACTGGTAGACTGTGTATTTAAAAATTCCTCTTGAAAGATTGAGGATATCATTTAAATCAAGAACGAAAAAACTGACATGTCAATATCAGGAACGTAACGGAAATCAAAATCAAAGTTAAAGCACAATATTTACGTTTACATCCGCCTTGGTGCTCTTGCTCGCGGGCGACCTCGCGTTGCTCCTCTGCCTCGAATGAGCGATGGAACTGGAGCGGCTGTGGGGACAACAACAGGTGGCTCAGTTGTTACAGAAGGCGTACCTGGAGCAGGTGACGCCACTACAGCTGTAGCGCGACGGAAAACACGTGCAGGGTTAGGAGTATAAGCCTGCTGCGATTCTGGATTGGGCGTCCAAGTAATGGGAACGGGACGACTAGGATTCGGCCCAGCCGACAAGCGTGAATCTTCGCGGCTCATTCCTCGGCCACGTGGAAAACCAGCCATTGATCCTCGTCGACTGCAGAAAACGGAATATGTAACACCAACGAGACTCAGTAAAACCAATAACTAAACTTACGTCATTGCCGCCCGAGTAGTCGGGGAACAAGAAAACGATGGTGCAGAAGATGGTTGTGTCGTCATTGATTGGCCTGGGCCTTCAACCGATTGAGCATTCTGAACTTCCGGCATAGATTCATCTTCATTTGTACTTGTAGGACCTGCATCTTGCCCTAATTGACTGGTGGACTGATCGTTATCTATACCAGTATCTTGGTCATCTTCGCCAAGAAGGTCTATTTCGGCGGCAGCATCACCTTCAAGGTCAGGACCACCTTCGAAATCTCCTTGTTCTTCGGCATTTCCTGATGGAACCACTGAAGCGTCTTCTCCTGGGCAGCCAGTAGGCAACTCGTCGTGGGGTGACGCTTGCAATGGCGTAGATGGCACGCTACGACCAGAGTTCTCATCTAGCTGAGACAAATCCATACGTGTATCTTCCATGCCTTGCGATTCCAAATGAGAAGGAGCATTGATGTGGCTACTGCCAGTCGACAGCGACAGATCCGGAACAGTTCCGAAAACGAAGCGCGTGTTGACTTGTGGCGAACTGACGGCTTCAGCAAAACCATCATTCGTTCTTGGCCGCAGAAGGACAGGAGTACTGGGAACGATTCCATCATCCCCCACGTCTTCAAAGGCCAGAGTATTTCTACCAAATGAGGGCAAACGATCTTCTCTGGGTGGAGGGCGAATAGTAGTTTGAGACACTTCAGAAGAAGGAGCAGTTTCGTTTGTAGAGGCAGGTGCGAACGTTTCAGGTTCTACGTCTTCCGCAGCGGGTTGTTGCTCTTCCTGAACAACAATGACAATTTCTTCTGTCTCAGTAGATTGTTCCACAGTGCCTGAAGCTGATTCATCTTCATTGATTGTCAAGACAGCTTCGGAATCTTGGCCTGATTGTGTTTGTTCTTCCACGTCGTCCCGTTGCTCTTCGACGACTATTTCATCACATTCATCTTCTTGTTCGCCTTCTTCAGACTCTACTGTTTCTACCATTTCTTCTTCCTCACTCTCGATAAGACCTTCTTCTACTTCTTCCTCTTCGACCTCATGATCGTCTTGGGGCTGTTCTTCATACTCAATCACCAAGTCCATCTCGCCGGTTCGTGCTGTATATTCTTCCGTAGATTCTTCTGTTGGTTCATCATGTAAATCAACGACCTCTACCTCCTCTTCTGTCTGTTCAGACAAACGTGTCCTCTTGGCACTTGCGTCATCTGTGGAAGGAGATTCTTCCGTGACGCGAGTTCTTTTTTTCGAGCGATCATCAGCTCCACTCGTAGATTGAGTTTGGTCACCTCCGGACACGAAGCTGGGTCCTGCAACTGGTTCGTCTTCTCTCACAACTGGAGACGGAGTAGACGGGGCAACCGGAGTAGGGGCTGCAATGGCGATCAAAGGTGGCGCCATGGGAGATACTGAAACAGAAGTAGGCTGCACTGCTAACGTACGGGTAGTCATGGCCATCGGACGAATACTAGCAGTTGGAGTGGTACGGTGGATTTGATTTGGTCCTGATGTCGATTGCCCGGGACTGGAACTCACTGGAGGACGTTGTGGTGTGACAGTTGCTCCTGATGCCATGGGTTTAATGTTAGCTGTGGGTGGATTCTCCGATATCGTTTTGTCAGCACTGGGGGGTTTGTTGCTAGTTTGTTGAGGTGCTTGCTGAATCTGTTGTTTTTGCTGTTTCTGTTGCACCAAAACGAGTTGCTTTTGATAAGCCTCAACCTGGCGCTGTAAAACTGGAATGCGTTGTTGCAATGTCTCTAGCTCGCTTTCAAGCGCTTGTTTAGCCGCACCTAATTCGCTATTCTCTCGCTCTAGTCGATTGAGTCGGCCTTCTAACTGAGAACGTAGGGCAGCAGTACGAACATTAAGTTCCTCACTTCCTTGTTCCAAGTTTTCAATTTTGTCACGTGCTTCTGTTAGTTGAGAAACAAGAGCTTCCTTCTCCTTGATGAGGTTTGGCAAGGACGCTAACTTTTGACGAGTTGTTTTCAGAACATTTGTAGCCTTCTCATCTTTTGAACGCATGGCTTGATTCTCTTGCTTAATTTGCTCCAGTTCGGCAGTCATTTGGGCTATCTGCTCCTCCAACTCCTGAATTCGCGTGGACTGAGCGACAGCCGTAGCAGCAGATGCCTCAGCTGTTGCAGCATTAGCAGCTTCATCTTGGACTGCTGTTGTCGTTGCCATTGCGGAATCTGCCGCTGCAGAAGCTAAGGTTTCTTTATCTCCGACTAGTTTTTCGTGTTCGACTTTGAGCTCCTCGTATTGTGTCTTGTACTTGCGAGCAATACGGCGTAACTGATTTGCTTGATCCGCAGCTTTGGCTGTTTCTTCATCACGTTTGGCAATAGCTGTAGTCATGTCCGTCTGGGCTTTTTGAGACTCCTCTTTGGCAACACGAGCTTCTTCCTGTAATTTATGCTGTGTTGTAATCAATTGCGTGTTGATTCGTTGAGTTTCAGTCAACTGCGTGGCTGTCTTGGTTTGGATCTCCTTCATGTGTTCCACTTGTTTTTGAATTTGTTCTAATTGCTTCTGAACCAGCTCCTTGTCAGTTTGTAACTTCTTAATCTCATCGGCTGTAGCTCGGCCTGCTCGTTCTTGCAAGGCGTTGGTTCTTGTCCTCCAAACCATAACTTGCTTGCGCAATGTATTATTCTCGGAAGTGAGCTCATCTAATTTACTGGCTGACTCCTGGTTTGTAGATCGCAATGGTTCCAATTCGGTTTCCAAAGCACTCACTTTAACCGTTAGTTCTTCAAGTCGACTGATAAGACCACTTCGTTCATCTCGCAACAGTCGGTTACTATCCGTAAGAGCATTCAGTGTTTCCAATCTACGAAGCATTTCTGTATGTTTCTCGGATGTCAGTGCAGATGTTGCAGACCGCTCTCGCTCATGATGCAAATTAGTCTAACGAACATAATTAAAAGAGTCATTAACTAATTTTCATTCTAGATTAGAGTTTTCATTTACCTGAGCTTCACTTGCAAGACGTTCGGCTTGTTCCAGTTGTGTCTTGAGACGCTGCGTTTCGGCTTCTTGTACTTCAGATCGGGAAATGGCAATTTCCTTTTCCCGACGCAGAAATCGAACGAGTTCGAGCAATTGATCAGTAGAACGCATATCTTCTTCACTGATGGAGACATTAAGCGAAGTGTTAGAATCGTCACCACTTTGCGTCCTATTACTCAAATATCATATTAGTCCAAATGCTGTAACTAAGTTAGAAATTTGTTACTAACCTGACGGCTATCTCCTGGCAACGTGTCGCTGCTGCCATGCGAGTACTTAAAGTGACAATCTGTTGTTGCATTAAATCAACCTGTTTGTCTAGATCGGAACAGCGTCGAGCCTTTTCACTGGCTTCTTTTTCCAACATTTCTTTCTGTGTTTCCCAACTAATGCGACCACTCGCAAGCTCAGTTTCTATTCTAGCTGAAGTCTGTTGAAGAACAGCTAATTGAGAGAGGGTCTGTTCGAACTGATCACGGACGGAATTAAGCTGTTCCACATCGGCTGCGTGCTGCATCAATTCCCTTTCGTACTTTTCTTGTGCTTCCTTGGCATTCTTTACTTGATCTAATGCTTCTTCGCGGGCTTTTGCTTCAGAATCTTCGGCCAATTTAAATTTCTCAGCCATTGAAGCTAATTCGGCTTCGAGTGCTGTAATGCGATTAGAAACTTCTTCTGACTGGTGCGCCGTTGCTTGACCCAAGATCGCCGCTCCCTCTTCCAAAGTCTGCAAAATTTTATAAATTTAATAACATGAATTCTATAATGATAAAATATATTATGTGATAACTGCGTGCAAATACCTTAAGTTTATTCTGAGCTTCTTGAAGGTTGCGGGCTAGTTCTGAACGATCTTCATTTAATTTAACCAAATGTTGTTCTGTTTCTTGCTTGAATGTCTGGCTGGCTTCGTTACTTTTGTTGAGCTGCTCTTCCATGCTATCGGCAATTGAACGGTATTGTTCGGCTTGTTGGCGAACGAGTTCCAATTGCTCTCGATGCTTGCTCGATTCCGTACGCGCTTCAGCCAATTGAGCTCGTAGATCACCAACAAGATCACTGTCATTAGCAGCAGCGACGGATGTTGGGGTAGTAGACAGTAAACGCGTTACTTGTCCTTTCCGAGTTGGAGATGTTAATCCTGTTCGCGATTCCGCCAGAGTCAAACGTTCACGAGTTGCTACCAATTGTGCTTCCGCATTGGCGGCTTTCTCTTCTGCAGCTTTCAAAAGAACTTGATCAGATGCAAGTTTATCTTCGAAAGATTTCACTGTTTCTCGATAACGTTGTTCCTCAAGATCTAGTTTCTTTCGTAGCAACTCAATTTGTTGTTCCAAAGCAGTGACGTTGTTCTGTAAACGCATTCGAGTTTCACATTCGCCACGCTCCAAATTTAGCTTGATCGATTCCAAGTTGGCATGAAGAAGGCCTTGGCTACGTCGCTCGCTTACTAATGCATTTCTCTCGACTAGAAGACGTTGTTCAGCATCTTTCAGTAATTGTTTTTCTTCTTGAAGCATCGAAACATTTACCTCTGCCCGCGCAAGGAGTTGCTGAGCATTCATAGCCTCGTCTATAAAATGCGGATCAAGAATTAAAATAACTTAAAGTGAATGATGTATTGTGAGAATATACCTCGTAGAACTGCAATGCTTTGCTCGTGTTTAGCGATTGTGGTGGCATACACCTTATTCTTATCTTCTAAAGCGTTTAACTGTTTCTTGCAAGAATCCAAATTACCCTAACAAAAGAAATTTTGTCATACAGGCTAACTAATTAATTAATACTTTTATGTGGTTACCTGCAGTAACTTTTCCTTCGAATCGGAATATTCGTTATGTGTACTTAACCGTACGTTCTGTGCCCTTAATTCAGCTAACTGGCCTTGAAGTGCTTGAATTTGGTGGTCTAAAGCAGCCTCCCTCTCTTTTTTTTCTTTAAGGATGCTTTGGAGTTTTGTCTCCTTCTCTTCCACACACTTTTTACTCTCATTAAGCTGCAGTTCTATGTCTGCCGGTCGAGCACTTTCTTGCCTAACTTGAGCAGGAGTTGACGTGACAACACTACGGAATTTGGACGGTGTTTGAGCGTCTCCTAATCCGGCTTCCTGTAAATGCATTGCACGTTTAAAAACTCATTTAATAAATATATAAATAACAAAGTTAACTGTCACCTGAAGTAGAATGCGATACATGTCTCGCTGTTGGATAACACTCTCCATCAGCTCTTCATGGCGCCTAAAAAAGTCATAAATATTAGACTTAGCTAATGAAAAAAAATGTATCTCTGATTAATAAAGTTTATACCTTCGAGTATCTCGAAGGTGTTCGACTTCAGTCAGTGCATTTTCCAATGCACGCTGAATTTTGGCGGTTTTGGTATCAATCTCACTCTGTTCAGCAGCGTCTTGCTTTTCGGTTACTTCACGGAGGGTGGTCAGCAACATTTGATTTTTCTGTTGAAGCTCCTCAACATCACGGAACGTGACGAGGTGGCGACTAATTACGGCAGCAGCCGATCCTTCACTGGACGTCACCTGGTCTTCGTCAGCGGGCTCGTCGCGTATCCTGTTACCTCGAAGCTCCTCAGTTTCACGAATGAGCAAACAAACTTGTTTACTCAGATCAGAAACTTGCTTCTCGAGACGTTGAGAAGTTCGTTGAGACTGTCCCAGCATACGGCGAGCTTCGAGAGCATTTTCTCTCTCGGTTTCCGCTTCTTCTACAGCTAAATCAAGTTGTCTAGTTAAATTGGCAACCATTTCAATTGATTTCTCATAGTCTTCTCGCTGTCGAGCTATGGTTGGCGCTCGATCTTCAAGTTCCTGTAAACAACCGTAAAAGAATTTTAATTAGCAAACGATCAAAGAAAAATATTTATTCTTTACCTGGAGAATCTGATCAATATAGTTATTCAGCTTTTTATTCTCTTCCTCTTTGAATAGCATTTGCTCGGAAATGGAGACATATTGACTATAAATCTGCGTCAGGGTCATTCCTGATTTCAACAACCTATGAATTAAAATATTTATATCTAATTAGGTTGATTAAAAATACGGAACACATTCTATTACCGTGAAGCTGCAGCAGCTGATGGTGACATAGCTTCTATGTTTTCTTCAGTTATTAAACGTGATTTGTTGGGATCAAGTAAGGCATTGGCACGTTCAAGTTCTTTCTTTAATTCCCCATTAGTTTCAGAACTTTTCTGTAATTGGTCATTTAGCTGATCAATTTGAGCCTTAGAATCTGTTTCCAGGTTTCCAAATCGCACTGAGGCATCACGAAGTAGTCTTTGCAATTCTTCGGTAGTTTTGGTAATTTCATCAGCTTTGGCTTGGGCGTCTTCACTCGATGCTTTGTACAAATCACAAAGTCTCATTTGAGATCTCAGCTCATTTCTGTAAGATGATTAACGATTTATCATTATTCCAGTAATATTTTAAACTTTGAATATTACCTATTATTTTCGGACATTTTCATTTCTGTTTCACTTAGTTCCTTGAGTTTATCGTTTAATTCTTTAGTATGTTTTTCGTGTCGCTCAATTGTTGTTGTTAGTTCACCGATGGATTTCTGAGCGATTCGTAACTAAAAAAATAAGTTTAGAAATAAATTATTACAATTGAGTAATGCTAGTGTTAATTATGCAAAAGAATACCTCTTCAATTTTCTCAGACAAATCTGCTTGCAGTTCTAGCACCTTAGAAGTCTTCTCACGTCTGATGTTCATAACCTCCTTTGTTCTGGATTCAAGTTCATCTTGCAAAAGCCTCTGCTGTCGAACAATAAGTTCCCGTTCTTGATTCAGCCTTTTTTCTCTACAAAATATTACATTTTATTTTTACCTACATTTAAACTGAACAAAAGTATAGAACTTACTTGTAATCCAGAGCAAGCTGTTGGCTGTTAAGTTCTTCAGTTTTTATAAGGGCTTCAGATTTTTCTTTATTGGCATGAACAAGTTGATCAGTTAAAGCCTTGAGCTCCCCTGTAAGTCTATCCAGGTCGTCATTTCTTCTTGAAAGTAGAGAATTAAGATTATCCTTTTCTTCTGAAAGTGATTCCTTTTCTTTCTTCCACTCTTGGTGAGTAGCTTCCAGTCTAAAACAGATACCAGATAAATAAATAATTTACAAGATCAAAATAAAAATATCTTACAAAGCCAGTTTTGATCCAACATGATTGAGCTGATCTTGTGAGGATGCAAGATCGGCTTCTACCTTGGCTTTCCCATCTGTCAATTCTTGAATTAGAGATTCCTCTCTTCGTGAACGATCTTGTAGTTGCTGAAGCTGTGAATCCAACTCAAAACACTGTTGTTCTGTAAAGAAGTACAATAGCCACATTTGATGTTTACTCTCCACATGCCAAATAGTTACAATATAAAGGCAAACTTACCAGACTGGGTTTGGAGCTTGGCAAATTTGATATTCAGGTGGTTGGAATCATTTTCATGCTTTTTCAATACCTCTTCTAACTTAATTTTTATCGAGTCATTTAGAATTTTAAATTCATCTTCCGATAAAACTAACGACAAGAGGCTAACGGCCGCCATTGAAAAGGACCTTTATTAAAGAAAATGAGGTTTACAACGAATAATATTAAATGAATGTTTTAAACAATTATTTTAAATTTTTTTACCTCGCCGGGTAGGAAAATAAGATCGGTAGATACTGTGGTAGAACAGGTGATGTCTGAGCTTGGCGAGAGCGTGAGTAAAATTTGTAGACTAAACTTTTTTCGTCGTGGGCCCTCAAACCTGGGCATCAAAATTCGTAAGCAAACGTTGCCAAGTTGTTTATTGTTTGTTTTATCCACGACGTAGAACAAGGCGGGAGCGGGACGGCGGGAGCGGAACTGAAGAAGCGGGAGACTGCAAAAGAACCTCAACGGAAACTGTAACATGCCTAAATGTTCAATCTCGGGGATAGAACGCTTTTTTTACGTTAGGTTACTCTGGTTACTCATAACCATCATAACCAACATAATGCTGGCAATAAATGTAGGAGCATTCCAAAGACGTCGACACAACTACGTGACTCGTAAGGTTTATATTAAAATAAAATAAGAAATAATACAATAAGCATGAAGGAAGAAAGCGATGTAATTTGTTAAACGAAATAAATTTAAACATTTGAGTATACCTATAATTAGGGAAGGAAAAGACCATGCTCTTTTTTGAAGTGTATACAAATGACAGTTATGATTGTTTTTGTTTGTTTTTTAATTATTATTATTAATATTATTATTAATCAAATGTTGTCCAAGATGACTTGTCGGATGTAAGGAAGGATTCGTTAGGTTTGGCGCGTTCGGGTCCAGAGACAGTTGGCCCAAGATTGGTTCGTGTGAACGCCAATAGATTGCTGAACGGATCCGATCCTGTATCAAAACGGCTGGTGTAGCCCTTAAAAGTAGTTGATCCACCACTACCACTGCTGGGTCCAGATGGCACTTGGGGTTCTGCGATCTGTCGCGGAACGTGGAAGGAATAGACCGGATTAGACTGGGTTACCCGCGTTGGTTCTGGTTCCGTTCGAAGAGCTCCTAAAGGATCAAATTCATCGACTGGCGAGAGTGAAGTTGCCGAGTCCAGACGAATCAAATCTACTTGTGCTGCACTCTAAAAAAATATTATGGGTTTAGTAAAAATAAGTACTCGGAAATTCTAACACAAATGCGACTGGGCGCTAAAAATGCATGCGATATTCAAACCCACACGAAAACAAAAATTACCTTAGGAGACAGTGGACTACTTTGTGGCTCGGTAGTACGCTTACGAGAACGGAGGGGTGGCAGGGGAATCGGTTGAACAGAATAAGGTCCAGCGTTAAGGATAGGTGCACTATGTTGACGTAGGACAGGGTTGGCAACAGGGGAAACAGGGGGACTGGATAAACTGGGTTTACGCTGCAAATTTTCAAACAGAAAAAAAAAAACGAAATAATAAAATAAACAAAACAGAACCAGCAACCATCAGCACAAAAAACTAAACATTGGAAAACCAGCAAGCAATAAACTGAAATAGTCACAATTGTAAAAGTTATTACTGAACGATCTATGGCGGGTGGTGTTGACGCGGAAGACGCTGTCTTGGCCAAAATATCCTTCATGTCGTCCATCAAGTTCAAATTGAGAGGTATCATGTTCAGTTCATCTTCAGTACCGCTCTCATCCGAACTGGAACTCGCTCCATTGGTTCCGGTAGGATATCCAGGACTGGATCCGCTAACATGGTAGTGTTGACTGACCGAAGTCTCACACCGACGTAAAGAATGGTTTCGATCTATGAAGTTCGAGTTAATCTGGTGTGTTAGGGTCGAGGGTGACACTACAGTTCTCCTTTGATTTGCCGACACGTCGCTGCTGCTGAACTTCGGAGACGAGGGTGCGGAGCGTGGTTTGTCGCGCAATTTAGTATTAGCAGCCGAATATGCAGCCCCTTCTAGTTCCCTGTTAATCTGCATGTCTTTGAATTTCGAACGAACTTCTCTATAAGCTGTCCGACTCTTTTCCTTGGCTAGTCGCCCAACAGTTTTGACAGCGTTCCGCATGGCTGGATTCGCCTAAAAACAAGCAAAAATCTAATTAAAACAACAAATAAACGGGGTACTAAATCAGTAATTAATATACCTTTTTAAAAAGAGCACCACTTTCTTTTCTCATGGTGCTTGACCATTCTTTGTACTGTTGTTTTAAGCGACTACTCGATTTGTCAGAGTACAGGCAAGCCTCTAATTCAAATTCGTCCGAAAAACCCTAGTAAACGAATAGAACATTTATATCTTCGTTTCAAAATTAACGATGGCTGGGTTATATTACTTGTCCCGAGTTTAACATTTCCAGTCTTTCTTCAATAAATTGTTGAAAGATTTGCAATTGAAGCATTGACTCCAGAAAAGGGCGTAGAGGTAGCGGTCGTGACTGCACTAGAGCATCTTCGCAAAAAGTGATTTGCTCCCCTTGTCGAAAGCGAAGCGCATCGCGGTAGCCTCCAATGAGCTGCACAAGAGCTCGAAGAAATACACGAGCAACACCGTCGCCCATCATGTTTCCTGGAGTCTTTAGTCGCCGCCGCATGCCAGATACCTATTAAAATTGAAAAATTAAGCTCCCAAATTAAGAGCTATAACTTGACCATGTTAAATTTCTCACTATATCTGGCGGCAAGCGTTCCAAATCGTCAAACGGGGTTTCGATGTGGTTGGAATCGACATTCAAAACTACGAGTTCGCCTAATTCAGATTTTCGAACTCTCTATAAAGCAGATAAAAGTAATTATAGTAATTCAATGAAATTTTTTTTATCAGTATGCTATACCTCCCAAGTAGTGGATGGAACACCAGACAAGTAGGGCTAATGAAATAACCAACCAATATAATTAGTGATGACTCAACAAAGCGTAGTAGTAAAAAGTGGCACGAATAAAATTACAATCGAATGAAATATTATCAGGGTTATCACTTATTGAACGACTTATACATTTACTTATTCAAATTTTACCATAGGGGCAAGTAGGTAGTCCATTAAATGTGGAGGAAGAACAGGGATGTATATGTGCTGCCAGATCTATAATTCCATTAGATGCTGAAAGTTATGCAGAATCAATATTAATATGTATGCCAGATCTTTACCATGGGGTAGATCACAGCATTAGCAGCTTGGATACAAGCGCTAAGTCGAGATATTCTGGAAGAGACCATGACGATGCGCCGTTCGTGCAACATGGAAGCAAAAATTACCATCATGTTGTGGGCATCGACGGCATTAAAATACTCGGTCAGATTTCTCTACATATTGAAGAAATTGACAAATTTAGTCATTCAAACTCATCTTGTCTGATTAGAACCTTGTCTTATACTTACATTCTCAGGAATGCTGGGTAGGGTGTATGTATTGGGGCATTTACAAGTGTAAACTCTATGAGCTCTCCCAAAAGGGATATGAAGAGTTGTACTTGGTGCAGGAACATCTCTTTGGTAGAGTCCTTCCAGAAAGCTATTCAGATCTTGCACTGCTTGCTCTTGCATCAATTCAGCAATCTGATTGAGAATTTTGAAGAAAAATTCATGCCAGGGTAAATAACTGATGATAACTAGTGCTGTTTGAGCTCCTGGTGCTTGACGACAGAATCCAAAAGTCCATTTTGAATCTAGGCTTGTTAGCACGAAGGAAAAGTGTTGGACTGTGTTGCTGAGAGAATAAAAAATAATTAGATAATGGAATTTAAAATGTAAAAATAGTGCATCTTACCATGGTACATCACAAGGAAATGCAAACAGAGAAACTTGCTTTAACATTTCATCATCTTTAAAATTTTCCGGGAACTTTTGAACAACCCATGGCTGCTTGTTGGAGGTTTCAGGACTCACTATTTCACAGAAACACTCGATGAGGTGTTTAACATCGTTTCTAAATAAGGCAACGAAATTAGATCAATTATAAACTGCTTCAGGCAATAAACAGCTGCAAAGACACTGATTGTGCAAAACAGTACAGATGAAGGCTATTTCAAATCAATTAAAGTAACTTTGCAACACATACGAACCTTAATCTAGATCCCATTTCGAAAATTGGGATTCTACGTTTTCTGGTTCCCTAACATAATTCAGTTTTCGTTCGTCATATCACTGATCCAGATTTTTTGACAGCAGTCACACACTCACCACTCAAGACTCAATCTGTTTCACTTTTGAGTTGGTCTGCTTCTTAAACATACCGTTAGATGGCTCATAGTCCAGGAGCGTGTACAGGACCAGCGCAGGTATATAGGATAGAGAGTCTTTTTTTTTTATAACTTAAAAACAAATTTTTTAATTTTTATATATATATTTTTTATATTGTGTCGTCTAGAATTAGAAATAGTAATATTGATAACAAATGATGTAACTCACGAGACGTTTTCAAAAAGAGCTTTGTTGCGCAATTGACATTTCTCTTGAAATTTTTCAAGAATACACAGTTTTCGTCAAGATCGTTACATTCTCAATCAATCAAGTTCAACATACCTCACAACGAAGTTTAGGTTACAACAATATTTATCTTCGAGAAAAGACTTCTCGTTGTTTACGGGTACTAATATTCTTCGACACTATTGAAGATCTTATTTTCCTGCCCAAACATTTACTTGGAACAGATAATCCAAATATTCAATAGTGCGATGCGGCAGGCAACATCCAGCTCGCAGAAGAATATAGTTAATAATATCACGAAATAAAGTTAGTTAATAAAGGACTCATGTCCTTATATAGCACTGACCAATTCACATTTATTGCAGGGGATGTGATCTGTACGCAAAAAAGTATTTTGGGTCCAAGCCAATTAAAAATGGATGCCCCATCAGCAGTACGATAAAACTCATTTTTTGAAAAGCATAAAAATCACACAGTTAAGCATTAATAAATATAATTAGACATATCTGCCACGGATCGGTGTATTCGAACCTTATAGGGATTATACTACTTTCCTTATACGGGCATATAATACTTCCGCCGACTTGTCGCATCTTTTCAATACACGATTTTTTTCCCTATTACATTGATGCAGGCATTTCTATTAGCTTATTTTTTGTTTCTTTTTTTACTCCTGCACAATTCTTCGCCTTCCATCGATCAGGATTGAATCGTTAAAGATGTGGAAGAAACGGCCCCGGGAATACTTATACTCACCACTCACCAAAGGGATTTCAACGCGTAAACTGCTGCCGCACGACGACCGACGGAAGAAACGGAAGAACGGTGCAAACGAGCAAGACAAAGATCGATCTGCTGGCTTGACTTATTTTCTTTTGGCTTTATGGGCAAACACACAAAAAAATAGACGACGGCAATAAAAAGGTTAAAAAGACCCTGGTCTAGCTTAAAATGCCATCCAAAATCGGAAAACGAATTCGCCAGTGCCTCTAGCTTTATCTATATGCATTTTCCATCATAATTTAAAAGGGCCAGCAGTTGTTTAAAAAACTCGAATAAAGATCTCTCTAACACATAAATCCTTTTATACCGGTACGCAGTTTCTCGGTCCGCGCGTTCAGCAGCTCGGCTTTTTTATATTCCACTAAGACGAAATTGAGTCAAGCGCTTTTCTACCTCACCGTGAAAATCGGCTGTCGCTTTCATGTGTGCCGTCTATGTACATATGTTATACGGCAAGCAAGCCAAGGAAGTAAAAGGGTCTCTCCGCCGCCGACGTCTGATGGGAAACTTTGGCTTTTTAATGTGGCGGAAGTGCTGCTGCCGGCCGAGGAGAAGCCGGCGGCCCTCTGTCATCCTTTATCTCATACATCTTTTTCTTTCCTAGAGACGCTCGTTATGTGATGGTACTAGGCCTACTTACGTAATCGCATGAGAGTATCCCAGCTGTATATATATATAAACATCTAAAACAGCTCACATAAAAATACATGTCCACTTGAGTGTATTATAGATGTTGGATATATAGAAAGAGATTCACGGCGGTCGCTCGGTTCGCGCTCCACTTGGCCGGCTCAACTCATTTCCAGCTACTATAATGTGGAAAGTCGAGCCTATTTCCGGTCTCTCCGATTTCAGGCTGCTCCTGCTTCTATTTTCGAATTATTATATTCTCTGAACTGATTTCCCCTCTTGTAAAAATGTTATTAGGCTAGTTTGAGACTACTGCGTCCATCCGTTTTGATCCATCTTATGGACATATAAAAGGCCCTAAACTCCTATAAAAGGTCGTGTGGCATCTAGTTGTATATGTTTAGCTAGTTTCCGTGCTAAATTCATTTAATTTAATTATTAATTTAATTTCATCGTTTTATTGATTTAATATTTATCCGTTTTTTAATATTATTATTTTCTTATTTGTCGAACGGTTTGAGCGTCACCGGTTTCCATCCCAGAACTCATTAGTATGCCTGCAAACCTTCTGGCCCATATATCTGCCCCTGTTATTACTAATCCACATTTATATGTTATTCACAGACCAGGCTAACTGCTAGCCATTATATTGACTCTTCTAAGATATTATTTGCTGCCCATGCACGAATTGTCTTATAGACCTTATTAGTATCCAAAGGTATGGGTCAAGCCGACCCCTAAGCGGCGCGTTACAGTGTGAAGGGTGCCGTGAACAGCCGCTTTTTATTTGGCTCGCCCGATGTGGTTGTTCCCTAGGAGTGCATGACAAAAATGATTTCGATTGGTCGAAGTGAATGCACTCTAAGTAATAATATTTGCTATACGTGTGAGTTCTCTCTTGTAATAGAGAGATGTTCTTTGGTTGTGGTTTCTTTATATTGAGCAGGCCGCTCGGCTGGATTGTATACGGCGGATTTTCTCGCGCACTTCCGGCGAATCTTTCGGTTGACCGATGTTGATGAGCAACTGCCATGTTATGTCATTTCAAACACTTTTGAATGTTTAACCAAATTAATTGCACTTTTCTGACATGCCGATGCCATCATCCATTTCCAATCTGTTTCACTTTTGAGTTGGTCTGCTTCCTTTACATGCCGGTAGATGGTTCAATGTATAGGAGGAGCAGACGAAGTATTGCCTCAAAACCATTTTTCTAGTTTCCTACCTAGCGCATTGTCCAACGTGAACAACTGAACACGTCGTCGTCGTGTAGTGAAGTCGTGAACTCGTGATCAAAATTGTTCACAGTGGACTAGATTAAACCATAAAAACGAAATTTGAATATAAATTATGTAAGTGATATTCTCGTTTCATGTCACATTTTTAAAAACTTAGCTATGTAATGTAGGAGATTCTCTCACCCATTTAAGTTCAGACTTATATCTGCTTGAGAAGAGTTTAAGCAACATCTCGCGTTGCTAAACTTAACAGTAGCCTGTTGCTTTTAATTGTCTTTATCTTAAAGTAGCTAGCTACATTTTTGGCCATTGTTAATTTCATGCATCTTTTTTTCCCTAGGGAGTAGGGACATGTTAGATTTGGATAAAGTCAAGTCAGGCTTGTTTGTTTTTATCATGGTTTTAGGTTTTATCAGAAAGAAATATTTATGTCATTTTTAGCATGTTTTTCATCCTTTATAGACTACTGTCCTATCACATATGTTGTGTGGTATCCCAGATCTTAATAAAGATGCATGAGCCTTATTGATCGTAGATTTTGTTCTTCCTTAACAAGACAATTTGCTGTTGACACATCTTACATGCTACTTATACGGCTTTATAATGCAGGGACACTATTAAAATGTTCATTTGATTTTCCATTTTATTATTTCAAAACAGTATGGGCAAAAATAAAGGAGGGAAAAATAAGCAGAATCCCGTGTTCCGAGTCGCAGGTGGTAAAGCTGCAAAGGCTAAGGCAAAATTTAAGGCTCAGCCTGTTAACACAAATTTAAAAAAGGTACTTTTGATGAAAACGAGACATTCAAGTTTATACCACAAAAAAATTCCCTTTTCTCTAATTAGTTGAATGCAAACACTCGAAAGAAGATCGAGAATTTGGATAATAGCTTGGGCCAAGTTCGAGCCAGCCTGACAGCCCTTCCAAAAAAGAAGGAAGTAATTGTTAATGAAGATATTCCGCTTCCTCCAGCAGATATCAACCAGGCAATCGATAACATTGCTAGCTTATAAAGATGTTTCATGAAACAGCAATCACATTTCGTTTCTTAAATGCGTCGACCTTTCAATACAAAAATGTTTGTTGAGATTGATTTGGTCTTTTCTTGAAGGCGTATATTTTGAATAATAATAGATATTTCCAAATGATTTTTCTGTGACTCTTTTCGTTCAGCAGAAAATAACCGCAAATATTTTTTTATTAAAAACTTTTTGACTTCTACTAAGGATTAATAGCAAAGGGTGTTCTCCTCGTTCAACAGAAATTGGTGAGTTTTAGGAATTAGTGTTTATAAAATACAACTAACATATGCAGCATTATGAAAATTATCATTACTCTTTGAGAAAATTGCCGAGAGGTTATTAACACTAGATGGCGATTGAATTTAGAATGCGCAATGTACGTATTTGTCTACTCTACAATCTCATCGGTCATTTTATTGATAATCTTTTTCTGTAAAGCTCCCCTCTCTAGTTCAGTAACCAAGTTTGGTTGGTTAAAACGTGCTGCATAGTTTATCCTCTTGTTTTGAAATAGGAGACGGCGATGAAGAAAATTATTTTCCTCTTTCTACTTCTGGATTTTTTGAATGGTTGGGCAGAATCAAACTCTCAAAAAAGCAATCTTCGATTTCCATTTGATTTACCAAAAGGAGAAGGACCCTGGATACGCCCATCGATCGGCCAGATTTGGCCTCAGCCACAACTACAACAGGTCTATTCAAAAAAATAAAACTGTCTGTGTTAAATTATTGTCAAACTAATCCATTTTTATGTTTCAACAGTCTACCAACAATTTCATGGTACTGAGACCAAACGACTTCCAATTTCAGGTATTGAGTTTACTAGTATAGCTGCTATATGTACCGCAAGAACTCTTTTAGCTCTAATAACGGTCTTTTGCTTCGTGTATATGTAGATCACTGGAAATACCTGTGATATTCTTGAAGAAGCTATTCATCGTTACCACGATTTAATATTTTTCCCCAAAAAAGGAAGTGGAACTGCAAAACGATTTTTGAAGTTATCTAAAAAGTACAGCTCGTCTTGGGAACAGAATGAACATTTCCGAGGTTATCTCGATACGGTTGCCCTTCATGTAATGCAACCGTGCGAAACTTATCCCTCACTCGACATGGACGAGCACTGTAAATCGTAAACATTGGGTATTTCTTGAAACTTATCATTTATCGAAAATATCTTCTTTAGATGAGATTAAGATAGACGCGACCGACAAGCCGCGCGAAGGTATCATATTAAGTCAGAGTGTTTGGGGGATATTGCGAGGATTGGAATCCTTTAGTCAACTGATCTACGCATCGCAGAATGGTATCGCGGTAAGTCAGCGTTGGTTTTCAATCTGCATATTGTCTTCGCTTCATCCAATTCAAAATAATCTTTAAATTGTTTTTTTAAGTTTCAAATCAATTCGACCATGGTGATGGACTTCCCAAGATTTCCGCATCGTGGGTTGTTGTTGGATTCATCTCGACATTTCTTACCCCTTGATGTTATCAAAGATAACTTGGATTTGATGGCTCAAAATAAACTGAATGTGTTTCATTGGCATATAACGGATGACCCATCTTTTCCGTACGAAAGTAGGAAATTTCCAAGTCTAAGGTGATGTGAAATTGACGCGGAATTGATTCTTCGTTTCTTTTCTTCTTTTCGCTGTTATTTTGTTTTGTAATAATTACCTATTCCTACCCAACAGCCAGCTAGGATCGTTCAGTCAGTACAGCCATGTGTACAGTCCTTCGGACGTTCAAGACATCATCCAGTATGCACGTATGAGAGGTGTTAGAGTCATCCCAGAGTTTGACACTCCTGGTAATTATAGAAATTAAACTCTTTCATGTTGAATTTTAAAATTCTATTGTATACAAAAAATTATTTATATTGGGCAACCTTTTTTTTTCTAGGGCACACGCAATCTTGGGGGCCGGGTTCTCCTGGTTTACTTACACGTTGCTATAAAAAAGACGGAACGGCGGACGATTTCTTTGGTCCTATAAATCCAGTTCCTGCCAAAAATTACAAATTCTTGAAAGAATTCTTTGCTGAAACATTTGAAGTGTTTCCTGACGCTTACATTCATCTTGGAGGGGATGAAGTTGACTTCAGCTGCTGGTAATGAATTTAGTTTAAAATTTGCAAACATATTGGAAAATGCTAATGAATATTTAGTGTTCAAGCTAGTAATAAATATGGTTATCTTTGACTGAATTAGGGCAAGCAATCCGGAAATTAACAGTTTCATGAAATCACGGGGGTGGGGACAGGACTTTGCCCGTTTGGAACAGTTCTACATGCAACGCTTAATAAATGTTACACAAGATGTGACGAAAGGCGATATGCGTTACTTGGTGTGGCAAGAAGTTATTGACAATAATGTCGTCTTGCCAACTGACACTGTGATACACGTCTGGAAAGATGGCAATAAATTCCACGATGAACTGGCTCGAGTAATTTTTGATAACGTCCTTCCACTTACCCATGGTTACTTATTTATTTAAATTTTATTTATTTTCAGGTAACTAAATTTGGTTATCGAACCGTTCTTTCATCACCCTGGTACCTCAATTATATCAATTACGGCGTGGATTGGGATCGCTACTATTTAGCTGAACCGTTGGCATTTAACGGAACTGAAAGCCAGA
Organism: Daphnia pulicaria; assembly: GCF_021234035.1. Classification (NCBI taxonomy): domain Eukaryota; kingdom Metazoa; phylum Arthropoda; class Branchiopoda; order Diplostraca; family Daphniidae; genus Daphnia; species Daphnia pulicaria. The sequence goes on from NC_060913.1 coordinate 10,972,675, forward strand.
AACGTCTAGTGAGCTATTGAAACTGGTCGTTGTCATGGTTACGATCGAACTGATTTAATTTTATTGTACGTGCATTACTCCAAAATAGGTAATTGGAGGTGAGGCCTGCATGTGGGGAGAATTCATCGACGCTGTAAGTGTGACATCTACTACATGGCCTCGGGCTTCGGCCGTTGCTGAAAGGCTTTGGTCGAATGCTAATGTCAATGATGCGCGGCTCGCCGCCCCACGCTTGGAAGAACATAGGTGAGCTGGAGAAACTCTTTTGGATGTAGATAAGCAACTCGTTTCCTTCGACATAATCACAATTTTTCTAAATTAGGTGTCGTTTACTCCGTCGCGGCTTTAGTGTTAATCCGATCAATGGCGTCAGCTATTGCGATGTCGAATGGTGATTTTCGTTATCCGCCAAAGAAAATTTGAATATATTATACGCATACACAGACATAAATAGCTTCGAACATTGCATGTTAACCTATCGCTAAAAAATAAATATTACTAGTAGATTAGATTTGAGATGGAAATAACTCCTTTATTTAAGAAAATGATCGCAAAACAATTTTCGCGGAAATTGGACGTTTGATTGACGGATAGCTGAATTGTTAAAGATCACAAAATTCGTTGGCTGAAACCAGAACTTTTATAATTTGTACAGCATCTACTTATTCTGCGCATCAAGGTTTGGGCAATAAATATCTGTAAGTCGAGAATCGATGTAGTTTAATAGCCCGTGCAATCTTTTTCGGATCCGGTGTTTATCATCTGGTGAGCACTTAATAATTATGGATTGAAACGAATGCTCATCGTCGTCCGCAGAGGTTTCTTCTGTGCATTGTCCTTTAAGAAGCGATTGAAACACATAACAATAACTATGACTCTTATATTAAAAATGAGTTGGCTAATATCTTTACCTGATTTATAACAAGATCTGATATAAACATGACACAGTTCTTTAGTATTGGGCCCTTCATGAACTTTTGAAACAAGATGGTCAATCAAACGGTTGACTTGATGTAGAGCTTCTTCTTCGTGATTGCTACGTTTCGTGGTTACTTTTAAATTTACATCCATCAATGTATGGGTCAAGTCATCAATTACAGTAACTGCTTCCTCTCCTAGTCCTAAGACATATAATAATGTGATTACAGGCTGGGTAGTAAATCCCAACATTTAGAATATTGCAACAAAAATATAAATTGAATAACATTGATAAATAATTTCTATACAGAAACTCAACCAGTCTAACCAGCAATTGATGGAGATGGGGTTGTACATTCATCTCTAAGGTTCATTAAGGCAGTAAAAAGTGATTCTTGATCATCTTCAAGCAGTAATGCCCTTGCCTTGAAATTTCTAACCATTCTGGCAAGTCCTTTAAAGTAAGAATTGCGGTGTTCAGGAGAAGCAACGGGAGATCTTTCAGAACCTATATTCGAGCGATAACAAAGATAATTATAAATCAAACAAATTTACCTACATTATCCTTCCTTTACTTTCGCACGAGAGGGCGGATTCACACTCCGTAATGGTAAGGTTCATCGGTTCGTCGACAGAACTCATTTTTTTAACGTACGTTTTCACACGGAAACGGATAGTCAATTGAAGCGCGATGACCACCGACGTAAATTTTTGGATACGACCTTCGACTGTTGGTATAGGAATTGCAATATCGGACGTTTGTTTCCAGGAAATCAAACGTTTATAATAAAGCGATTTCTGTGATCGAACATTGCCAAATTCTAATTTATTTGGATTGCATTTCCTTTCTTTTTTTCATTTTTTAACAGCTCACAAGTCACAACAGATATGTAGGAATAAAAAACAATACATAATTTTTTAATTATTTTGAATCGCAAAAACAAACTAAACTCTACATTTGACAAACAAAGAAGCAACAATTTGAAAAATGCGTTCTGTTTTATTTTTATTGTTTCACAGTTTGTTCCTTGCAACAGAAATATTTAAATATGTACATCAACAAATAAATGTGCAACGGCAATAAATTAATCCGGTCAATTATGGGGGTAAATGACCATAATGAATTGTTACTGTGCGGTAAAAATTGAATAATGAACGAACCCACTTTAGACGATGGTATTGAAACATATTCCAGGAATACCATCCTCAACAATGACAACGGGGGGCGTTACTATTTCCTTTTCGAAGAAGACATCCCGAATACCATCCTTTGTTACCTTTATGCAAAAGCGACGATCAACAAACTGGTATTAAGATTTGAAGAAATAAAGACGATTACCTGGTAAGGTGCTGAACCAGATGGTAGAGAAGAAGACTTTATTAAAGTTGCCCATCTGAAACTTCGTGATGGATCCCAATCTAAGATAAGTCGTAAAGTAGGAGCGTGTCCCCAGGATGTTCCCAAAGCAGGAGTTAAACGCCCTTGTCCTTTGGAATCAAATTTGGTTGTCATTTGATTCGTTACAACTACCTAATAATAAAAACCAACATTATTTTTTACATCCGTCAACTTATAAATGCATATAATATTTACAGCGGTTCCAAAATCAACAGCCATTCTGCTGAGTTCGGCAGCAATCTTATGAAGCACGCGACTCCGTAAAGCCGTATTTTCCAGATCATGACGAAAGTGAAAGGCTAAGCTGTCTATTACAATCAACTTCACCTGTTAGAAAAGCAAGGAAAAATTATAAAATGACATAGGACAACTTACAAGATATAGACGAAATGTGTAGCATATATCAACCTGGCGATGTGATTTAAGAAACTCTTTGAGTATCATTACGCAGGACAAAAGATCAGTCACTTCCTTACATCGGTATACGTAAATATTTTCTCTTATGGATGCCAAATTCCAGGCGTCAACTGGTAAATTCATAGTCTTCCTACAATGTTCTACACAAGCCTGACTCATATCTGCAAATAAGAAACCAACCCCAAATAATTAAATCTTATATTAATAAAATTAATAATTAGTTGTATTCATCACATTAAATAATAAAGAAGTATAAAAGTAAATTAGTAAACATAAAACCTTCAAGTCTAGAAGCATTAAAGCTTCCTTCAGTATCAATGAAGATGGCTTGACCCTGTATTCCTCCACATTCTTCTGGTATTTGAACAGTAACACACAATTGCAGACTAAAAATCAGTAAAAATAACAATAAAATAAAAATCAGTTCACAAATTATTATCAAAATTGATAAAGCTATCAATGATCATTTACCAGAGCTGAGTTTTCCCAACACCGGCAATTCCAGAAATTTCTGTTACTTTAGACAGAGGCACACCTCCACATAGTATTTCATCAACATTTTGACTCAAAGTTACAATAGGATGAAGAAGTTGCTCTTCTCTTAGAATTTCTAATGCAGTTTTTGTGTCAAGAAACTTTCCCATTGGTTTCCCCACGAGATCTAACACATCTGCAGCATCTTCAACAGATATCTCTGCACCTACGGAAAATATAAACAACAGATAAATTGATAAATTACTTGTTATAAAAATTAAAAATGCAAATACTAGATGAGAGCTCCGAAGGTCGTAAGTTTAGAACTGAACCTGTAGTAAGAAAGCCGGCTTTGTTTAACTTGGTCTGAATAGATGCAGGAATAGGATAAGTAGATATTGGGCGACTATTTGCATTGTTGGTAGCCATATTTTCTCAAAGTAAGCTGAAGTAATTAAATTTCTTAATGGATTGTAGAGTATGTAGACTGTAATATATAGAAGACAGTTATTAAAATGTTGGCTGGGAATTACTAGCAGACGTTTGCCGTTTCTATTTACTTATTTAATTTTGCAACTGGCGCTCCGCGATCAACAGCAAATCAGAGAGCAAGAGATTGGACACTACTTTAAGCGCCACCTGCATTTGAACACAAGTTCATACAGATTTATAGTTTACCATGCCACTCGAACAGGCTTATATTCATTATTTTTAAGCTGGAAAAAACTTTAAAATTCAATTTTATTTTTGATCCTTATACGCCAGTCAAATAGGATTTAAAAAAAAAAAAAAAAAAAAAAAAAACAGTCACTCACTGAGTCACTGTCAGTCTGTCACTGGGCGCTACTAGTGAGCGATTTCAGAAACTACAAATCAACGTCTGCACTGTTGTGACTTGTGAGTTGTCTTGCAGAGCAGTAGACAGACGACTAGACATCTCAATGTCACTTATTTGATTCGATCACAGGTGTGATCACTTATGAAATTATAATGAAAAACATCCGTAAACCAATAGTGAACAATCGAAGCACAAATGGCTTAAACTCGAATTCGAACCACAAGTCTGCCATCTTTTCCGAAGGCATGAATTTAAACTATATGAGGACCTTCCAGTCAGATCCAAATTCCCCCAAACACATCTCTATTTCTTATGTGTCATCTGATCACAGTTTAGTTTATGAAAGTGTGGTATTGTTTTATTCTCTTTCTGCCTTTCTGTTACAAATTCTACACTTGTATAGAACAGTTTGGTGGCTCCCACAGTCGTATGAGAAAAACGCTCTGGTAAGTGAATGATGTGTTCTGTTGTGAAGAGTTTTATTTGAGACTAACATATTTTTGGCTATTCTTTTCTAGAAATTTTACTTGATCAATCCTTATGTTATTTGTTTTGTCTTGACTCTTGTCATACCAAGATGGTTGTGGACTTGCTGCAAAACCTTGATCATCAGTATTTTCCCACAATCATTGCAAGAGGGAATTAAACATTACTGCCAAATGATTCTTCTTGCAACACTTGCAACAGTTCACTTCTATTTTCTCTTTCTCATTGCCTCTGAAGATCCAAGTATAGATAAGACCTACATTAAAGGACATCCCATTTTCAGACTGTGTTGTTTAATTTATCCGTAACTAGTATTCAAATGTTTTTTTACATTTAAACATTTTTTTAAATTTCTAAATTTTTGTTTTTAGAACTCTTGTTATGGCCACAACTTACAGGAGTGAATTCAAAAATTTTCTAGAACTAGTCCCTAACCCAATTGGAACTAGTGATGTTTTGTTGCAATCCTCTCAACTCCAGCATAGGTACCCACTCAGTCATATTTTGAGTGTAATTTATATTCATATAATTTATAAAAATTATATACATTATTTGTATTAAAATCTAAATCAATTCAAGATGTTCCAATGACCCTGCCCTTGTGCGACAAGAAGTAGAAACATTAAGACAGGTATGATGAAACCTAGATTACAATTTTAAGTTTTGTTGTTGATCTCTTGATTATTACAGGACTTTAATTGCCGTTTAAGAAATGTCTTGTTTCACTCGCACGCTGTCGCTGTGACTTGTACGTTGCTACCGTGTTGTTTTGCACAGGTAACTCCTTTTTTTAAATTTTTTTATGTACAATGAAATGAAATATTTTAATCTAAATTCTTTTAGACTTTCGTCCATTTTGATATGTACGTGGCTATTCAGCACTTTGTCCTCGTGTGGGCAGGGAGTCTAACATTGAACGCGGTCCATGCTTTCCCCCCTAAATATTGCGACATTATGCATAGCTCTGCTAGGCATTTGGGTTACTGGGATCGCGTAGGGGCTAATACAGCGCAAACTGTTCAGTGTGTTGAGTATGTAATTTTCTGGAGTTCCAACAAAATCCATGTTAAAACTCTGATTATAACAAAACCTAAAGTAGGTGGTGCCCAAAAACAGTGTGGAAACAAGGATCGCTTGTTTCACATGACAATGTTATATATCGTTCCCGTAACGACCTAAATTCGGCTGAACCTGGCTCTACTCATCACAAGCGATTTTACGTAAGTTACAAATTTTGAATATCTATATATTTTTAACCCTAAAATAAAGCGAAAAAAAAATACAAATTATTTTATTATTATTGTTTAGGCTCTGTTCATCAATGCTGCACTGTTTCAAATTAGTCTTCTAGTTTTCCAGCTGGTGCTAGTCTTGTTGCAACTGATACTGCTCTTTAGAAGCAATGAATGGTATCAAATGATCTCTCTTTCTTTATTACAAGCTTCAGGTGGTTATGCATTGTTTAAGCTCATGCGAGACGCTGTCGTTGTATGGCGACTTTCTCTGGCAGAAGATATGCTAAAAAACGCTTGAAGAAGTTTCAGCCTGTAATATCTCTTTAATAAATTTTATTCAGTTCTAAATACATAATATGACTTTTGTACGACCCACACTTTAATACGTTTTTCCTGAAGTGTAACGCTTATAGAGATTTAAATCGTTAGGATTGATAGAGAGAGGACTTTTTCGCCCCTTAAAACAGTAATTGAAATAAACATCAAGAGAGGATTTGCCAACAAAAGGAGTAGTGACTTGAAGTGTGTTGTCTATGGTGAAAGCACTCTGCTGCACTAACATCAACCGTTTGTACGTTGTAGATGCTTTGCCGTTGGGCAAGTCTGACTGTACGCAGGAAGAAACGGCCATATTTGCATATTTGCGGTAAATTGCAATATCATTTCGATGGGGGGGTTGAATATCTGTACCATACACCTGTTTCATCGAGGGTAAGAGGTCGGTAAAAGTTATAGAGGGTTTGACGTTCTCTGGGCTTTTATCTGTTTTTTCTTCCGTTTTGGGATTAAACGGTTTCATTTCATCGTCGGACGAATCCTCCGATTCGGTACTGCAAAGGAAAATTATCTTATTTTAGTGCTACAAAATCAAATATCCGATATTATTCATGAACCTTGTTCCAGAGGCAGTGCTGCTCGTTGAACTTTGGCCAGTCAATGATGGATTTCTGAGAGCAAGTGCATTTTTAGAACTCAACTCTTCTCGCCTCTTACCAGGACGGACTCGTACAGCAAATGGAGAAAAATCCGTTCCACAATTATTTGGCATGAAATCCCTGGAAATTCAAATAAATATAATGCAACCGATTTCGAAACGAATTCTAGTTTAAGATACCTGACAGAATGTGATATGGTAACCCCGAAAAGATCCGAGACCACTGTGAATTCGAACGGCCGGTAAAACTCATAGTACCCATCGACCACCACTTCCAAAGGCGAAACAGGAACGATAGAAGAGCATGACTTTATCACTTCGTCAAATGGTAGTGGAAGGTAGCGAAGCATGTTAGCGTCCCACCATTGCGTATAACTCATCGCCATCCTGGCAACCGTAAAACACAAATAGAGTTAATTTTGTATACGTTAACATGAAATGATAATGAATGAAGACAGACTTTAAATTGAAGGGATTGCCTCGATGAAGATGCGCATCAGATTGTTGTTCCCATATTGGAATACGTGACTCTTGAGGATTAAACACTCCAAGGAAGAGATTGATTGCGTTTTGCTTGTCTGCGTCTGAAATTGCCAACACGTAAGTAAAAATGTAGAACCCACAGAACTGCAAAATAGCATTTACCCGAAAAAGTATTGGAATAATAACGGCTGAGCGACTGCATTATATCGTTGCCCTGAGATGTCCAAGGAGCGATGCGGCGATAGCTTTTGATGCGGTGGACCAACTGAGAGCCACCGTATTGCAACGCTAGCGTATCTCCATGATCCTCGTACAGTTCTTCCAGCATTCGTACGCAATCGGAATCGAATTCGACGTGGGGCGTAGACACAACACCCAAAGCATACAGCTACAAAAAATCAAATAATTAGTAAGTGAATAAAATGAAGGTTAATGCTGTCATGTAATCGCATCAATTTCGTACTTGATATGCAAGTGCACAACGGCCCAGCGCAAATTGAGCCGTGTTTGTACGATCAAGGCAGTCCACACAATTGACACGAGTAACTCCCACTTGTCTGCGATGTGTTTGTCTCCCATCATACAAACCAGAATTTTGCAGTTGCTGCAAGCAATCACGAAATTTGGATTCCATTTCCTCTTCGGGTTTTGACTGTGTGGGCCACAGGCGGTGAACGTGTAGAGGTGGAAACGAGCGAAAGATTCCAGTACGGCTAACAGCTATGGACGCAATGTCAGCCAATCGGCTCATCACATTAGCTTCTTTTCTGTTGACAATCGAGTACCGATTAAATAAGTTAAATCCATAAACGAAAAAATGAATAATAGAAAATGGAATTACTTACAATTTATTGAGGCGTGCCATGTCGAAGCCTATGTACTGTATTTGATGCATAGGAGGAAGAAACTGGTTGAGATAGGTTATGTCTTTTAAATATTCTTCCGTCAAAAGTCCTTCGTGACGTTTCTTTTCTCGTTTTTTAACGAGATTCAAAACGATGACAGGTGAACCATAGCGCCGAAGAAGTTGGTTGAAATGTTCAGCTAAAGAAAGGGAAGAGTTAGAAATGGAAGCTTAGCTGCTTAAATAATCTCTACCAGCAGTCTGAGAAAACGAGTCAGACAAATCAAGTAGAATTGGTGGCTTGGGAACCATTTTTGAAATATCTTGACTCCAATGAGTAGGAACGGATCCTCGCAGTTGGACATATGATGTGTAACGACCTTGGTCAAAACCGCTTACTGAGGCATCGTGGACCATTTGTTCCGTTTCCACTTCATTAGCTACATCTCCCTTTATATGAAATGAATACAGAATAAGTAATGAGATATTAAATAAATATACAATAATATTGGTACCTCGTAATTTGCACCCCGCTTTAAAAAGCGTGTTCCGGCAAATTTGTTGGAACGTCGAGCGATCAATGTCAAATAAAGAGATTTGCCAAACAAGCTAATGTTCGACTGACCCACGAAACCGTGAATAACAAAGAGAATCCAATCGGGATGAAACACATTTTCAACTGGTTTCAGGAGGAATGAATTCCACACGAACTTGTAGTTTGGATGGGCTTTCACTCCCAGCACGATATTGTTTCCACGTTCAGTTGTTTCTCCCTCCGATGGGACACCTTCGAACGTAGATCGGATCTCTTTGGGAGGTGAGAGGTTGTACTGTAGTGTATGTGATAGATCATAACTGTAACTGTATCAAAAACATGATGTTAAATACACAGTAAAGTATATTACAGTGAACATTTATAAATGTTACCTAAAATAGAAGTTTGAAGACAGATCCACACTTTGAAACAGTTTGACATATCTAGCTTCATCTGGGTGGTGGATTCTCACACTTTCATTTGGAATGTAAACCATTGTAGTATCTTCAATTTTATAAATAGTGTGATATCCTATGACAGCAATTCTTCTTCTTTTTGTTATGAGAACAATGTAATATCCCTCTAAAAACCTTACAAATCCTATTATAAAAAATAATACAAAATTTAACATCAATGTTGAAATGCAAAAGGGAGTAGATTTTATATTGTCATTTAAGTGAAAAAAAATTACCAACAATTCCAAAAGCAGAAACAGTTTTGGAAAATCCTAGATTGTTCCTTGGTCGGGGTCTGTTACCCATGTCTATCATACTTAGCAGATCTCTAATTTCTTGATGGGAATACTCCACATGATCATCAATGACAACTAAAGTTTTGGGTTCAGTTCTGTCAATTTTCAACACGCGGAATTTGGTTTGAGTATTGTTCGAACCCACTAAAAATATCCTCTGTAAAACATGACAGTTGAAATTAAAAAATAAATTGTATAGCTACAACAATGAAAAGAATGTTTACATACTGCTTTTGTTTCATACAGGGCCATTTTTTGTATACTACTTATGAACGGTGTAAACTTTTTTTGCGTTGACATTTTTTGTTAAATGATCAAGACACAGTATGACAGTAATAAGTATCTTGAACCTCCCAACTTGTTTATTTACTTTATTCCAGGGATCAGTTTGCCGTGTTTCTTCTAGATGGCGTTTCTAATCCATGGAATTTTTCTTTGGAATTTGGAAAGGTAACAACAGCGTGGCTTGACATAATTTACTTTCACCAAAAAATGGCGGACGTTTTAGATATTGAAAATCAAGATGAATTCGAATTTGATGAGGATGGCGACCGTAAGTTATTTTTATCGAATTATTTTCTGTTGCTCCAATAACTTTTTTCGCTGTTAGTTGTCCCCAATCATTATTCCTTCTACATCTAACCTTGCTTCAACCGTCTTTACCGGTATAGTACTATTGATGCAATTTGTGTTCCTGTTTTTGTAGAAGGAGTTGCAAAGTTGAAAGAAAAGGCCAAAAAACGTAAAGGACGTGGCTTTGGAGGTGGACATGAGGCGAGAGAAGAGATTAAAGGTTATGAAGCAGTTGATGCTGATGCTGCTGATGATGAACCTGGTCCACAACGATGTAAGACAAACTTTCAAACAATACCTTTAGTTCAAATTAAAATGGCATTTGTTTGTTGCAGCTGTCGAAGGATGGATTTTATTTGTTACAGGAGTTAATGAAGAAGCACAAGAAGAAGATATTCATGATAAATTTGCTGAGTTTGGAGAAATTAAAAATATTCATTTGAATTTGGACCGTAGGACTGGATTTCTCAAGGTATTTAAAAGTCACATAATAACCATCCTTTAAGCTTCTGTATAAATTGTTTGGTTTTTAACAGGGATATGCATTGGTTGAGTATGAAACATTCAAGGAGGCACAAGCTGCCCTGGAGAAGCTGAATGAATCTGAAATTTTGGGACAAAAAATTTCAGTTGATTGGTGTTTTGTCAAAGGACCTAAAAAGTAATTTATTTAATATAAATGTAAAATGTGTTATTATCAAATATTCATATTTCTTATTTCAGAAACAAACGAGAGAGGAGGAGACGATAGTCACTGCAAATGTAAATGCTCTTTTTTGCGTTCTTACATCAAGACGGAAAACGTCCCCTGATTTTCCTCTCGTCAACTTACACATTTTTTGTATTCTTGCGTTGCGCGAATCTTGGAAATAAAAGAAAAATCATTCACACTTAGTTTAAATCAGCGTAGTTTTTGTTTAAGTATGAAGTAGTGGCCCTGAATAGTTTCTTAGGTTATTTCGTTACAATTACTATGCTAAACAACTTTTGATTTATTTCGTGAAAAATTTCGATTTCCTTTAAGCTTTCAGCTTTGTTTTGAAAATAACATCCTCAAACCTGCTAACAACCTACCTGTACAAGTACGATTTCTTTACTGAGCAAGCGAAATAATGTAAGTTGAATTTTACTATTCTCTCATCCTTTTTTTGCAATGCTCGAATCATATATAGTCTTGGATTCAGATTCAAACTTGATCCAAATTCATGATAGATACAAAATGTTCATAAAACACGTTTAATGACGTTTATATAAATTTAATTAATTATTTGATACTTTATGAACTTCGCTGAATCTAATCCATATTGGGAAATAGTACAGCGCGCACCAGCACAGTGCCGTAGTACTCAGTTTACCACTTAAGCATCCGAAGTCCGATGTTTTTTAGCTGAATGGTGGCTTCCCGTTTGGGAATTGCGATAAGTGGGTGCAATCGGCCAAAGACGGAAGGGGCGTACCATTTCATTAGCGAGTCGACAATATATTTTATTAGTGATACATAGGCTTTGGCATTTTTTGTTTAGAAAAATTTTCATTTACAGTAACGACAGCAGACAGCGGACAACATGCTGCAGTGGTTTATCCTGTTAAATTTTTTAGTCGAGTTTGGTAGTAGCCAAATCCCACCAGGTAACTCTTTCATTTAATTGCTCGTCCAGTTGAACTTTTAGCTACACATTTCTCATGCACAGAAGAGTAACATAATTATGCAAATTTATTTAAATTTCAAGGATGTGATGTTACTACTACTACCGGATACCGCTACTCACAGTTCCACCATTTACACTCCAGTCCCGATGGAACAATGGAGTTACGTTTCCGTGTTATGGCCAAAAGTGATGCTCATATTGTACTTACAACGTCGCCACTGGTATTGAATCCCCTTTACGAGATTGTCATCGGGGCTTCTGGCAACAATTACACAGGTTTGAATTTGCTCTATTGTGCACAGATTCTTGTGTGTACTATATTTACAAATCATTTTTGTTGTAAAGATTTGCGACGGACCATGACAGGGCGTTCCGTTAGCGCGGTGAAAACGCCTTCATTACTTTCCGACTCTGAGTTTCGAGGATTTTGGGTTGTGGCACGTCAGGGGGAAATTGAAGTCGGACGAGAAGGTGAGACACTACCATATTTCCATTGGAAAGACGCCGATCCCTTGCCGGTTCATTACTATTCCCTTTCCAGCTGGACATCAACCGTAGCTAAATGGATACAAAACTGCGACTTCGGAGGTTGTTCTATCTTTTTGTATGATTAAAAGAAAAATAAGTAAATGTGTGTGTACAGGAAAGACGTCGTGGCTGACACCTTCCGATAACTCGTCTACCGAAGACAACGGAAGTCTAGGGCCTCAATCAGAAGAATCTTATTACAACGCTGAAGAGAAACTGAAAGCAAATTTGCTTGCAACCTACAACAAAGATGTCAGGCCCGCCACCGATCATCGTACTCCAGTCTCTGTCTTTCTAGGATTGAGTCTTGTCCACTTCGACCTTGTAAATCTTTGGATTAACTACTATTTCCTATGCAACCGAATAGCGGTCGTATTTTTTTTAGCGCATCTTGCTTATTTTAATTTGTTTGAACAGAATGAACTAACGTCAAGTTTCGACATCCATTCCACTTTTAAAATGGTAAAATAATTACTAATTAAGATTTATTTTAGATTTATTTTAATACGAATAAAATGTTCCTATACTTTGTCAATAGAGTTGGAGAGATGAACGTCTTAAATGGAATTCTTCTGCGTATGAAAACGTTACTCTCCTGCATTTCCCTAGCCATACAATTTGGCAGCCTGACTTGAAATTGTTTAACGGGTAGGCTACTGTACGCTTACATATAGCACACTGTGCGCCAAAGACATTTCTATCCTATTTAAATATATAACTGTTTGTTTGTTTTTAAAACCAACAACTTTTAGTGTCGTCGCTTCAGATATTATTCATTTCGGTGAAGGGACGTCAAATTTGGTGTTTCCTGATGGCGCAATCATGTTGGCTCCCCCACCCATTTCGTTATCTACAATGTGTCCTCTTGGTATGCAATAATTTATTTTCAGAAGACGATGGTCGTTGTTGATAATAATGCGTTATTTTTCATTTCAAACAAAAAATTACGAACAAAAATTCAGATCTCCGCATGTGGCCATGGGATACGCAGAAGTGCACTTTTATAATCGGATCGTGGACTCACAGCGGGTTAGAATGTTTCTTTTTTATTCCATCAAAATTTGCGATTTCTTTTTAACTATTTTTTTTTTTTTACATTTTCAGTTTGGGAATAGACCTGAAACTCTCTAATATTTACGGCGATACTGAATTGGTTAGAGTAGTTTTATCTGAAGCAATAATTAAAAATCAAAATTTGTTATAATTGCATGTTTTCTTTCTACATTAGATACCAGAGAACGCCTTGTATACGCACAACCTTTATGTTACAAATTTACAATGGGAGTTAAAAGAATTCAACGCCAGCATACATAAATTTAATGATTGTCCTGAGAATGATGGTAGCTGTTCTAATTATCTCTATCCAGAGGCACATTTCAGTTTCATCGTTCGACGAAAATCACCGCTATACATAGCTACGGTTACTGTGCCAGCTCTAAGTAAACATATCATTTCTACCTAGAAACATTAGAATTTTAGTTTTCCGTAACACTTGATTAGTTTTAAAAATTTTATTATAATCAGATTAGATTGTGCAAGAGGTTGTGAATAGAAGTCTAATTGATTTTTATGTTAATCGTATCTATAGTGCTTACTGTGCTGACGCTGGTTACCTTCGCTTTGCCTCCTAATTCTCTGGAGAAGGTGTTAATAGGTTTGGTTAACTTGCTGGTTCTCAGTATTTTTTTGATCTACTTAAGCAGCTTGCTTCCACCCATGGGCGATCACATGCCTCTCGTCGGTTAGTTCTCGTTTCAATGTTTTTCAAACAACTGGAAAAGTTGGTTTTCACTGTGTAATCTTGAAATTAATTTTTTTGAATCTTTAGTATCCTACTTATCGAAAACATTGGTGATGGTGGTACTGTCACTGGTTCTTGCAGTAGTCACAATTACTATGACCAGAACGCCCCGAATGTATGGACCTCCTTACTGGATTAAAAATATTCTTACGGGGGTCACAGGAAAAATATTGGGATTGCAGCAGATAATTACTTTGGTATGAATTCTTCATAAGTTATTCAAAATTAGGTTGATTTTAATTCATTTCTTTTCAAATGAACAGGTGAACCGCGTTAACGGCGATAGAACATCGCGTCAACAACAGAGCACGGACGATTACACTTTGCATGTCGATGCAGGAGATCACGATGTCAACTTGGTCAATACGTCAACAGATCAACGGATACAAGCTCCTGTTTTCCGAGGAGCGGTAGAGGCCATGAATCCAGCGGAACTCGAGTGGCTTCTGCTCGCTTACGGACTAGATCGATTGGCATTTATAATATATTTCTTTACTTTTATGATTCTGATGGCAATGTGTTTTTGAAAACTCAGTGATGTTCGCGTCGTACGACGATGAATCTTGTGCAGACAGATTTGTCTTTTCATCGTCATAATATTGGTTGAGACATAAGCAAAATACACGTCGATAAAATTGCCAAAGAGACAGTTGTTTAGGTTTTTGCAATTTTTTGGATCACGCGCCTGGAGGCTGCTTGATTTGCTCGCTAGATGGCCTTTTGGCTTTTATCGTAGAATTTTTTAATTGAGCACCCCACTACCTGACATGACTACGGCGTTTGCTGTGGTAAATTCATGTGCTAATGTGTCATGCAAAATCACGGAGCGACGAGTGCAATGTGATTTCGAGTAAGCTATTCAGCCATGAAAAACCCAACAGAATCTTTCAAACGCGTGCACATATTTTACTTATTTTTAAGTCACCTTTGATGCATCTATATCTATCGTACATCTAGACGAATAAAAATCAATTCACTTCACTGACCTGGTCTCCCCGCAAGAGAAAAGATAAAAAAAGGCAATTCGCGACATTGAAGTTGTTGATGCGTGCCAAGTTTAAAACTCTGTTGACGGAATCGCGGTAGACCGGCGAATAGTATTAGAAGGTAGGCTACTTGGCGTGCCCGAGCAAATGTATTGAATAACCCCAGTCGTCTTCCCTCCCGTGTATAGCTAGCTGCCTGCGATCGTGACACGAACATGAGTGATCGATGTGGCCATGCACTGCTGTGACGAGTTCGTCATTTCAATGTTCCAACATTTGATTCTTTTTGTCTAAGATTCCACCCCGATGACGGCAGCGGATCAACTGCGAAAACATTAACTGTGATGCGGCTTTGTTCACATCGTTGTTACATACGAGAACCCACGCATATAGGCATATAGCGCTATGGAGCCGCATTATATGAAATTAAAGTCAAAATGTAAGAGTTGGAAAATGATTTATTGGTTATGGAACAGACGTTTCAATTTTTAGCCTGTTTAAATATTTGACAGAAAAATGTGTTTGTTATAGTAGAACCGTGCTTTTGATATTCCATAATTATTGGCTTCCAGTAGTATCTAGTTTTCATAGTTTGATAGCTAGAGTCCGGTCGAACGATTATTGCCAATATTGATGCTGGTGGCTAAAGTGTTATCTGTCTCTATTCAATCATCCTTCGTTGAAAACATGGTACACGGTATGGGGGGGATTCTTCAGGACTGTTTCCCTGCCATCTAAAATGTGAAATGTGTACTCGCGACTCCAGCACAGCACGTACTACTACCGTCTATAGCCGTAATAGTCATCGAGTGAATTGGCGGAACGAAAGGAAACAGTGCGTGATGGAAAAAGGGAAGTGTCGACACATAGACACGGGGTGTCCTTAACGGCGCTCTGTGAGAGATCTAGACGGATCGGATGGATGTATAGGTACTACCTATATATCGACTTCTCATATAGATATACAGCCAAAGTCTATGTTACGTGGACAACTGCTGGGTATTATATCTAAGGAAATTAAACAGTACACATAACATCTATCCGGTCTAAATAATAACGATAAACCAAGCCGAGTGTATATTTTTTGGACACACCATACCAGCATATAATAATAACTCGCGGCTAACACGTATATGTATGCGCTTGTCTATACTCTATAGCGCAGCGGCCAATCATCGTCGTCGTCGTCGTGATGAGAGGTCATCATCATAACCGGCAATCAAGTCAACGAGTCTAGTCTTTTCCGCCCTTGCCTTGATGACAGCCCCGACAAACACATCCCTCGCTCGCTTTTCGTGGTGGGGACTCGGTCTCGGTCGTCTATAGCTCTCTTATATATTCTCTCTAGCTATATAATACTGATTGGGACTTAACGACGACGACAACTCACCATGCAGCGGTTGATGTATATTCACTTGGCGCTCCCCTCATGTACTTTTGGCGATTAATCAGCAAAACCTATATGAAAGAGTTGGCGTTTGAAGACTCGGAGATGACAACTAGGCTATAGGATGGCCTCAATATCCTTTCCACTTCGGGTGGGGAATCCATCCATTCTCTCAGCGACAGCCGAATTTGTCTAGTACATTTTCAAATAGGACAACATTTCATTTGAATAGAGCGCTCATTATATTATGTGGATTTCTAAATTTTGGAATGAAATTACAGTATAGACAATCAGTCTATGTTCAAATAAATTGGGTGACAACAGTAGTTTCAATAATTCGACGACTAAATAAATCCAGCCAAAGAATTTGTTATATAGGTTACATAATATTTTGTTAGCGCTAGTCGGTCGGTCGAGCGCGGTCCAGCCAATTCTTCTGCCCATATGCGTTATACGGGTAGGTCGTCCAAAGTGTCTAATTCAATAATGATACGACGACGAGGATTATATGATTTTTTTTTTTTTTTTTTTTTCCGGCAACGGTTCAACAGCATGTCAGCTGCTGCTCCGCTTCATCTAACACTCTCTCTCTCCGCCAGCAGACCGCCGTAGAGATATAGCCTCCTACACGCAGGATGGATAAATAAATAAAAATATTAGCAAACGGCTGCTGGCTGGCTGTATGTAGTATAGGGGGGGGGGGGGGGGGGGGGACGATGGTTGATGCTGCTGCTGGCATTCGACCGTTAGACGATCGGGAGAGGTTGATGTGATGTAGTATGAGCAATAATGGTCCCCGTGCCTTTTTATATCTCTAATACGGAGCGACGCTTGTAGCCTATAGTTCGGATGCTTTCGACTGGATATATAGATGGCAGACTATATAGCATCTAGCCTTCACGGACGGCCGAATCGCACAAATAACAAAATAATAATAATAATAATAATAGTAACAATAATAATAAAAGACGGGCGGGGGGACGACCGGGAAACAAATCGAAAGAGCAAAAAAAAAAAAAACGAAAAGGAAAGAAAAAGTCCATTCGAGAAAGAGAGTTGCTTCTCCTTCTTGTGCCAGATAAGTACTCGCCATCATATAATATATATATCCTCGCCGTCTCCTTATATTTCGACTTTCCATAGTTTGCTCTTTATATATTGTTCAGATGGCCTTTCATCAGCTTTTCCAGTAAATCACGACAACAGCGAACGTAGTCGGAACGAAAATAGAGAAATTCCTGACTAAGCCCAAAACCTGACATATTCTTATGATTGCTGTAATACTATGTATAGAACATATATATGGGCTATATACAAAATGCTAAGAGTGGGACTGGTCCCGCCCAGTATGTTTACATTACATCCATATAATACCGTGTCGCAGCATATAAACTTATACATATTACGAACGGACGAAAATGAATAGCATAATGTGAAGAAAGCAAAAAGCAAAAGATGAAAGTGCGAAAAAGTTGGGCATATGCGAAAAACCCTTTTCATCTCGCTATTTCATTGCTGTTGGTACTTTCAGTCAAATGCACTATATCATATTCTCTTGATGTGTACAATACTATATATACTATTCGATGTACCGCAGAAGTCTGTGTGCGCTTCACGTGTCCCAATATCTATAGGAGTTTTATTTTTTCGGATCCTCTTCTATTCGCTAAAGTCTCTAACAAGGTCTCAGTGTCGCTTGTATATCAAGCGACGATCCATAACTTTGGGTTTTGGACTGTGTGTGCTGCCGCCGTCGCCTCGGTCGATTTCTTTCTTTCGAGAAACTTGGTCATCCGTGTTTCAATCATTTTCAGTTCAATTTCTCTTGTCAAATATGTCAAATAAATTCCAGTCAAAAACTCTCTCTCTCTCTCCCGCTCTCTCTCTCTCGCTCCGTAAAAAAGGAAAGGCTGCTGTATAGATACGTACGTATATATATCTAAGGCAATAATGCTGAAACTTCAAGAGGTTTCCGAGAAATTGAGGCTGTTGTCGCTAAGAAGTCGGGAGGCAGCCAGGAAAAAAAGAGACAGAGAAAGAAGAAGAATGGATTCAGAAGCTTTGACTCTATATAACATGTTGGCGTTCATCTCTTTTCATTGGAGCAAAATAAAATAAAATAAAATACAGAAAAGAAGAAGAAGAAGAAGCGACGGCAGGAGCAGAAGCGGCAGCTCCAATACTACTCTTCTCTTGCTATTTCTATATAGCTAGCGGCTAGCGTCTATGCTACTACTACTAGTAACGTATATATGTTGTCTAGTGGATGGCCAAACGAATTCTCTCGGCCATCTCGCGTCGTTTGGAACTCGAGCGAGAACAAACGAGCGCAAAACTCGTTTTCGTGTGTACGGCCCAACCCATCAAATAAAAAGCCCTTTTGCCCGTATTAAAGGCTTGAGATATATAGTCGCCCGGCCCCAAAGAATAACGGAGGAGGTATAAAGACCCTTTGCTTGCTTATATATATAGGAGCGAGAGCATTTATTATATAGCGTGATAGTGCTAGACCATGTTTGGAGACTTTGCGAGCAGCAGCCAGCAGACTCGTCGTTGCCTATCTCTTCTCTCAAATAATAAAAGACCGCAGTCAGCTGATGCCCGGCGACCACGCGGCACAAGTTCTTCTCCGCTGCTGTGCCGCCGTCGCTCGATCCACCATCGGCGTCACATGCGGTTATACGACTCAGCAATCTCTTGCGTCACCTAATACCGCGGGACTATGGGCCCGGCCAGAAGAAGAGAAAAGATATTAGACAAATGAGTTATGAAACTCTAAGAGTATTTACTCAGATAGGATAGAGGACCTTTGCCGGGTTTTATTTTTTTATTATTTGTACGAGAGAGAGAGTTGTGGCTGCGCACTTGGTATAGATGCGATGGCGCGGGGAAACGAGACGATTATATTGTAAAATCATTGGATAAATACCAATTCATTCGGAATAGCAATCAGATAACAGATATCATAGCGGCGAATTTTTGATATTTCGAATTTCCCGCCCAATGTAAAAGCTGCTTCGTCAAACCACGGCCGATCAGCCGCTCTTGTTTCACCGGGGATAACAATATATTGAGGAATATTACTAGGCTCTAGTAGATATTGCTAACGAACATTGACCCCTTACGTAACGTTTTTTGTAAAACACCATCATTACAAGTATAGGTCTAATTGACAGGCACTGGTAATAGGATCTGTGGCCTATCCTTCACAACTTAAATTACAGCTGGTATTCATTTCATTAACGGATTAATTTTTTTGTTAGTCATGGAATAACATCTGATTGTGCTCTCATCAGTATTATTTTTCATGAAAAGAAAGATCAGGTAGGAAAGTGATCGAACATCACTTTCCAACCCTCTTAAGAGGCTTCTACCTGAAATTTCGGGAAGTCAAAGCGACTTGATAGAAATAGAGACGTTTCAGTGTTGTTATATAAATTAATAGAAAACTACCCTGAATATGTGTTATCACGATTGGCTATTCTGTATAGCGTGGGAAGAGCGCTTGAATTAGGTACAATATCGAAATAAAATGAGACTGAACGTTATCTGGTGGAAATAGCAACGCATTCACAATGAAAGTGGAATGCTCATTATAAACATTCACGAATTATAGGGGTGTTCGTCATCTATTTTAACATTTGTTTCCATCATCTGCCAGAGGAGCCTTAGGCATTGCGCCTGGCTTTGTCTGGGGTGAGCTTTTGCATGGGGAGGCTACAGATACGAGGAGCTATATAACCATCTTCAATTACAAAACAGCAATCAACTTGACATGGTGGCTAAACCCCCCTCGTGAAAAAGAAAAAGAAGAAAAAAAGTAGATCCCGTACCATCAGCTGCTGTTGCAACACGCAAAATCTGCGACAACGATTTTGGTGTGGATTTTTTCGAGGAACTAAGACGAGCATGCCATTTCCGCTACAGCGTTCAGTTGCAAGTAGGGGGGGAGGGGTAGCAGGAACCAAACAAAAAAAGTAGTGAAATTAATAATAACGAAGCATAGCGCAAACAAGAGAGAAAGAGAGAGAGAGAGCGAGTACACATACAAGAGCCAGCCAGAGGAGCTCTATAGTAGCGCTGCGCGATTCAGCATAATAGAAGGAGAGACGACCGCCAGCTGTGATTAACTTTTGCATGAACTGCTCCTGCTGTGCTGCTTAGACTCTTGGACGAGAGAATGCGGGAGTAGGGAGCCAGCAGCAGCTAGTCGCAAGAAGAACGATGGAAACACACACACACACAAAAAAGGCAAATCACCGACTTGTCTTGTATAAGAGTTGTGTGTCTGTGTATAGCTATCTGCTGCTCCTGCTGCTGGGGACGGAGAATATAATTTATATTCTGAGAGAAGAGAAGGAATTTACACACATGAACAGAAAGGAGGAGCTTCTGTGTATATGGAACATTGTCGTCGTACATAAGTTTCTCGACTGTGGCCCCGCAGAGAAATGGAAGAAGGAGAGAGACGAGGCTTCTCTTACCCAGCAGCAGCTTCGATCCTTACATATTTGACGGGGAAAGCGCCGAGCAGCAGCAGCAGCACGACGGTGATGCTGATGGCATCCGGGCCGGGGGTATATATCTATACACAATATGGGTGGGGTGGGGTGGCTGGGAGAGTAAAGGGTTGGCCATATAAGGAGGAAAAAAGGAGCTAGAGAATAACCGTCTATCTCATATGCGAGAATGCGAGGACCGACGACGACACAATGCTTTTCGATGAGATGTTTGCCAACGATTGGTTGGCACCGTTCCAGCACAGTCCGTTGATTCTCTTTTTTCTTCTTCTTCTTTTCCAACCCGACGACGACGACAGGGATATTTCAGCGGCCAGGAGAATCAAAGGGCAAAAGGAAATCTATATAACAACACAATCTTCCACAGCATGGTATATATAATAAGAAATATTTAGAGAGATATCTCTCCTGTATTTACGTGGTACGTATATATATAGGCTTAAGACTGTATGCTATCGACAACCCCTTCAACCTTTCCTCCCCCACACTTTCCTTCCTTTTGTATAGCATCAATGGTGGAGTAAAGGACAGACTTATACGTAATAAAAAGAAAAACGCCCTTTTTGCTGATTCTTTCCTATGCAGATTTGAGAGGCAACTGCTGTGTACATCCTCTTCTCTTTTTTTTAGAATTTACGATTGGCCTCAACCAAAAAGAAAAGAAAATGATGCGCGTGCACTGCGCTGCTGGAAATGTGTATAAAGCTTATAGAGTCTATATTTTGTTCCATATTCTATATCTAAGCCATTTTTTTTTTTGTCCCGGACGAATTGTATGTAGTAGCTATTTAGTCTTCTTTATTTATTCAGGATATTTAGCGTTTCCCATATTTATAGGTAGGGACCAATAACCGTCGTCCATCACGCTCGTTGCGTACCTCACGAACTTACGGCCGTTAATGCCACCCAGCACTTTCTCTCTCTCTGCTCTCCGTTCTTCTGATGGTAAATGTGTGCGCATTTGGTGCCACCTCTCTTTGTGCTAGCTGTGTCTGGTTATAGTGCTAATATCATAGACATGCATACACAAGAGAGACACGGGGAAGAGTATAGACACACCTCGATCAATAATGCCCTGCCACCCGAATCATCCCGGCAAAACTAAATATCAGCGAACATGCCTGTCCTGCCTCCGTTGAACACAACAGGCCACCGTTGCATAGAGTGCACACACAACATGTATCCCGCGCTCTATTTTCTAATATCTATACATGCGCGTTTGACATATGAGCAGACTGTATAGATAGATATTATGACTTGAACCTTTTAAAAATCATCCTCCTGCCTATATCTAGGAAGGCCAAGATAATATAATACACCGTTGCAAGGATCTCGTTCTCTATAGCTTCATGGATAACATTTCATGGAGGAGAGATTCATAATTAGTATAGAGAGAGAGAGACGGGCGGATGGAGGCGACATGCCAGAACAGCAATCATCATCAGGATATGGGATATGCTGCCTGTGTGGGTCGGTTGCTCCTGGTTTCCCCCTCGCAGCAGCAGCATTGTCACAGATTTATATTATATAGACGTTTTTCTCTCTAAAAACACAGGGGGGGGGGTCTAGAGCTGATCTCTTTCATCTTTCGTCTCTCATCTCTCTCTCTCTTCTCTGCGCCGATGATATAATGTGCCGACCCATCACGTTTAGAGAGAAACGCCACAGCACATCAGAATCGATTGGCACATAGCAGCAGCCATATATATAGCATCAGGCGACAACAGGATCCCTTATTTCCCTCTCGATTCTGCTCTCTATATATCTATTAGCGGCGGACCGAGGATCTAACGCGAGCTGCAGCCAGCAGACGACCGGGCTGTTTGTAGTGTGTAGAAGATGGGGGCACACAAAAAATAGGCGGTCATCATAAGGTTGGGCGGGGCCTTGCATGAAAATAATTGCGTGGAAGTTTTTTGGGACTTTTTTCATTCATTCGCTGATAGCGTCTGTAAGACATACGTAAGACTCGGAGCTGCTGTATAATATTATATGGAAATATACCTAAAAGCTATAGAGCAGCAGCAGCTATGAAAATCTTTTTTTAGAAAAAGAAAATGGAGTTATATGGAGTAGAATCAATCCTCTATCGCTCTCCACTCTACTTTGGCTGCTGTGCGAATCGTCTGATGGGTGGGGGAGAGAATAAGAGCGCGGGGGATCGAGAGAGCGGATCGATCGATTGAAAAACGAGCGAACGAAACGAGCCAAGCGAAGGCAAAAGAAAAAGGCGAGAGATGCAAGCCAATAGCATCAGCCAGAGCTATATACAGTTCTCTCTCTCACAGCACAGACTAGCTAGCAGACTCGATAGATATGAAAACGAAAGAACAAGTTACAAAAGAGAGCGAGACATGGCGAATAAGAGCGAGAAACAGCGAGCGGCAGATCGATTACATAGCCAATGGTTTGGCTAGATCAGTCTCTAGGCCGTTACACTGAACAATATATATCGAGACTCTGCTACGTAGGCTATATAGACTCTCTCTTTCTCTATTATGAAATGTCTATCCCATCTCGATGTAATATTTATACATCGACATCTATATAGACCGTATTTATCGCAATAGGGAACCTATTTCGCCGTCTCCCCGTTTTCTTTCTTCCACCCGAGAGTATATACTATATCTGAATATACGGACCGCGAAAATATTGTTTTCTTTTCTATAGATATTATTTTTTTTTTTCGTTCATCTCATCTTTCTTGGCCTTCGATATTCATTTACAGAAAATGACAAGCATAGCCCGCGCCTATAGTAGTATTTCTATTGGCTGCGTATCCATATAGCTTTGATTTCAGCAGGTTGAAAGGGGGCGAACATTGTGTATTATTGGGAGACATGATTTCTCTTTATATAGCTATATACTATGTAGTTATTATATACTATACATTTAGTTGTTTCGATCTTGACATGTGCGTATAAGTTTGGCCACAATAACATCATTTTTCGTTCTCATTAGTTATTCAAGCGCACTAGGAATACAAATATACCTATCCGGAAGAGTAGGAAAAAAAACATTGAATTATATACCTTTATCTCACATTTCCATTTTTGAGCATATCTTTACGAACGGCCGGGGCCAGCGATCGAGTCTTTTGAATTGAGCAGCATCCTTGGCAGCATCCCACGCAGCATTATGGAGCATCCGGGAGCATCTCGTTATTTATGGTGATGAGTTTTCTTTTCTCTTTTTTTTCTTTTTCTTTTTCCATACATTGATAATATGGACATATCTTGTCTGCCTGTCTTTTTCTTCCTATCCGGCGCAGGGATTCCCACCAATGGAACCGATGGAGCCCGTCCCTTTTTTCAGCACTTCAAAAAAAGAAAAAGAAATAAAATCTACCGTGCATAGTATTTCTATATAATAGTTGCGCACCCTCGGCCGAGATGGAGAAACAACTTTAGCGCTTTTAAGTTAGTTCTTCAAAAACTCAGAAAAAAGGGGAAAAAGAAAAATAAAATTTGTTAAACATCTTTTTTTCTATTCCAAGACGGCGGGGGAGACCCGGGAGGTTAATTACGATTTGAACGGCTGACGGGTTTTTTGCCGAGCACGGCAAATAATTGAAAAAGCGTCGTCAACCATTGAAATTCAATCATTCCCCCCCAAAAAGAAAAAAATACGAATATAAATAGAAAAGAAGAATTTGTTTTAAAATAAATGATTGAGAGAAGATGCTGTTCTATATATTTTACCAAAATTAATTCCCAAATCAATATCACCACGTCTATAGATTACACATGCACGGAAGAGAGAGAGAGAAAGAGAGCAGGGCTTGTGTATTTAAATGAAAAAAAAATGGCATCTCAGATGAATATATAAGGCCCATAAAGAAATGTGTTTATTACGCACAGTGTTGATCAAGTTCCCATTTAAAACTATATAAGACTATATCGCTAACAGTCCCGTAGCGCGCGCTCTTATATGAGACGATGGGCGGCTACGAAAAAATCAGAGGCCATAAAGAAACAAAAACAAATAAAAAGGGAACACAAAAGGTGATATAGTTTCCCGCTGTGCTCCGCAGAGACTTGAAATTCAATGTTCATAACAATGCCACAGCAGCGTCGCTCTTCTATACATATATAGGCCTATACGCGATAATGAAATGGGGTCGTCATACGTAATACATATCTATATTTATACGCCTGCTTTCACAGCTTCACATAATAATAGGATGGTTATGTAATAGCCCAGACAAAACCAGGCGCAATGCCTAAGGCTCTTATAGCAGGCGAAAAGTTAAATTGACTGCTATAAGCAAGACGATGGAAAAAAAATGTTAAAATAGATGTCGAACACCCCTATAGTTCGCGAATGTTTTTAATGAGCATTCCACTTTAATGTCGAATGCATTGCTATTTCTAACACATAACATGCTGTCTCATATTATTACGATATTGCACCAATTTCAAGCGCTCCTCCCACGCAATACAGAACATTTAATCATATTTCAACATATCCAGGGCAGTTTTCCTTAAATTTTAATAGTGAAGCTGAAATGACTCCGTTTCTCTAATGGCTCGTATTAGGATTGTCATTGAGAGGACCACAAACCATGCAATGAATTACGAACATTATTGGAGTGTGATCAGATCAGTTCCATGACCTAAATCAAAATTAATCCTTTAATGAATCTATTACCAACTGTAACTTAAGTTGTGAAGTATAAACCATAGACCCTATTACTAGTGCCTGTCCATTGGACCTATAGTTATAGTGATAGTAATTTACAAAAAACGTTATGCAAGGGGTCAATGTTCGTTAGCAATTTTCACGAGTTAACTACTAGAGCCTAGTAATATTCCTCAATGTATTGTTATCCCCGGTGAAACACTAGCGGCTGACCGGCCGTTGTTTCGAAGCAGCTTTTAGATTGGGCGGGAAGTTTGCCGCTATGATATCTCCGAATGAATGGGTAATGGGTATTTATCCAATGATTTTAATTTTACAATACGATCATCTCCCCGCGCCATCGCATCTATTACAAGTGCACAGCCGCAACTCTCTCTCTCTCTCTCTCGTGAAAATAATTAAAAAAAGCAAACCCGGCAAAGGTCCTCCTTTTCCTGTCTTTGTAAATAATCTGAGAGTTTCATTACTCATTTGTCTAATATCTTTTCTCTTCTTCTGGCCGGGCCCATACTAGTCCCGCGGTATAAGGTGACGCAAGAGATTGCCGAGTCGTATAACCGCATGTGACGCCGTAGGTTACTAATAGGTTTTCCGCATAATGCTGTATGTGTCCTATCCTATATACCTACTGGCATAGCCAGTAGTCTTATAGAACACGCCTCAAAGAGCTGTTCAAACAGCTAAAGAGCCACTCGGGGTTGGTGTGTGTGCGTATTATCAGAGTCAGACGTGTATTATTATACAAAGAGCGCAGTCACTCAACTCGGCTGTGCTGTTTGTGTGCTGTGCTGTGTTACGTGAATAAACCGGCCATCACCGTGCCACCGCGCGCTGCCTTTTATGCCATTTATATAGCAGCTCTGGGCTGCGCTGTAGCTACTATATAGTACTGCTATATAGCTGGCCGATGTTGTATATAGAAAGGAAGGTGTTGTTTCCAAGTGACTCGGGGGAGAGAGAGCTAGCCGAAGCGACGGCGGGGCCTTTATTTGACGTTGAATGCGGAATTGTCAGGGATTTAGACGTCGCTTATAGACATGTGTGTGTGCTGTGTGTGCTGTGTGCAACTGTGGGTGTTGGATCGATGTGGCGATCGATCCATCCGCGGCCGGCAGTCCAGTCCAGTCGAGTGAGATGTCCGGGCGACACAGCAGCACTGCCGGTTGATGACAAATCGACAAACAACCATCAAAGATCTAAACTGCTGCACAAAAGGCCATCATCGAATATAACCCCCACGGCCAACACTAACGGATATGACTTGGGCTGTGTACAGAATTGGGCCGCCATCAACGCGGGAAAAACAAGTCCGACCTATGACGTCCTCCTCCTGTTGACATCTTTTGTTGTTGTTTGTTCGTTCGATTCAAGGAAGCCCCTCCGCCAAAGGGTCTAGCTACAAAAAAAACAACAACATGTAGTCTAACCTCTGACGTTTTCGGGCAACAACAACAACAACATTATTAAAGAAAATAATAAAAAGAGCCGGGAATAATATACTGTATATAAAAAGGGTCTTATTGCCCACCGGAAAAAAAAAACATATATATACGTATAGCAGGAGAACAACCTTAAATACAAGCGAAAGCAGCAAATAACAACATGGCGGGCGAGCGAGAACGATAGAAAAACAAATCCGAGACGAACGTAGAAAAACACAAAACAAACTCGTCCATTACCGAATATATCTATCTCTCTCTCTCTACTCTTCTCTTCTCTCTTTTGCCTTTCCAATCCGATGCCCCCCCCCCCGACATCTTGCTGCGCTTTTGTGTATGTGTGTTTGTGTAGAGCTGAATGAATGAATGACGCCAATGAGGGGCTTGGCTGGGCAAAAGGCAACAGACACAGCAGCACATATCCAAGAGAGCGGTGGCTCTAGTGCAGAGCACTAATGGTCTTTTAATACTTGGACTGCTCGCCGGGGTTCTTCACTTGGCATTGCGTCAAACCGCCCCCCTCTTCTTCTTCTTCTTTTTCTTCGCTTATCTTTAGAAAGGATATAATGTAGAACGAATGGCTCCTGCTGCTCTGTTCTGCGGTAACGTGTCAGGAAAAAATGTCAACCGATCGACTATTATTATATATATATGCTGCCTGCGGGTGTTGTTAGATACGTCTGCATTAATTACATGTTTAAACCCTCCCCAGCAGCGCGCTCTTTTATTTTTCCGTCCTTTTTGGCGCTTTTTGGTTGATTGATGTTTTCTTATCTATACCCGCGGACCCCCTCTGATTTTCTTTTTTTTTTTTTTCTATTCTTCAATTCCATTCAGCGTTGCCCTGTGGGCGGGGTGACGCTCGGGACGGACTTAATGGCGTGAATGTGTATGTACGTAAATATACGCGGGCGAGATGTGTGAGCCAATCCATTCCGCGCCATCGAGTTGATAATGGTTTGGAAAGGCGCGCGTGATTGTTCATTTTTGCACATTCGTCTTGTTTATTATCGGCTTCCAATCCCAAAGCGCTGGTCTGAACAGAGTCCAACACGTTCAAATATGTTCGCCCGGCATCGGCAGAGAATAAAAAGAATTCCATATAATTTTAAAGTGTAATTTTGCTTTTACTTTTTTTTTCTACTTTTTTTCGCTGGTTGGAAAGTGGCTAAAGTCCATCCAGCGCAGACCAAGAAGAGTTGTATACAGCAGCACATATCTACACTATACTGGTGCACTATAGACACAGACACACAGACAACGGTATCCAACTGGTAGAGAAGAAGAAGAAGAAGAAAGGCGGGCAATAAGAAAAGACGCAAAGGAGAGAAATAAATATAACCAGAAGTGCAATAAAGAGCTGAAGGAAATAAGAAAACGAAAGCGGAAAAAAATATACAACATAGAAAAAAGCCGGCACGCGCTCTCATCTCTCTCTCTATATCTATCTTCAAGTGCGGTTGGCTGTTATTATTTTTTTTTTTTTTTTTGAGGGGGGAAGGAGGGAGGAAGGCATATTCTTTTGTCTTTCCCGGCCATTAAACCTTTTGGGTACGTACATATAGAATCCTGTGAATGCTGATGGACCACTTGAGATTGAGAATATAGGCAATGCGCAACACTTTTTCCCATTTGATATATTTGAGACTTTTCTACTTGATTTCCCCTCCCCTTTTCTTTTAATCAAATTACCGCAAAAGAGAGAGAGGACTTGTACAGATTGACAGATGGGCGACCAGCAGACGGCTGGGCATGTACACATACGCGTGCTGTGTTGGTAGGACGGAAACCCTGTCGTGATGCGTGTGCGTGATGTGCTGGGTTCTGTTGTGTTCCAACCCCTCGGCGAGTCGATCCCGTCGCCACCACCTCCTCTTTAGCTGCTCCTATCCCATTCGTCCATCCGCGTACGCTATATAGCGTATATACATCAGACTTAGAAGAGCCATACTGGTATACACGCGCCAGCCAGCAGATGGGCCCCGGCGCGGCTCAAGTCCTTTCCCTTCGCTCTCTTGCTTTGCTGCTCTCCGCCCTGACGCGGCTGCTGCTGCTGCTGGTCCCGCGCTCACACCAGTCCCTCAGCACAGCGGTTGAGTCTTCTCTTCTTCGTCTTCTTCTTCTTCTCTGTGCGTCCTGTAAGCGGAACTTTTAGACGATGTCGGGGCCTTGGTGCGGCAAGTACCAAGCCCGTCAAGCTCTCTCTTCTTCTTCGTCCCTCGTCTGCTCGCTCCTGTACCTCCCTCGTCGCTAAATTACCGCCTGCTCGCAGCTCTTCGGTGTGGGTTGTTTTTTGGGGCATCAAATCACTCGTGAACAAACTCGACCACTTATTTATCGACTGGCCAGGACAGCAGCACAACAACAACAACAACAACAACACTTGTTCTGCTCCTGCTGCTTCCTTCTTTTCTTCCCAGCACTTTGTTCTCTCTCTCGCTGCTTCCGGTTTGTTGTTGTTGTTGTCTTAGACTCCCCTCCGCCCCCGAAGTATTTATTTAACGATCCTCCATCCGACTTCCACCTAAGAAAAGCGGAAAAATAAGAAATTCGCTTTCAATCGTGTGCTGACGATTTTTCGTTCGTTCAGTGTTTGTGTGTGTGCGGCGGTGCTTTCAAACTCCTTTTATTTCCAGCCCATTTCTTAGATGTACGTCCAATAGGCCCATCTTCAATTGTTATTTTCCTGCCGGCCAGTCTTTTTGGCAAAAGGGAAGAAGAGCAGCAGACACATCAGCGGGAGGCCGAAAGACATACATTGTGAGTGAGAGTGTTGTGACCAGCGGTTGGCCAACTTGTGCGCGCTGTTTGGAGAGTGCGCTGGCCATTGACCGATTGGCTGCTCTCTATCACGACGCTCTAATAGCCCAGTCCAGTCCAGGGTCCGCATCAGCCCCACCGTATTTATTTCGACGCCAGGTGTCTGTGCTGTGTGTTGTTGTTGCGTTGTGCGCTGAATATATCCCGCCACCATGACGTAAACATAACCTGCGGGGATCCTGCTCAACCCTTCATAAACATCACACAACTATACGCAGCAGCAGCAGCAGCAGCGCAGAGTTCGTCATCTTTTCGCCTGCTGATTGACCACCGAATCTATTTCCAACTTGACACATCAGCGTAAGTCGAATGTTTACCTCATCTTTGACCCTATACGATATTTTAAGGGTCCAGTCTGTTGCTGGCCATTGTTGAGGACCTTATTCCTGCGCTACACGCGCTTGCCTAACATTGAAAAACGCTAATCAAATTCTCTTTGCAAAAGAAACAAAAAACGAGAGAAATGCGAAGGGAAAATAATCTTAAAAAGAATCAAGAAGTGCCATGCACCATTGCACCCCTCCGTCGTATCGCTAGGGACAGCCCACATGTACCATAATGAAAATTTAGATGTTTTTCTTTTCCAAAATAAAAGTGCTACATCTCGAGATGGTTGTGCTGGGACTTTATTGGTTTCCGGCCTTTGACGAGAGCAGTATGAACATACCGTTCACTGCTGTTTATAATAGCAGTTATATAGCTATGACAAATCAGCAAAAAGGAGCTAGATATAGAAAAAGAAAATCGAATCAACTTTTCCCGGCCCAGGTTATATATATGTGGAGGAGTTGTTTTTTTATTTGGCTGCTGCTGCCTATAATATAGTCTGTGCTGGAAAGATGATAATGACGGTTGATTTGATCTGCTGCTCGTCTACCGTTCGGGAGAAAAGCCCCACCAAGGTGAAGATGATGAAACGCGAGAACCTTGGTGATTCGTCTAGCAACAGCACAGATCGTCGTCTGAGAACTGCTCAGGAGCGTTCCTCATCTCGAAACGTTATCAATTATGATGAGGCGGTGCTGCAGATATCTGCCGCTTCACCCAGTTGCTGGGTGGTAGCTAGTAGTAGGCTGTAGGCTATATATGTGCACACAAGAGAAGAAGAAGAAGAAGAATGATTTGGCTGGAAGTCACGAAGAAATGAGAATATGTCGGACTCTTGAGAAGAGGTCAGGTTCATCAGAAGAGTGTGTCCAGGGATGAGCATAGCAGCATAGAGCATCTAACTGCGAAGATGTAGTCTACACACACAAAGCAATAGAAGAAGAATAGCTCCAGCAAGACAAGCAGCAGCACTCGTCGACGTAACAATAAGAAATAGCTCAGAGGCTATACACAGGGCCGGACCGGATGTCAAGAAGGTTGAGGCTATTTTGGTGGCGGCCGGCCCGTCAAATCAGTTGATTGCGCTCGGCCGTTTTTTTTTCTTTCCTTTTTTTTCCATTCAAACTGGTCCGGCAAGATCCTTAAAACTACGGTAGAGAGACCAAACAAACAAAAGAACCGAGGACGGACCATCTCAGCCTATCTAATATCAATAGACTAGACCGAGCTATAGAGAGCGTGGGACAGTACCGAAAGGGCCGATATTTACAGCTGGCCCTATAATATTCCCGCTCCGTTTCAAACAAAAAAAATTCTTCCTCGAGTGCGGATACGGCCGGGACAAAAACAGCCAAAGTTATACACATATACGGATATATAACTATAGGTTTATATGCCGGGGTATAGACGTGTATAGGATGGGAGAAAAAAAAATAAGAAGAGACTACACTACTACAAGTGCGGAGGATAGATAGAGTGAAATATGAGGTACTACCGCGAGCAGCGCAGCCAATACGCACGACAACGATGGGGGGAGCCGGAGCCCCGGCTAGACGTGCGTGTTATATAGCCAAGGGTTATATAGTCCTTTATCTAGTACAGAGTACAACAAAGTACGTTCCCCCCCTCTCCGTCTGGGATGCGTGAGCCTATGAAAGAAAACTGGGGCAGACACGGCGCAAAGCAGCTGGAACCGCTCCAGCGACCGCGCATCAGCTAACTACGTATAACGACAAAGTTTTCCAGCTTACATCATATACATCAGGGACCAAAAACACAGCAGAAAATGTATAGTTTGTACACTGAAAAGCTTTTTTCTTTTTCTTTTTCTTTTTTTCTTTTCTGATTGAATTTGCGCTACTCTCATTATTTCACGAATTATCAATTATATGTACTTGTGCATTTGTGATATTAATTTACAATATAATCAAGAAATAATGTGTTTTGAAATAGAGCGCGTGGAAAAGGTGGGAGCGATAATATTAAAGTTAACCCGCTCAACTTTTGAAAGCGTTTTTGTTTGGTTGGCAGGAGCAGCAGAGGCAGCCCAGCGCGGCAAAAGTTGAGACCTTTTATACATAGCGAAATAAGTCAAAGGTTGGAAAAGCGCCGTGAGCTTACATATACATGATCGACCTTTCGTTTGATCTTTTCAAATTCCGTGACATGTTTATTACACCGTGCAGCAGCAGCGAAACTCCCTGCTGCTGCACAGTTTGTCGGTGATATTCTTCAGGAGGAGACCAGCCTAGGGCAACTTGATTTATTAAAATATGCGCAAACTGATGTGTATAATAAGGTGGCCTATATTAGACGCCTTTGCAGCATCAGAGAAAATGAGCCGCACAACTTCACCGATAGGATGATGACAGGACAAGCGAAATGGCAAATATGTTCACGAATGGCATTATAAGATCGAGGATATATTATATAATGGCGGCGACCTGATCGAGTTATTAAGCCGGCCATTCCGCGCGTGTCTCCGCGCGTGTACGCGCGATAGACACCAAACCAGCCGAGCGTAAATGTCCATTTCCTTGAGCGATAATGGCCGAGTCGACTTGACTCTGTCGTCGTACATATCCGTTGATGACATTTTTTTTTTCCTTTCCCTTCTCTCGTCTCTCCTCCACAAAACTGTCGATCGACCAGCTGGAAAGTGAGAAATATCTTGCCCATCGATCGAGGCTATAAATCGGACGGAAAAGGCGGAATCATTTCCTTTCCCCCCCCCCCCTCCGTCTCTTATATGTGTTCACGGCGTACTAATGTCCGGAAGCGGGAAATCTAAAATGTTTCAAAAAAAAAAAAAAATCTGAAAAGAACAAAAATATATCAAGAAAAAAAGATGTATACATAGCCTATTCGGCCAGTCACGTATATATAAATATAGGAGACCCAGTAAAGTGGTGTGTGTATATACAATAGATCCTATATACGTGTACGTACGTACGTATGTATACACAACATGACGCGGATGGGGGATATATATATAAGAGCCCAAGCCGAGCCGTCGGCAAGGTCTTCCAACTTTGGATGCCAAGATGGTGCTGAGTAGAGTTCAATGTTTAAGACGAGCGCCATGTATAATTTCTACCGGTGATGCTGATGGATGTTAGTCGAAGAACGCTGGGGTTCCAAAAAGTTTGAGGCCCCAGCAGAGAAACCTGTGCTGGAGAGTCGATGCGTATTATAAGTTATATACGGGGGGGTTTGTGCATCAGTGCACAGCGGCTGACGTCATCATCAATCCATCCGCTCCTTTCTCTGCTGGTGGCGTTGTTGTTGTTGTTGTGTGTTTGAGGAAACGTAAGGGAAAAAATAAAATCAAAAAGGAGCGCAGCAGCGGCGGCGGCAAAGAAACAGAGACGTCATTGGGTGGAGTTGGGTGGGGCTCAGGAGGCTCAGGAGGAGGACCCTATGGCTGGATCCGTTTTTTTTTTAATGCCCCCCAACAGGTTCTGCTGTGACTGGCTCGGCTCATATTCTCATCGCTCTCGTTCGGTTTCGATCGTGATCGACTCCCTTCCCCTCTCCCGAACAGCCCCCCGGCTCACGAATCCCTCGATGTT
The DNA here is from genome assembly GCF_021234035.1 of Daphnia pulicaria. Taxonomy (NCBI): domain Eukaryota; kingdom Metazoa; phylum Arthropoda; class Branchiopoda; order Diplostraca; family Daphniidae; genus Daphnia; species Daphnia pulicaria. The sequence goes on from NC_060913.1 coordinate 11,006,232, forward strand.
AGTTAGCGAAAATGTCCAGACCAATGACGATACAACCGTCGTTTGGCTATCGCCTCTGTGATTGATGGCGCGGGCTTTATAAAATGGCGATCAAACTTTTCCACACAAAAATTGAGCGCCATCAACTTTGATGGTTCATCTATTGCGTGGGTGGCATGCAAATGAACTCGTCCGTCTCGTTGTATTACACCGACGGTGTGTGTAGAGTGTAGACACAAAATGTGGGCCGTCGTACTATTTATAGCCGGGGCCGTTAAAAAAATGACGGCCGGGGAAAACATGGCGGATTTTGATAGCGCAATAATAATACGCAGCCGTTGCTTTTCCCATCTTTCTGTTTGCTATTTCTCACTCTATATGCTGTGAACTGTCGTTATATCAGCAGCTATTACGCGTCTACACACACACAGAGAGACTTGCGCCCCCCTCCGCTTTACATTTTTTTTTTCTTTCGTCCATAAGGTCATATATGGATGCGCCATATTTATATGCACACACAGCTGTACAGGCCTTTGGCTAGATCTCGGCCTGAGACGACGTTGAGGTATTGCGCGTTTACCAACTCCGGCCGTTTCTCCCAGCAGCAGCAACCTAAATAATAAGCCGCTCCCATCTCTCCCAGGGAAGTCGGTAGCTTGGAATTTTTCCTGACGAAAAAATAATAATAATAAAAGAAAAGGGGAGCGCAATATTATTATTATACGTATGCATAGATATACTTATTACTACTCTTTGATTTATTTCCGAACCTACCCTACTGGCATTTTATTTTTTACTGCGGCCGTTCATATAAAGAATAAATACCGTCCAATCTTGTATAGCCCAGCCATTCGACCTTTTATTTTTCTAGTCGAGTCTTTTATTTTTAAAAAACAAAACAAAACAAAAACGTAATAGAGGATTTACTTTTACTTTTAGTTGTCCTCTTGTATTCTAAAAGTTAAGTCTCGATTCTGACGAATGACAGCCCCCAGAAAGGAGTGGGTGGGGGGGTATACGACAATCAAATCAATAAGCTTACACGTGGCGCACAGCAACATGGAAAGGAAAAAGGAAGGAGATGGCGAAAATCCAAGCTGAAAACGATCAAGTACTACACATTTCTTCCCTTTTTTTTCTTCTTCTTTTTCTTCCAATCGGCGGAGTCGCCAGTCTTTCCCGGCCCCAGACCGAAAAAAAGTTTCTTAAGAAGAAATCAATCGATGTAGCAGATGGATCAAATCGTGTCTAACTATATACATACATAATAACACAGCAGATGGGAAATCGATTGGATGGTAAATAAGAAAAGAAAAGATGCTTTCGATCAAGAACAATTTTATGCATATGATGTGTATTCAATCACTTGAAAAAGTTGGTGGTATTATTCAGCAGGTATGCTAAACTTATGAATATTGTAACGTATACTCATAGTTGAACTGGAAGAGCTGTCGCCATAGCGACGGTGTCAACCAGTTAGTCCAGAAGCACAAGCCCTTCTCTATACGTAGTACACGTCGTAAAATCTGGACAAAAATAGGAATTTCACGTGTGTGTGTGTGTGTAGGCTTGATGGCTTAGACAATCATTTTATATGCTATCATAGTTTGGAAACTCTATATAACTGCGTAATATAGAATCAGTTGCTGCTTTGATAGAGTTCCGCGAATTGCTTCTACATTCTTGTTGGTTGTGTCGCAAGCGCTGGCAGCAAATGTCTAGCGCTCTTAGACTCGAATTCATTAACATGCAAGCCTGTCCCTCCCCCCCTCCTCCCGGTTTTTTGTTTTGTTTTCGTCTCCGCCCTTTCAAAAAAAAAACAGAAAAAGGAAAAAAGAAAAATGTAGAAGAAAAAAGGAAAAAGTTATACGATTTAACTGCAGACATGAAACAGTAAAAAACTCAGCGTAGCGGGAAGTGATGGGCGGGTGAAGTGCGGCAAGAGTCGCACAACCGTATCATGCAATAATCGTATCTTTGCCGTAATATCACCAGCAGAAAAGCCAGCAACAACAACAACATTCCGGAGCGAATACTATATTTAAAAACAAGAAATTATATTCTACTGGAACACACACACACACACACACGTCTCTACGTGGGTCTTTTGTCTATAAAAGAAATCGTGTCGAAAGGAAGAAATAAGAAAAACTATGTGGAAATCTTTAATTCACTTTTGTCGTGATTTGATTCTTTATTTGATTTTATTTTTTCTGTTCCCTCGCCATGGTGAAATCATTCATTTCAGTCCGGTATTGTCTTATAGAAAAATTCGTAACGAGCTGCTATCTGTGTACAGATAGGAACGTGCCGATCAACAGTGGGCGCAATCAAAAGCCTAGAAACATTGGGGGGAAAGGAGAGAAAAGGCGGGACGTGACCAGAGTTGCCTCATCAATGAATGAAAACTCAGCACAATAAACGCGGGGGAATCAAACGATGGGCCGTGATCGATTGCGTGGGACGTTGTCGATATCGGACGCGGAAGGCCAGCGTTTAGAGATCAACCTCTATCAAATCTATCTCGACTTCGCTGGTTAGATCTTTATATACCGGCTATGATAATAATAATACGCTGGGCCCTTTAGCTATATTAACATACGTGAAATCAATGGCGATTAAGACATTTCAACTGTCAACAGCAGGCCAATCTATCTACGCCGTGTCAACAAATGATGTGAACTAATAACCGGGAAAAAAGAAAAGAAAAATGATGGAGAGAAATGCGATCTAGATTAATCGCGGGGTCCCTTTCTAAAAATACGATACACTGGGCGCTAATTGTTTGTACAGTGGTCGTGACATGCAAGGGGGTCGCCGAAAGATGGATTCGCTTCCGCCTTCCGCTATCATATTATTTACACAAGAATGCAATCAACTTACCTTCTATATACAGGCGCTATACAATAGACGAGAGATTTTTATAATAGCCGATGATCATTTCTGTCAAGAGCCGCGCATTCTCGATGGCCCTTGTCTAATAACTTTTCTCTTTCTTCCTCTTCTTCTTCTTCTTCCTATTCTCTGCGAGGCTGTAATCGTAGATTCTTTTCGAGAATAAGTAGACATAAGAGGGGATCTCAGGTCCATCCGATCCAATATAGGATCCAGGATCCAGGACGACGGCATTTGTTTTCTTTTGTCTAGAGTATATCTAGCGATAGATGTTGGCATCTATATATATTGATCTAAGAGAAGCAAAGCTATAATATGCACGCAGTAATATAAATATAGTTTGCCCATAAGAGTCGAGAGAATCTAGACGAGTCTCTTATAAAATGAAAAGAGTAAGAAAAAATAACATCGCTGTGTACTATATATATACATGTAGCTCGGCGGCCATATAATAGCAGTTTGAACAAGAGTGATGACAAACGAGAGACGGGCGGGTGGGTTTTTGTGTGTGTTGGGCGACAAGAACTATAGCTAGTAGTATATACGGACTATATAGCTACTCCCACCCACCCAGCACCCCCCAGCAGCACCCGACGACGTTGCGCTGCGGGACTTGACGGTCTAAAGTGGGCGCGGCTGTATTTATTCGATCAAGCGTTCCAACCTTCCGAACCCACCCCGTTGAAACGAAAAAAGGGGGGTCGATAAACTCGTGAAAAATATTTAAACAAAAAAAAGAATCAAATTTTAAAGATTTCTCCCCCTCCTTCCCTCCTATTCTTGCGCTTTTTTTTTTATTGTTTACTCCGTGTGAAATCGAGTGGCTGGAACCACAGTCACGAAGTGGACAGGGCCAAGTCCATAGAGGGACGAGAGCGAGCGACATGCTGACAATGAAAGACGAGCAGCCCCTCGTGATGTTTTTGACGCGCTCTGCATGATTGGATGATCTTGAAGAGGAGATACTCATCTCGTCTCCTATCGTGATGGTGCGACGCCAGATGTTATGCACACCTTCAGCAGCTACAACCAGCTATAGCCAGCCAGCCAGCAGCTCTGATATAATATATTCGTCGACAATCAAAGGGCTGATTACAAACGCATCGGCCCTTGAAGTGACTCGGGTATAATCATCGATTAGTCCAGTCATGCTCGCTCGCGTTTCTGTCTCTCCATCCGCCTACACACATGATGTAGACGGCCTTGTATGTATCCAGTTGTGTCGTCCGCCAAGACTCTGATTAAAAGAGACCCTGTGCGTATGTATACCCCAATAGAACGGCCAGTTTCTTCTATACTTCTATATACATCTCCACTTCAGCATCAGATTATATAGTCTGTCGAGAAGAGTTTTCTTTCGATTATGTGTGGAGCAGTAGCAGCAGCACAAGTTGTGATGTCACTTTTTTCATATATGTAGCCTATATACGGCGCGCACTATATACAATCTCGAGAAAGCTAAACGATGTAGGCTGGAGGAGCTACTGGAAGAATTATCGAACCGTGTATAACCCTCCCGGCCAGTGCCATATATTATAAGTCCCAGCAGTAGTAGTACTAGTCTAGTATTTCCCCTCCCTATATAATACACGCAGTTATATAGCGGCACTTTGTCCGGGCAGCCGGCTGACTCGTTTCTCAGCGTTTGATATCCTTCACGAAATGACTGATGTGCTGTGCGTATCACAGTGATGTATAGATCTATGTAGACTTGCATATAGTTTTTGATGACGTCGATGACGAGCGTCTTTTTCTGGTGGGGGGGTTTGGTGATGGCAGTAGTCGACCGCAGTCGCTTAATTGATCTTTAGCGCGGCCTCAATTAAAATTACTGATGACGCAAGTGACACGCAGCACGCGCCCGGCGCGACCGCCCGAGGGCCGGCAAAGACGCTAATGAACGCCAAAACGGCTCCTCTCTGCTCTGCTCTCTCTCCTTTTGCAAGCAATTTCTCGATCAATGTGCGGTGGGACGGCCGGGGCCGGCGCCGGCCTCTCTTCCACAATCGATCTAAGGAGATAGAATCCGCCCTGGTGTGGTGCCGCAGGTGAAACTCCGCCGCGGGAGAAATGGCGATAATTGCTGACGAAACCCAACCGCTAATGAAAATGCCCCCGCCCTCCTGCGATTTTTGAGTGAATTTCATTTTCTGAAATTGATTTTGAAATTTCTTTTTTTAAATGTCAATTGAATATTCCCATCTTTCTAACTTTTTCCCATCACCATTTTCTCTCCCTCTCTTCGCAGTCCGTTGCCATCTTGTGTGCTATAGAACTTGGAGGGAAACAGAAAAAAAAAAGAAACGACTCGCGATGGGACCTCACTCGGCCCCAGTCGATCCGTTTGACAACACGGGGTCACGACAGTATCGATTATTGCATCGAGCGGCTTGGCAATCTGCGCTATACATATAAAATATCTCTCCTCATATCACTGTATAGCTGGCCTCGACTAGATATTCGTGTCTGTCCGTATAGGCTGTAGTTTGACTGCATAGAGGCACTCACGTTGTGAGATCCGGAGAAGATTTTGTTGTTATTTTTGCGGAGCAGCAAAAGCAATCACGGCAGATGTATCATTGTCGGCTATCCCAAGACTTGAAACAATTAAGCGCATTTCAGCTGGGATGAGAAAGGGACGCGAACCTCATCTCCTTGACTGTATACTCATCTCCAGGACTTCACTTTTGCACTCTGTTGAGTTGCATAAGAACTTTTCGAAGAAGCGGAGACTCCCTCTAGACATGTATAATGTAAGAAGAGGGGTGAGAGTCTGCTGAACGAGAGCCGAGTTATATTGCAAAAGAAGAAAGAGTGGGGAGAGAGAGTTTGGCCCGGAGCATCGCACAGGCTTGGCAGCCAAAGCTCTGTCGTTTGCTTGCTGAGAAAACAATCGATGTTTTAATTAGTGTCTTTATATTAGCTTCCCTCCTCTTACAGCTCAGATATATTATATAGGCTTTGCTCATTTGCTGCTGGGCAGCCATCTGCTCTTGTCCTGAAATTCTTTTTTCAGTCTCCCGACTCTCTTATATTCCTATTCGCAAGCGGAAGACTTAAGACGAATAAGTGGTAGACTCTCGACAAAAAATCCAGTCGGCGTTTATATTATCTAGTATGTGCCCTGAATTAAACATGATAAAGACCCTACTTTATGCGTGTGTGCGGTGGTATATACAGAGCAACACCAAGCAAGCGCGATAGAGCTTATATATGTTCTTCTTTGGCTATTTGGTGAGATGCGCTTGTTAGTATTCCGACGGGGAACGTCTATGATTCTATATATAGAGCCTCGTATAAAGCGCCACATCAGTTAATTAACTCGATTTTGGGTCGTTATTGCTTTTCTTTCATAGGCCCTTGACATGTTTTTATTATAGAGATCACGTATGTATAATCGCGCCGGATGGATATCCTTGTTGAATCTGAATCCAAGAATGTTTTAATCAAAGTTGATCACCACTGCCAAGCGCGGTCAACATTCCCAACGGTATTATTATTATTATTAGGTATTTCTTAATTATTTTAAATAATTGCTTGATGATATAGATCGATTCTGCCTTGCCATTAAATTATTTCGCCGAGAATCGGCTGATGACATATTGTTGCGCGCTTTTTTAAATTTAAATCTCATTTTCTTAGCGCGCGTTTATAATAGGCGCAATCAATCCCGCAGGATTATATTGTTGCGGGGCCATCGTCCATCAACTTTTTCGTGATTTCCCCCCCTCCTTTTGTTGGCGGTGTGTTATAAGCCAATAATATAAGACGCGGGCGCGGCTAACGCTATATAAACTGGTGCGGGGGCTTTGTGGCTTATATTTTCTTTCCTTTTCTTTTTTTGGTATTTCGTACCCCATCATTCACAACTAATTGCATAATGACTTCGGACCCTGATTTGATGCTTGTCGACGTAGTAAGTCTAATACTAGACCATTACCATCGCGCCTAATGAGGCTGCTGCTGCTGGTCGAAACGTCAAAACTACTAATCGACACAAGGCTTCCTGCTGCTTCTATACTGCTGATGGCCGCCGCCTCCGCTGGATAGACATGTATAGACGTTAAGTATAGACGCAAGATTCATCCGCTCTAGGCTGTGTGTACATCGTCAACATATAATATTGTAAACCCCCCAAAAACGTTTGCATCGACTTTGGGCTGTTTTCCAATGGAAATACAAGAGTAGCAGCTAAGTCCGGCCTCCAGCAGGTTACACATTATTCGGTTATATTCGGGCGGGGAATTGCGGCAAAGCGAAATCCCGTTTCCGACGGGCGACCGAGTCTGACGACAATATTGGTAAATCGGTTCCGGGGCATCCCACAGCACACACACACACACACACAGGCCGACGTTGTCGGTTGTTGCTATCGGATGTTTCTCTATTGCTCTGCGCTCTAGACTACGCCCGCTACACACTATACTATATATATGTAGCCTATATAGGCAACTGTGCGCAATATATATCTAGGCAGTCTCTGTCCGTCCCGTCCTACTCGGCACGATCGATTGGGAAACATCAAAGAGGTGGTGCCCCCCGTTGGCCAAAACTTTCGTCACTCGTGAGGGACGCGAATTTTTTTATTTTGTCAACTTTTAAAATTCTTTGAATTTCGCGCCGTGTTTCAAACTTTGCCCACTTGATAAATACGAGAACAGCCAATCAAAATTCGTTAAAACAATATGCGCAAAGGAATAAAAAAATCTCGTACTATTATATAATCCTGTTCACTGTATAGTGCGAACTTGTAATAGACTCAATAATCCCATTGGAAGAAGAAGATTAAATCGCCTCTGCTGCTATGCTTGTTTCTTTAATTTGCCTCATTAATTGCAGATAGTTGGCACTGGATAGCGATGGATAAATTGGCCGCCAACTTTTTTCTCTTATCTCCCATTTCTTTTCCTTAATGAACTGGGCCTCGATTTATATACAAGCGATTCGCTTATAGTCTAAACACACGTTATGTCGATGCTGCTGGCCCTTGTGTGTGTTTGTCCCCATCGGTTCTGCACACTTGACAACATGCGGTGCAATCCGCTGGATTTGGATTTTTTTTTTATTTTATTTTTTCTATTCGTGCGGACGCTGGATGCTGAGGGGGCCGAATCAGATAATTAAAGCGACGTGTCCGTGAATCAAGTCGATGTCAAGAAATAAAAAGAAAAGAAGAGAAATAAATGAAAGCGGCGAGCGCGTGAGACACGACAGTTGAGCCAATTGACATTTTCAATCCGGACTCCCCCTCCGCCCAATTCCCGCCGGAGTTGAAGTCGCTCTCTCTTGTTAAATTCTTTTGACGCAAGAGCAGCACTTTAGCCAGATCCATACCTACTGCTGTCTATAAATGTGCGCTGCTGCTGAATATAACACTCTGCTCTTTACACACGTAGTAGGCACGATGAACGGGGGACCATCACGTCGCACCGGAATGGCAAAACAAGCGAAACGAAAGAGCGTCAAAAGAATAATATCCAGCCGCGGAACAATGGGCGAAGGGGGGGGGGATTTTTGAGTGAATAATATAAAAGGGGCGTGTGCATCCAGCAGCAAAGGAAGACGAAAGTTCACACGCTGTTTTATGAATGAAATTCCCGGGAGGAGTGACGCAAGACTATTTCCTTTTCACTTTCTCCATCAGCATGTTCAGCATACATTGTAAGAGCTAGAGAGATGAAAGAGCGTCTTCTTTTGACCATTTCGTAACACACGACGGACTCGACTATTAGCGTATCACACAGGAGAGATGCTCTCCGCTCTGTCTACCCTAGTGATTCTATTCAGGACTATCCAAGAGTGGAGAGACTTTTCTCCGCTGTGTTTCCGTTCAGATGAATATCGTGAAAGCCAGCAACTACTGGACATGACTGTGCTCCATTCAAAATGGCAATAAGGGTATATTATTATCTATTCTACTATGCTGCTGTGTAAAAGGTAAGAAGTCACCGGCGTGAGATCGAAACGTCACCGGTAAGCCGTGCGCAATTCACGCCAATGCTCCCGTGACGCATTTCCTATAGAATTTGTATATTGCATCAGTTAACGTGGGTGATGCGCATTTCTGCGAAATGTCAAGTGTGTGCAGTGGCGTGCGATTGGCCTTGGCCTTCATAAACTCCAGCCCGTTGTATAGTTGCGCTGGTGCAAATCAGATATATTTATAAGACAACCAGACAATTTGAAAAAGAAAAAGAAAACTGAAGATTCTCAAGAGGAATTACGTATTTTGGTTGAATGGGCGGGGAAATGAGGGCAGTAGGTTCCCAGAAGAACGGACAAGTATAGCCTATATACTCTCTCTCCGGTGTATTAACAAGAACAAGTTTGGGGTATGTGCTGTGTGTGTGTGTATACAACGCAGTTGCGGGTTTGTACGGATAAGGCAGAGGGCGCGGCGGCTCTAGCTTTTCTCATTCAATCCATCGGAGAGAGCCCCTTTGAGAGCTATAGTAACAAGAACAACAAGCTAACAATCTAATAGGCCTAAATATAGAGAAAACATGGGGGCAGGAAATAACAAGATGACAAGAGCTAAATAAAATGTCTGCCATGTACAACACACAGAGCAGCGCGCACAGCAGCAGCAGCAGGGCCGGTTGTGTCTAGTAAATATCGAGAGAGACACACACACAGCACTGAAACCGACGGCGGATGAACGTGAATAGCGCCTATATAGCTCTATATAGACACAAGTCCCACAAAGCCGATCTAAAGCCTATTGATTCAAGCGATCCTTTTCGGCCGATTGGATTGCCCATAATGAGGGCGAGAGTATAAAACGAGGGAAATTGAAGCCGAGGGACATCTATCTATCTATCTATCTGGTGCTGTTATATAGGACATGTGTAGTGCGAATGCCAGCGGGGATTGCCCTAATAAGTCTAATGCTGTCACAGCAGCACAGAATCAGCGCAAATGTCTGCTGTAAACTCAGATGCGCGTCGTCTCGTCTTTCTCTTATATTCTCTTCCTGTAATAGTATATAGGGCGCGCGCAGATCCGATTGTTTCTCCTGAATAATGACTATCTATACGATTCTTTTTATTACATCTTATTCCAAGCTCAATTGTTTGTTTTTTTGGGAGTTCTTTTTTATTCATTTTTCGACTAGTTGGATTATTCGCTCAACTCTAATTTTGCCGTGTTGCGTCTAAATAATCTGTCTGGATGTGCGGATGGGGGGGGGGAGTAGTCCATGCTGAGATTTCATTTTATCGCTGCCGTTGCGTGAACGTAAAAGGGGGGAGGGAAAGAAGAAAAGAAAAGATAAAGGCAGCGAGTCTCTGCCCACGCTGTCGACGTCATCGCCTAAAAAAGGCAAAAAGGCGAGTGCGCGGTCGATCGCGGATCGATCCTTAATTGTGATCACAATAATAGGGCGTCGTGATAAAGGCTATAGAGAAGAAGAACTGCTGCTCACGGGAATCTACATATAAGACGACGCTCCGTGTTTTAACTCTAACCGACGCGATATGATGGGGAAAAACCCCAAACAGAAATGCCCTTCATTTCTGTTTGTGCGTCGAAATAATCAACGCTCCTATACTTGTGGCGAACAGCTTTTAGAAAACTCAAAATCTGACGAGTCTATATAGCGCCCGCCCGCGCCGGTTATCGTTAATACTGTCCGCGTTCCGTCTCGACTTCAGGATTCTTTTATTATTATTTTGCTTTGCTTTGTTTGGTTTTTTGTTTTTTTTTCCTTGTGTTTGTTGCGACTGGTGTGGCAGCCACTTGAGCACGCAGTAGCGCAGACCACTTTATGGGAGCGCTATCGGAGCGCAAGGATCTAAATACTATATGTGATAGGGACTCTGCAAGGTTGTGCTTTGCTCTGATAAAATGGCAACAACAACGCACAATAGCGCGCGCCCACAGGAGATTTTCAAAAATCCGCCAAGAAAAATCAGAGAGAAAATAAGACGCGAGCGAAAATAAATTTAAAAAAAAACAAGAATAACAAGTGACCGCGCGCGCGCGCTTCAAGACGTGACGCAGTTCAATCCTGCCAATACCTATACAAATATACCATACATATACGTGTATCTGCGTGTTTAGATAGTTTGTTTCGTTCATCACGCTCCCTATCTCCCCACCCTAGTACGTAATACCCACATCGCAGTGGGAAACAAAAGAATCAAGAGGTGTCCAGCGAGACGGGAATAATGTGACAAACAGTAGTGCTGGCGTCGGGCGGCTATAATATAGATTGTCCACGCATAAATTATTCAACATCTCACTTAGTCCAGTCACGCTCTCGCACACAGCGTTCTAAGTGCTGCTGCTGGATCCTGGATTCATCCGAGAGTGAAACTGGAAGAAAGAAAAATGTTCAAAAAAAAAACCTATAAAAGAGCAGCAGCAAATAAATGAATAGGATGTGGACTCTGCCAACTTGGGAGTTTCACGCTCCTTGCTCTCTCCCGCAGCATTGAAAAAAAAAAAGAACGAGGAATAAAATTTCAAATGATATAAAAGAAAAGTCGCAATCAGAGTGTTGGACTGTGCGTTGTGTTGACGGAGAGAGAGAGAGAGAAAATAAAAACAAAAAATTGCGCTATTCGACTGTCTAAGTCAATCTATGCGTGTTCTATGTATATGTGTACAGTATATAAGGAATGACGGTGAATTTCATTTGCAAGTTGGCGATTGCGTGACGTCGTTTGGATATATTTGTATATTTTCCGGATGCGGTAAAATGTGACTCTGTCCAATCGAGACCGGGGGATTGGGATGTAAAACAGCCCAACTGCCGCTGCTTGGGCTGTGATGTGCCCCCCGTATTACTCTCAAATGTACTTCAAAGATCAACATCTTGAATATATAACAAAAGAAGTGTGAGTGTGCGTGTGCTGCTGTGAGAAGCTGGACGGAATGATATTCAATCTATTTATTTCCGGGCCAATAAGACGGATGGGATAACAGTGTGGGCTGAAATCATTAAGTCTCGGTAGACTGACAATCGTCTTCAATATTATTCCAATTTCATTTCCTATTATCGAAATTGGACTGACAATCGAATCCGCTCTGGAAAGATGACTGTTGATGGGCAACTGTTTCTCTTGTATTAAAAATGAGTTGTTTGATAACCCGGTTATGCTGATCCCAGCAGGTTATACATGATATAACAAGGTTTTTTTTGTATTATCTCTCCCCGATCGATTATTCTCAACAAAATTGAGTTCGGCCGTTGGTAACAGAATCGCGACAATGTATTTTGCGTTCGGGTGCCAAAAAGTCTCGGCCAGCACTCTCGACCAGTTGGGTTGGCGATCAGGTTCGTCGGCCTTCAGCTTCCGTCATCGCCCGTCTATATAGTTTAGTCATTTGATAGGATCCGATAGGTAAAAGGGCGGATATTTGACCCTTTTGAAAAAGGGAAAGGCTGGCCATCTTACCTCTCGCTAGCCCTTCCAACCTATGACTGTGTGTCCCATGCAGCCCGCTGCTGCTGGAATATCAAAGTTCAAACGATGCCATCATCCCGGAGAGAAAGAAGATGACCGCAACTCGAGAGAAGAGTGGAAAAACTGGGAATGTCGCCCTGGGCTGGGCTTTTGGGCTTTTTGGCTTGCCAAGTTTCTCTTTGCCAAGTTGGAATTCATTTTCTCCCCCCCATAATAATAACCCAGGTTGTGCTGGCCAGCAGCCTCGTAAACTCAACGAGACTCCGTTTGTGTGTGTGTATAGAGAAAAGAAGCAAAGAATAGGCAACGGTGGTTTACGACACATTCGTAATCAGTTCTTTTGATAAATTTAATTCCTTCTGGCCGTCTCTCTCTCTCGGGATATTAAAGACGGGAAAAGATATATATCGCTTGCCTTCCCTTTTTTTTTATTCCACGCTTTGTGATTTTGGATCGGATTCACGGACCTATGCAATTCCGGGCGCGGGTCATTCGTCCCGATATTATTCCAAACTGCCCGGCCCTTTTTTGGCTTTTTCTTTTTATACTGTTGGCGCTCTCTCACGGACCCTCTATACTATTATAGTATCTATTCTTTAGATGTTAGATAACACTGGGTCATGCAGTCCTATAGATACGCCAGAGTTATGTAATAATAATATTATTATATTCCTTTTATTCTTTCTTTGTTTGACAAACGATAGATTCTTGTGGACTGGCCGGATCGGCTGCTGGATTGAACCAGAATGGCAGAGAATGCGGAATCGACGGGCAAAGAACTGGCAAGCGTTTCATCGTTGGCCAGCCATCAGAATCCCGTCAATTACAGCAGCGCCGCCGCCCGTCCGTCTCAATTGGCCGCCGTGGCCGAAGGCTCATCGGGCCGCACTTCGACTTGTTCAACGCCCGCAGCAGCGGCCGCAGGAACAGCGTCAGGTATGAAATCGACGGTGGGATCCAGCAGCGGCGCAACGGCGACTACCAGCAGCACTGCTGGACTGACGGCGGCCACTTCTGCAGCCTCTTCCTCCTCCTTCTGCTCCTCCTCTTCCATCGTGGGGTCGAGCACCCTGGCCAGCAGCAGCGTCCCTAGCGGCGGTGTGGGTACTAGCAACAACAACCCCACCACCACCTCCACCACCACCTCCGCCACAGCAGCGGCGGCCAACCCGTCGACTGCTGCGTGTTGCCCGAGTCCGCCGCAGCTCTCAGTTGCGGCGGTGACTTCTAAAGGCAAAGGCGCCAGTGCCACTCCTTCCAGTAGTGGCGAGCAGAGCAACCGAGCGGCAGCTGGATCACCTTCGGTAGTGCCCGTGACAACAGGAGCAGCAGGAGCAGCAGCAACAGCAGCAGCAGCAGCCACACCGTCGACTCATCCGGCCGTGGGAACGCTGAGACAGCAGTCGCATCCGCATCAGCATCCGACATCTTCGCCGCCGTCGTATTCGTGGGTGCAGAGTCACCAGCGTCCGTCGGCCAGTGCCGCCGGGGGATTGTCGTACCCGCTGGACGAGCCGGATCAGAACATCGAAGGGGCCGGATACAACTGGTCGGCCAGGAATCAGGCCACTTGGAGCGGGCCGGTGCCTCATCTGGTCCGTCGGGTCAGCACCAGTGGGACGGGCGGAGTTGGCGGATGCACCCGGTATGGTAGTCTCAACCGGCGCAGTGGTAACAACAGGAGCCAATTGCAGCAGCCGTCCAGCAGCCTGCGACTCGTCAACGGCGGATTGGCCGGCGGCCCAGCGGCCAACGGCTACCCGTCGTCCGAGGAGGAACTGAGGAGTCCGCGCCACCGACGGCCACATCCGCACCAGCAGCACCCGCTCCTGGGCTATGGTCTGAATAGCGGGCGCAGCGATGACCTGGGCAGCAACGCCTATTACGGCGGCGGCGGATCCGGCAGCTGCGGAGGCGTTTCCGGCGGCTACTCTTACGGCGGAGTCGGCACCTGCTGCTCCGATTCTTTAGTGACGGCCCTAGAGGACGAAGCCTCGACTTCTTCGTTCGTGCCCGACTACCTGGTGGCCGGCGCTGACGACATGAATTTTATCAACAATAAAGAAATGAGTGCCGGGGGCGGTGGAGGAGGTGGTGGCGGCGGAGTGGGCGGGTGCGGAAGTGCGGCCGGAAGTTTCGCCGCCGGAGGCGGAAGAGTTCACTTCAGCAACAGTGCCGGCGGCGGAGACGACGTCAGCCTGTACGGGACGCCAAAGGAAGAAGCCGGACCGGGTCCCGGGCCGGCCAACATGGGCGGCGAGCCCAAGCCGTCGTTCATCCGCAACCAGCTTCAAGCTCTCTTCCAGCCGACGGACAACAAGCTGGCCATGAAGCTCTTCGGCAGCAAGAAAGCTCTCATGAAGGAGCGCATCCGACAGAAGGCGGCGGGACACTGGATCATCCATCCGTGCTCCAATTTCCGGTAAGAGAAATTCGATGGATGTAACCAAAAAAACTAACAAACAAATTTCCGATATTTAACGATCAGCTGTGCTGGGAACGTCCGATGAATAATCAAATATATTGGCAAATCAATTATTGAAAACGGATTGCATGATCAATTGATCACCATAGGTATCCAGCACCGCGGCCGGGCAATGACAAAGTTGGCCCGGTATAATGAATCATGCGGGGAATATTTACTTGAGCGCCGGAACGCACATTGGCTGTCGTCGTCCCCCTCTAGATATAATATCCAAGTTACTTGGTTCTCTGTGATTGTTTAACTAGGTCGTTATAAGGACATACAGCTGGAGCGGGGGTTGGCTGTCCAAGTTATAGATGTGAGAAAGTCCACGCAGGATTCTGAATTTCTGACCGGTTATTGTATATGGGAGGGAAATGCTGGGCGCAAAAAGAGAAAAGACTGACAATCAATAAAGAGAGTCGATGAATAAGAAAAACAAAAAAAGAAAACTTTTGATTATTAAATTTTTAGATTCGAAAGTTTCGTCTTTGCGGAATAATTTTCAAACTTTTGTGTCACAATGTCTGACGTAGTTGAATATACTCGAAGCTCTGGGCGGGGTGGATGATTAGACATCAATTTTGAGTTTATTCCGATTTGTCGAGCTCAGGATCGTGTAATGTGACTGAATAATTTAACAATCCGGCGGAAGCCAATGAATGGATGGAAAAAACTAACAGCCAATCTGTCTATCGCCTCCCCCGTATTATTACAGCCGTGTAGGAATATTTACATAGATGATGGGCGGAAAAATGAAAAAAAGTAATCGTGAGCGATATGATACACAAAGCTAAGCTTTGTCACTTTTGCCCGTGTATACTATTTCAAAAAATAAAAATTACATTTCGGCGTTAACGCCAGAAAGTCTGGCGGCTGCACGAGACATTTTGATCTCCTCTATAGTCTCGTTGATCGGGTCAAGCGTGAAACAGAGAACCTTCTGTCCGACTTGAACAGCAGATGACTTGAAATGCGATCTGATGCCGTTGCCGCCATGTGTATAGGACGAAGGTGGCGGGGTCCGCTGGAAACCGTTTCGAAAGTTGATACAACCGGCGCTTGATCTCGTCATTTCTTTGATGGTGTGTGCTGTGTGTGTGTGTGATGGGCTTGTATAAGCGCCGATGGAAGAATCAAAGAGAGAGGTGTGTGTGCGTTAGATATTTACTCGTCGAGGGGAATTCGGAAGAGTTAAACGGGTATACACAGCACCCAGAAAAAAGAAAAAGGAAAAGATGAGGACGAGCGCTGGATGGCCGTTGTCATCAATATGCCAGAAGTGGCGTCGGCGTCTTAAAGTTGGTTTAATGACGGCACCGGCGGCAGTTTTTTGACGCGCTTACTTTCTGACACGCAAGCACAAGCAAAAGTTCAACTTCTACTACTACCTACTACACAAAAGTCAACCATTGATCCCATTTGATCCGCCCCGCACGAAAGGCGAGATAGATATACCTTTTCTCTCCGTGTGTGTGTATACATACACGACCAGCCAAAGAAGCTTCTTCTTCTTGTTGTCGGATGGCCAGCAGAGCCATCAAAGCGTCGATATCTAGTCAATAGAGACGCGATGTGTGTAACCCCCGCCCGTCCGACGTGAGAGACGTGATGACTGGCTGATGGCGCAACGCAAAAACAAAAACACAACTGGGCACGGTGGATAACATCAGCAGCACCAGAAAAGCCCCCCGATGACTGAAAATAGCTATTTCGACCCCAACAGTTTAGCCGCGGCGGTTCGAATCGAGATGAGATCAAAAACGTTTTTAGAACTTCTCTCGGGCTGCCTATAGCCGCCGGTGATGTTATACAATCGTTTGTTAGTTACTGGCTACACACTATGTGGGCATTTCCTATTTTTTTTTTTTTTTTTTGTTCGAGAAAAAAGTTGAATTCAACTCCCGTATATATAAACAATGCGGAGGAGGAAAAAGCAGGATAGTTTGCGGAGGCAAAAAAATTCCTGGGTCTGGCTCCGGCGGTCGGGTGCGCGGAGAAAACCCGCGCTCTCGCCGGAATCCTATTTTTATAACTGGGCCATTTGATGTACTATAGAGTATATATCAAGTTGGTTGCGGACTGGTTACACACACGCCCTTGCACCGTGTTTATACACACAGCCACCGCCCCCATCATCGGCAAATTTTTTTTCTTGGGGTTCCAGCATCTCTCACAAGTTCAGGATCTCGCACCTACGAGAGGCGAAAACACACGGGACGTAAAAGACCAACAAGCCTGGGTAGATAGTCTGTGTTGGCCGAAGCTTCACAAAGAAAAACAAAGGGAATGACTTTTATGATTGCAATCCCCTTGACCCCCTTAATCCTCATCTCTTATCATCTGGGTTAGACACACAGCACTTATGTATGTACTACCTCTCTAGAGGCAGCAGTCCAGTATAGTAGTGTATATTTATAACTTTCTTGTTTGACGTAATTTCTAATCCGCCAATTTTTTGGGTGGATTTGCTTGTGCTGGGTATATACCGCGACGGGCATGATATTTCCACCCAACAATCGGAAGGATAAATTTGAGTTTTTTCTTTCTTCTTTTCAATTCTTTTGGGCCATCACCGAATCGTAAATCAAGATGAATTACAGAACTGATGGCATAAATAATGCCCTGTTTATGTATTTTGTTGGCCTTCCGGCAACTTTTCCGCTGACAAAGTCGGGCCGTTATTTGCTCTGGCCAAAATATACAAGCCGCTTAAATATCCAAACCAAATGTTTGTAAGAAGAAGAAGAAGGAAAAATACTTGAAGAGAAAAAAAAAGTAGACCCTATAGTCCCTCTATTATATATAGTATAGCTCCGCTTGCCCATGCTGTGCATAATAGCACATATAGAAGTGGAGATCCGCTGTGTGTCCGGAAAGGAGCGATCCTCATCCAATGTGAACGGCAATCGGGTTCGAGGAAGGGGGGGGAGGTAAAGATGGGTTAGATATTTGGATATGCGCTAGTCTCTATAGGAAAAGTTGGCCATTTCGAATGGAAAATCACATTCACTGCTGCTGCTGCTCGCTCGTAAATATGTCCTAGTCTCTCTTGGCCGCTTATTCTTCTCCGACCAACCGTGGAGCATCGGCTCCTCCCACTTTTATATTATCCCGCCCGTGCAATATCACCCCCTCCGTCCCTTCCTGCCAGCAACGACTCCCGACACGGGTCTTCGGGATATACCATGGAAGAATGCCCGCTCTCTTCTTTTTTTTTATGTACAGATATTTTTCACAGAACTATATACACACACGAGCTCGAATCTATATTATCCAGCTTTTCGACATCAAAACATATACGTCCGGAGGTACATTATAAGAGTAGGAGGGAAAGACTGTGGCCAAAAAGCTCGGCTTGCCGATGGGCGATGGTGGCCGGATTAGATTGACATATCCGATAGGAATAAGGATAGAGCGGCGGCCAATGAGAGATATATACTACTATACACAGGAATCTATTACATATAACTAATGTCTAAGACTATAAGAAACTATAAGGTTATAGTATAAGGAGGGGAAAACAGTACGACTAGATATTTGCGGGACTATCGTTAAAAGCGGTGGGGGTCTATTCTTCTTCTTTACAGCTCTGTGTGTGGCGGTATTATACACCGTCGAGGATATATAGGGCCCCATATAACACTCCTACGCTGTCAAGCGAGTAATGCATCTAATCTATATAGATACATATACATATCGGGGACGGGGAAATAAGCAGCCATCCAGGGCGTGATGGGATAGTCCACTAAATTCTCCTGGATGTTAGATAGACTAATAAGATGTTTTGTTTTCAAAATTAAATTGGTTAGATTGTTATATATATGTATAGGGAAACGTGAACTGTTTTGAGTGGGTGGTATAATATATACAGAGAGAGTCATCTTGACTGGATTTTGAAGTTGAGAATTCCGGAGTTGGTCATGCTTATATTATATCCCGCCAACGGAAATGGAGGAAAAAAAAGGATTTCTTTTTTTCTTTTTATATAAGATAGAAATCGTTGATCGTTTGTCAGTGCCCTATTTTTCGACGTGTATTGATACGTTGTTCCTCAATCAGATTCTCCTGCGGAGACAGTTTCGATCCTTCGACTCGGATCTCCGCGCCCGTTCAACGTGTGTGGGAGGACGCGACTGCGTCTCTGCCAACAAATGACGCCGTGTCACCGCCACAATAATGGCCAGCAATTGAATTGAATCAATAGCACTCGCGCAGGATCCTTTTTTTTCCTTCAAAGCAATGGAGGATCAAATAATCCCAGCTGGAGAAACCTTATATAAGATCCCTCTCTCTCTCTCTGGCTGTGAATGACCATTGAAACCCGACCATTTCTTAGATTTCTGTGGTGGGTTTTTTTAAATTTTCCTTTTAGATGTATACCTTCTTTCTTCTTCTTATTTTTTTCGTTCATAAAAGAGTCAGCACCGCCTTTGTTCTCCGGCTCTCACTTTGACGGGCCGGCCGTCATTCACCGAGAATTTCTTCTCTCCGTTTCTTCTTCTCCGCAGACTCTGTTTCCATGTTCTTTGTTTTTTTCCTTATTTTATATGTGACATGGTGAAAGCCCGTTAGTCTCGACCGGCCATTAAATGGCGGCCCCACATATACTATTACCATTCAGCCCCGGACGGACGAGGCTTCTAAACATGCAAGGGAGACATATACTAAGTCAGGCACAGCACTCCAGCTACTATATAGTGTATAGACAGGAGAGTCATTACGGCAACAGTTAATGAAGATGTACGGCCATAGCCATCGAGTTTATTAGATGGAGACGGCCTAGAGAGAAGATGCTGTTAAATATAGAGACGCCGGCATCATATAATTAATGTCATTTACAACACGGCGATGGCGCTTAAGGGCTTGATAGCACCACCCCTTTTGTTTTATTCCCAGCTCAACCTATATACGTAATTGCCCATTTGACAGCTTGGGCCGTCTTTTTCGCGCCTACATTCCAACGAGGCATTTCATCTGTGCAATAAAGAATGGCGGAATGTCCGTGGGCCATCGAGGTTGACTAATGTATACAACACAGGGCGAGAGTATCCAACAGCCGACGAAACAAAAGGATTTCCTGGAACTTGAAGAGAGAAATCGTCAGCTGCTAATGGATGGTGATTATCGGGGCCGTGATTCGTGTGAAAGAGTTTCACGCGACAGTAGAGCCGGATTGCTCTTGTTCCGTCCTTTAATATATATCAGGCCGGTTTCAAATCCGTTTAGCCGCGTTTGACAGCTCGTGAAATTCAAAGTAGACACAACGGTTCTCTTTGACTCTCGTTCCCGGCATCCCCCCTTCTCTCCATTATAGAGAATCATCCGATGTTAAAGCTGAGGCAGACAAAGGCACTTTGGGCCGGCTCAGGTATATATATATATCTATTCCGCTGGCGGCTATATTCCCGCACGCTGCGTTAAATCTCCAAGCGTTATATAGAAGCCGAGACCGAACGTTTGACTGTTTCACTCGACTCGGCATTGATGAAGGCCGGGGGGAGAGAAGAACCGATTGAACTTGAGTCAAATTGAAAGTGGATAACTTGCAGCGCTATAGCAACCAGCTGCCGTTCAGCCCCACACGACTTTGACAGTTTTCCAAAGTCTATAATGAATAGAATATGGCAGACTTAGTAGCTGGGCTTTTTCCCAATTATTGTGCCAAAATCTCTGGCCGAGATCAATCAGCGATCGAAGCTCATCGTCAAATAGCTTCTGATGTATCATATCAAAGGCGGATACACATTTGTGCATGCGCCTCGTTCATCAATTTTTCCTTGTGAATGAAACGTCAAACTCTTTGATGGAAATCACAGGTTTTACTGGGACTTGGGGATGCTGTTCCTGCTGGTGGCCAACTTGATCATCCTTCCCGTGGCCATCTCTTTCTTCAACGATGACCTAAGTATTCGCTGGATTGCCTTCAACTGCCTTAGCGACACCATCTTCATGATCGACATCGTCGTCAATTTTCGAACAGGTTCATTATCATTCATCGGGAAATTGACCAATTGTTTCTCGCCCGTTTGACAACATTTATTTTGATTTTCCTGTGCCGCAGGTATTATGCAACAAGATAATTCGGAGCAGGTCATCCTGGACCCGAAGCTGATAGCCAGGCACTATCTGCGCACTTGGTTCTTCCTAGACCTGATCAGTTCCATACCACTTGATTACATCTTCCTCATCTTCAATCAGGTCAGTTCATTGGGGCGGGAATCGGGAGAAATAAAAAAAACTAAAAATGTTCACACACCACCACTACTGTATATCCAACGGAGAACGGTACTTCGTCTTTATCTACATTGTGTTGTGTGTGTGTGTGTGCGATGCGCAGTTTCTACGGATGCAGGACTTTAGCGAAAGCTTTCAGATCCTGCAAGCCGGCCGGGCTTTGAGGATTCTTCGCTTGGCTAAACTCCTCTCCCTCGTGAGGCTTCTCCGACTGTCACGACTCGTCCGCTACGTCAACCAGTGGGAGGAAGTTTATGTAAGTCTTTTCATCTTTTTTATTATTTTTATTTCCCTCCTTTTTTAAGTTTTTTTTTCGCGCTTTGCTGGAAGGAAAAATAAAATAAATGACAATAAAAAACGGACGAAATTCAAACAAGAAAAAAGAGAGACGAGGCACAAACACAAAAGTTTCGAACGCACTTTGGAGTATATAGTATGTATGTACTACACTCTGTGTGTGCTGGTCAAATTATTATCATAACATGGCACATTGTGTATATACACCCCATCCAATCATTCACGCCTATTTGATTCTCTCGTTCTTCATTCACGCAACTTTTGTTTCAAATTTCAATGTCATCTGTCTTTCAAATTCTCTTTCTCTCTCGAGACTATTATCTCTACATTTAAATTAAATTCTTCTCTTCTAAATTTCAATTCCATCTTTCCTGGAATTATTAGAAGCGCATTCAACCTTCTTGCCCTTTAAAAAACCCCTCCCCGTGATTCAATGACGTCACCATATCCTCGTTTTCTTTTTCTTGGACGATGTGATTGAGTTGCATTTATATCGACCAAACCGCTTCTGGCTTTGTTTTCTTGCTCGGTTATATTTTGAGTTTTTTATTCCTCAAAGTTATTATCCGTGCTGCACAACACTAGTATATACTATATATATATATACATGCTGAGCCGGCCTTGAACATTTCCTACAAGATAGATCCACCATCTTTTTTTTTTATTATTTTTTACTTTTATGACGACTTTTATTTCAATATCGTTATTCATTTCATTTCATTTTTTTTTTTCATTTGATTTTTTCTTCAATTCCCAACTATAGTCGTCAGTTATTATTTTGTGCTGTGTTCCCAGTTTGTGTTGGTTGTGTGTCCATGTCTTTTCTGCGTGCGCTGTGTTGTCTATGCCATATCGCCCAGGTTCAGTTTGCCGGTGTGATTATTTCAATCCAGTTGAAAGGAAGGGTTATTCGCGCTGGATTAGGCCATTCCTTGCTGCACACACACACTCACCAATCCACCACACCCCAGCATTTTGCACCGGCGGGATACCCATATAGCATCTAGTCTCAAAACACGCGATAGAATCGTTGAACCCCATAACATTTCGAATATCTTCGACCACAACCTCGGTTGGCGGATGCATTCCACCAATAGAGAGAGAGAAAGAGAAAGAAAAAAAAAAGGTACACTGATGACGCGCCCATACCCACACGAAATGTCGTCTAGACATAGATCTACATTTCTTTCACCTTTCCGTCAATTTATTTTGAGTTTTCTTTTTTATTGAATTCCCATTTGAGTTAAGAAGATTCTCACGCACAATTACGTGTACACTGGGCATCTATAACACACCCACATATATGCACACACAATAACACGTATGGTAATGTCATGAAGAACAAGTTTTCGGTTCATGTCTGTGGGCTCGTTCGACATTCAGTTTCCCCGTCCCCATCCATTTTTTGACGTGGAATTATTTCTCAATCTTTTTATTTGATTTCATTTCTTGGCTTTCCAATTTCTGATTTTTTTCTCTCTCTCTCTCGACACGGCAAAGTTTGAACTTGTCGACGGGCACGCGATATCCCATGACTCGGTGAGGTACCGAAAGGAGCAGCTTTTTCTTTTCAATTTCCAAATTCTGTGACGCATTTGAAATTGGCGCGGAATTGAACTGCTGCCATTTGAGTGATTAGATTATTATATAGTATGCGCCACTGCTAGTTTATAAATAGCTGCCGGACCGTTTCGTGTGCCCTCCCCCCCCCCCCCCTTCTACCAGTTGAACCGTTTAATTATTCCTACTTTAATTTCCATTCGTTGTTGTTGTCTAGCGAATTCACACCATTCCGGCGTCTCGTTATTTTTCGACTGCGGGTTGGATATTCTCCGCGGCGGATCTTTTTTATTTTTCTCGAGACTCGGCTGACACACAGGGTCATGTCATGTTATAATGGCCAACGCCCACCTTAAATGGTGTCCTATGCACAGGCCGGGCTAGGAGGGGAATTTCAGGAATCTCTTTGCGTCATTGGCCTTCGCACACACCAACGTATACATAAAATAAAATATAATACAAAAAATGGGCCGAGTCGGAAACGGACGTGCCAGCAGACCGGGCAGGAGTCGTCAATAAAGTGTCCTTCTTATTCCTCCTTTTGATGAATTGACTTGTTTGCTGTCGTCGCTCGAATTATTGACCGTCAGACACTTCCATCGTCTCCAACACAGAAGCTCTATAGGCGACAGACAGTCTTCTTCTTAAAAATTGTATAAATAGCCGAAGGAAATGTCTTTTTTCTACTTGCAGAGAGAGCATCATCAGTTACATTTATAGACGGACATAACAGCAAAAGATTTGTTTTTAGAACGGACGCAGTTGACTATACACACGGAAGTTTCTGACAAATCTCGATATCTTTGTGTTGAGCTTCTTGTTTCCTCCCCCCAGCACTTGATCTTTTTCCCAAATGACCAATATCAACCAATGTATGGTGCCGGGATAAATCCTTACATTATAGCTACTGTATATGCGCAGTTGAATGATGTGCTACATCCTTTAGATATATATATATTATATTTCCTACACACATACAACAACTCCGGTGGGCAATTTTGTGCAGCGGGCAGCAGCGGCCGCAGTGATTTACGACCGCGGGTTTCCAGTCGGGTGGGGACTGAAAAGGGGCCGCACACGAAGAATAAGAAGAAATCGGAAGAAGAGTTATTATTTATTCTCTCTCTCGATATATATTTGTGTGTGTGTGTCTGGATTCGCCCCCCTCTGTGCGGGACACAATCGATATAGCTTCATCCATCATCCGCCCGGAATTGAAACGAGTGATGGTTCATTGCCATCTCGACCAGCCAGCTAGAGACGATATAAGAAGCGACTTTCATTGATGCGCTGGGCCTATATACACTCGGCGTCGATCGGCTTTGATAGACTCTTTCTCTCATCCGCTTTTCGTTCGATCCTGACGTAATAGAGAAAAGATCCTCCCCCCCCCCCTACAGCTTTTATAAAGTCTAAATATAACAACCGACTGCCTGCCTCTCTGTCGCCTCTTTTTTTCTGTTTCATTGATCATCAAGTCGACTGACTGACTGTCAGAGGCCTCTTCTATTAGATCGTTGCCGTTTGTGTTGTACACACACAGCAATGTCAGCACTGTCAGCCTCAGAAAGAAAAATAAACGGGTTGGGTGGAGGGGGGGATATATGTGTGGAGAAGGCGCGGTTCTCTTCCGCACACTTCCGCTCATTAAAAACAGAAGAGTAGAGCAACCCCGTGGAGGCTTTCTCTTTCTTCTTTCTTATTTTTCTTTCTCTCTCGGGTGGTGGGAGTCTCTCTCATTTCTATATACGAGACAGAGTGAACGAACGATGTGTAGTAGAGGGATGATGATCCTTTTGTATGATGTAGCATAGTACTCAATGGATGGCTCTTCTTCTTTTACCTCCCTGTGTGTTGTGTGTCGCCCCCTTTAGGCTGCTCCTTTATAGGAGCTAGATAGATTGAGATGTGTGTAGCTATAGAAACTAACACGGAAAAAGAGAGAGAGAGAGAGTAGAGGCGCGTGTATTATTATTATTATCGACTCGGCGTTCGAACCCGGGCGTATTTCTTTTTCACAGACGCCAGAGAACTCTGAATGATACACACACGCCCCCGTTATTCTTTTTTTGGTGTGTTGTCTAGGCTGCTCGTTTGTTTGTCTGTTTGTTTGTTTATTTTGTATTTTTTTAAATTTAAACCAACCCCCTCCTTCCTTTCTTCTTCTCCGGGTTGTTTTTTCCTACCCTGTAAACTCCGCAGTTCAAAGTATTTGTGTTTTTGTTTTTAGATTCTTCCGCGTGATGCCAATAGATATACTATAGTTTTCTCTCTTCTCTCGCCTTTGGTGTTGGTGTGTGTGTGTGTCGCTGTTGGGGTTTTGCTTTTTCTTCGACTTTGCAATTGATGACGGGCCAAGTCAAAGGAGTCGAGCGCATATAAGCAGTTCGACATGCACGCAACCCCTTTTTCGGCCCTTTCTTTGTATTATACACGCGTGTCTGGCCTATAGCCTCGACATTTTTGTTTCTTTCTTATGATCACTGTTGTCTCTATTTTCTCTTTCTCTTTGATTCATCATTTCGGTGTGAGTTATGACCCCCCGGAAGGCAAAAAAAAAAAAAAAAAAAGATACGAAAGCGAAACAAAAAAGGCAGCAATTAAAAAACTATAGCTCCTAGTATTTTTTTTTTAAATAGTAGTTTTTATTCACGAACGCTCTATCTCTCTCTGTTACACACGACACTCTTTTCGCTCATCCCGCTATCACTCTTTCTCTCTCTGTCTCTCTCTCTCTGTCTCTCTCAGATCTCTCAGAACTTACAGAATCTGAGCAAAAAACGGACCGAACGAAGGGGACGGCTCGGTTCCGACGCTCACGCGAGCAATCAGAAGGAGTCCTACAAAGAAAAATCCCTTATCATGAAGGTAAAAAAACCAACCAAGACCAACAAATCAAAAACCAAGTAAAACAAAATGAGGGGGAAATTCGAATCGGAACACAAAAACAAATTCAAATTCAAATTTTAAAAAACTAATCGGCTCGGAGAGATTTGCGATTTATTTGATTCAATCTGATTGTTTTCAAATAAGCCGCCGATTTCAAATGTTTTTGTTGGCCGTTTTGTGATACTGAACTGTAGAAAACTTATGGCTGTGCTGATGGGCTGCAAAAACAGTTACTAATGCTGCTGCCGTTAATTAAAAAAACAAAAGACAATTTCCAAAAGCAGAAAAAGAAAAGTTGACTCGAAGAAAGAAAAACCAAAAATTAATATTGCTTTGATTGAGTGCATCATCATCTCCATAATTTCTATTAGTAAAAAAACAAACATAAGAAAAAAAAAAACGCATACTTTTTTTCTCTTCTTCTTTTTCTTCGTCTCTGTCTCCTTTCATTCTGTCATTGGCTAGATGACTGTGCTGATGCTTGTCGACATTATTATATCCTACAACATCCCACCTGGCTTTCCGTTGGACATTTTTTTATTTGTTTCCATTTTTCTAATTCTTTTAGTATTGCGTTGTTT
Organism: Daphnia pulicaria; assembly: GCF_021234035.1. NCBI lineage: Eukaryota > Metazoa > Arthropoda > Branchiopoda > Diplostraca > Daphniidae > Daphnia > Daphnia pulicaria. The sequence continues at coordinate 11,032,544 of NC_060913.1, forward strand.
GTTTTGAGTCATTAATTCGTTAATAATTTGTTATCACCGGCTCATTTCTTAAAGCTTTCGTTGTTTTATAATATTACGCACGGCCCATTCATCGTCTAGATTTCATTTAAAATATGCAGAGCGCCTTCCTGATTGCGAATGCGGAACCACGGCTTTGGCAACGGAGCACGCTTCTTTGTATTGCTTTATTTTGTTTTTTATCCCATTTTGATTAATAGCTTCTTTTTTATTGGGTTATTTTTTGTGGATTACGTCATAACCCCTCCCCCTCGATGCGTTGATAGAGTTGATATCTGTTGTCAATTATGTAGATTTATTCATTTAGTTATGTCTATGAAAGTTTATGTCCATACCATTCACCAGACGTAAAAGATAAAATCAAATGTTCATTTTCAAATTAAATTTAGTCGAGGGCGCCAAATGATTCTTGATTCAAATAACAAATAAATGATAAGGAATTTCAGCATTATAAGCGATTCAAGTTACGTCATGTCAACTTTTCTCTTCTTTTCTTATTCCTTCCTCTTTGTGCCCGTGTCGTGGCCGTCGTTTCTTTTACTTGTGCAATGTCCCCATCCATCCATCATCCATCCGCATCGGCCGCTTCCGCAGTTTCTCAACATGGCCAGCGTCTTCATGAGGATCTTCAACCTCATCTGCATGATGCTGCTCATTGGCCACTGGTCAGGATGTCTTCAGTTCTTGGTGCCCATGCTCCAGGGATTCCCTCCCAACTCGTGGGTGGCCATCAACGAATTGCAGGTTAGTTATTTATTCCTGCCGCCGGGCATTTTCCTTCTCCTCGCCCATCGCCTATAACTTCAATCACAGGATTATTACCGCATAATAATGTCCTGTAATAAGTCTCTCCGAGGTTTTCTTCGTGAAAATAATCGACCGGAGAGCTCGCGGGGGCTGGCAGCACACTATAATAGCTACTTGAAATTGGTTGCCTTATATATAACCCCCCGCTCTTGTGTATCGACTTGATATTTACGTTGCAAATCCTGATACCTCCATCATTCGCATTTGCCAAGGATTTATCACCGTTCCGTTTGGACGCCCAACGGCGTTCGCAGCCGGGGGGTGATGGTGGTGTATATCGATCATCTCTTCCATCTAAATATACAGGGCGTCACATTAATTTCCATAAGAATTTGATGAGCCATAGAGATGCTGAGCCGGAGAAGTATAGAAGAGAATTTTATGTTACGCAATTCGTGTAATCTTTGATAGGATTAAATTCGGGACCAGTTTTGTCTGGCGCGCTGTTGTTTAAAAATAAAAAATGAGCGGGAGCTAATAACTAAGCACAGAAAGGAGCTTGCAGCAGTTAGAGAATCAAACATACATCAAAGCCCCTGTCTAACTGAATGTAGACACGGTGTAACAGGCCGTGTGTGCCCGCGTTATTCCTTTCTTCTTGATTCCTTCCAGCTATAAACGGCGGATGGATGGAGATGCGGAAATGCGACATGACGGAAAATGCCATACGGTTTAACTTGTATAACAAGATCGCTCCTTGTTGAAGCGCGTAAATATCTAAAAGACTTTTTGACGACGTTATGTGTAACCAGCTGAATTCATTTGCAGCAGCAGCAGAGGCTGGCAAAGATTGATCCGATATAATACATTTACTAAATTATTTTTTTATTGGCTCCAACAGGAATCCTTCTGGCTGGAGCAGTACTCGTGGGCCCTATTCAAAGCCATGTCGCACATGCTGTGCATCGGTTACGGCCGGTTCCCGCCGCAGTCGCTCACCGACATGTGGCTGACGATGCTGTCGATGATCAGCGGAGCCACCTGCTACGCCCTCTTCCTCGGTCACGCCACCAATCTCATTCAGAGCCTCGACTCTTCGCGACGTCAGTACCGCGAAAAGGTAAAATATAGAACCAGCAGACTATGTACTACATGCGTATTTATAGATGCCCAGTCACGCCAAATGCAATGCCGGATATTCCGGCTATCGATGGTTCATACAACCGCCCACTGACGTGTCAATGTGTCTAGCCGCTTTTGAAACCCAAATCATATCCCCCTTTGTACGTCTATTAAGACGCACCAGACCGAACGCTTATACCGTCGTCGCTCTGGAGAATACACCAGACAGAAATCGCAGAGTTCAGGATCCCCGTGTGCGATTGTATATAAGATGTAAAGCGGGAGAGAAAGCCCGGGTGAAAAGGTATATATGTATGCATCCGTGAAACACATCTGGGCAGGCAATAAGATATGCGGGACTGATTTTGACATCAAAGGAGCAATTTGGACGTTTTTATCTGGCCCCTGGACGAAGAGGGACTGTGCTTTCATATACACAGTAGAGATATAGGCGTCAAAGATGTACCCATTTTCTCACCGTTGCTTGAATGACAATGCGCCCGGTTATACGAATACGCTGAACATCAAAAGGAGGGTTGCTATATGGGATCTGTACAGAAAAGACGCCCACATTCACGCTCGTAGATGTACCTCTATACATTTTGCAAGGAATATAAGAGTCGCAGAGTCTATAGAGAGATGTATAGTAGTAGTTCTGTATGCGCACGGTCTATATAACATAGATTACTTCCCGATATTGATATTTAGACGTGACGTGGGCGCGGGCTATTGATTCTTTTTTTTTTCCTCATCCCCCCCCCTCGCGTTAGAGAGAATCCGTTCGTGAATTATCGCTGGTAATTCTATCATGGCGTTTCATCGAAGTTGCAGCGGGAAAAGCCGAGTACGTGTTCCCGTATAATGGAGAATTCCCGATTTGTATTAGATATTTATCGCCGGGCTGAATTTCATACCGAAATCGAGCTGGCCCTTTTATTTTCCAATCCAATTCAATCAACTAGATAGATATAATATATACTACTACTGTACTGTAAGGCCTATGTATTTATACGGAGCGTGACGTTATTCAAACATCATCAGCGAGCAGAACTAGATACAGCGTTGGCACGCAGATAGAATAGTATATATGGATCTCTGCGTCTATATTAGCATTGCGTTCATAAAATGGAAGAACAGGTTTGTGGGCGAATAAATACTTTTGTGCGCAGTTGCTTCTCTTTGTCGACGAAATTTAATTCACAAAGGGAAAATTTGACGTCATAAAAACCCTATAGCGCTGATTAGACTATATAGTGAAATGAGACGCAGATTTGTCGGTTTCATCAATTATTTTGGGGATTCAGTTACACACAAAATAACTTTAGGCTGTCACAGCAGCTAGCTATAAATATGATCTACATTGAACTGTTTTCGGTATATGATTATCTCTACTGTCTAAATGTATGCGCGTTGGCGAAAAAGTACATCTCATCCATTTATTCGCATATACAGCCGCTTGATAAAAGACTTGTGGAAATCTTCCAGACATGTTGATTGTTTGGGAAGTGAAGTGCAGCGTTGGCTCTCTCCGAGAATCGATCTTGTTTGCTATTGTACTCGGGGTTTTTTTCTTTTTTGGTTTTGTTTGGGTTATGGTTGTCTGAAGTTGTTGTTTTGTTTTTGTCCCGATTCTCTTCGGCCGGTCACTACTCTTGGGGAATTGCAGTCAAGTGTGTACAAGTCCTGTCACATTCCAGCGTTATATAACGGGGGGTCCAAATAATCGGGACACACGATAGTTTGTCATACATAAATATAGATCCGAGTTTCTTGGCCCACTGCTGTTGTATATGGACTGGAAGAGGTATAATATTATACAGCTGGCGGAATAGCTGATAAGATCAAAAGAGAATGAAAGGGGGAAAAAAAAAGAGAATCAGGGACGTCGAATACACACTGGCGGCTCCCGTGTTTTGAAGGTGGCCTAGTTACCGGAAAACATCGCACTCCATCATTAAATATAGCGTCTATATTCGCCTATATAGTGAGAGAAATAGAGAGAGAACCGGTGGCGAATGAGCGTGAGTGTGGGATGCTATATAGATTGCTGGGCGCCTCGGTTTATGTACTTCATCTTGGCGTGTTGGTAGAGACTATAGGAGAGAGCCGGAGCTTGGCCATTTGTGCACTTAGAAATATGGCCGAAGGTCGATGCTAGTAGACGCACAAAAGGCAACAAAAGAGGACAACAACATTCTGTATAGGACTCAAAAGGCCGCCAACAGCAACAAACTTACGTACAGACATAGGGACCACCCTCTCAGTGGGAGGCGAGTCCAATTCGTTTGTAGAGGAGCGCTTATTTTCTCTCGCATGTACACAACAGAATAGCGAAGCTTCTTGTAGAGGTAAATGTAACGCGCTTTTATTACGACCTAGCTCTGGTATATACTATATACTGAGGTGGACAACAATAGAAGCCCTATGTAGGATACCTAGGTGACGGCGGTTCAAACATTATTATTATTCCACGTCCATCTATCTCGTACATCTCATCGTATAGGTGTACACAATTCGGTCATTTTGTTGTTGTTGTTGCGGCTGGAGGCCAGTCGATTGTTGTTGTTGGGTTGTTCGGGGCAACTGCCGTGTGGGTTGTGTATGAGTTGTCAACGACTATGCTAGACGAAGCAAAAGTCGATATGCGCCTCACATTTTATTTAAAAAATTTCACATGCGCATCGTCGCGGTGATGAATGATGCATAATAACCCTCATCTATACCCCCCCCCCCCCACCGTATAATGATCCTCAAAATCGAACCATTTGGAAATTGATTGCCGATGTTCGTTTGAATTTCACTGCGAAACGAAACTGACTTTGTTTATTACTTTGTCTCGTTTTGTGTTTGATTAACGCAGCTGAAACAGGTGGAGGAGTACATGGCGTACCGGCGTTTACCGCGGGACATGCGCCAAAGGATCACCGAATACTTCGAGCACCGCTACCAGGGCAAATTCTTCGATGAGGACGCCATCTTGGGCGAGCTGTCGGAGAAATTACGCGAGGTACAGTACGACCCCGATCCCGACCCCCCACCCCCTAAGTATAACAGTAGAAAATGTGACGACGAGAAGAGTCTATGGGCCATTAAGGACGAAGCTAATGATCCTTCTTCCCTCTCTTTCTTGAAATACATTGTTTATTTATTTTTTTTTCTATATTGATGATGACCTTGTACCGCACGAACTGTAGGGTCTTCTCTCCCTTCTCACCCTTGTTTATGCTTTCGGAACCATCATCGTTTATCAACCGGCCTTGTCCGGGTTCGCTATCTCCAGCCTACTTTACTATTCCACTTGAATGATTTTGTTTTTCTAAATTTATTAGTAGGTCCTTCAGTCCTTTTCTTATTACATGCCATTATTATTTTTTCCCTCTTCTCTTTTTATTTCTATCCTTATTGTAAATAGAGGGGATTTAACGTAGAGTTCCCTATCATTTTAGTCTACAGTGGATATTAGGCGATACAGGCGAATGGGTATCTTAAATCGGGGATGTTTTAAAGTTTCGCGTTGGATTAAAAAATCTAACCCGTTGGGTTCGTATATCTTTCAAAGATGAAAAGACGAGAGGTGATTTTTTCTTTTTCTAATTACATCGTATGTAAATGAGTGAACAACAGTGAAAGTGCACTTTCAATATACGTTAGCCATGATCATCATGTAGCTAATTTAACTCAAATGAGGGTTTCATTTGAATAATTGATTGCACTTGTAACGGTGGTCAAGTTACTACTCGTTTCCAGTTTTGAATGTCTCTTGCCATCTGTCGGCTTCCCTCGACATTTCATCGTCATTTTTCCAACTTCCAAAAAAAATCTGACTGTGTTTATTTTGTTGTTGCAGGATGTCATCAATTTCAACTGTCGATCTCTGGTGGCTTCCGTGCCGTTTTTCGCTAACGCCGATCCAGCCTTCGTCTCCGACGTTGTTACTAAACTCATTTACGAGGTCTTCCAACCAGGTTGGTCACATATTGTTCTAGATCTACACAATACCATCACACTTGAATTTCAAACACTTTTCCTTTTTTAGGTGATATCATCATCAAGGAGGGCACCATCGGAACGAAAATGTACTTTATCCAAGAGGGAATTGTGGACATTGTGATGGGCAACGGCGATGTGGCCACATCTCTCAGCGACGGGTCCTATTTCGGTGAGATCTGCCTGTTGACAAACGCCCGACGAGTGGCCAGTGTTCGGGCCGAGACCTACTGCAACCTCTTTTCCTTGTCGGTGGAACACTTCAACGCCGTCCTGGACCAATACCCACTCATGAGAAGAACGTTGGAAAGCGTGGCAGCCGAAAGGTCTTTCTTTTTATACTGGGTGTTGTATATCGTTTGGACACACATTTCAACTCGTCGTTTTCTGTCTTTTTTTTTAGATTGAACAAAATTGGTAAAAACCCGACCATGGTATCCAACCGGGAGGACTTGCAAAGTGACTGCAAAACGGTCAACGCCATCGTCAGCGGCATGTCGGCGGGCGGCCATTCGGAGCCGGGAAGCACGGAGGAATTCGGCGGTCAGCACTTGGGTCACCGAAGACGTTCGTCCACCGGGAGGATACATCACTACTTGTACCAGCACTCGCCCACCATGTCTCCACCGTACAGCCTTCCTCGCCCTCGCTCGGAGAATAATTTCGCCCTGGCGGCGGCGGCGGCTTCCATGGCGGCTGCCGCTTTCGGCGTCCCGTCCGGCAGCGCTCCAGTAGAGCAGCAGAGATTCGACCTCAAATCCGATGTTAAAAACATGTCCAATCACTGACTCTCTAGTCCATTTCTTATTATATAAAACGTTTTGTCAATGATTTCATCCCCCCTCCCCAAGTTTGTTTTTTGTTGGTCTTAATTGACGTCGTCAAATTGTTCTGCTTGAGAACGGCGAATGCCATTATTTCGATACCTATGTATTAAAGAAAGGCGTGTTTAAAGCAGCCTCCCTCGCAAAAAAAACCCCAAAGACTATTTAGCAATAATCCGTGTGGTAGTGCTCAAAGGGCAGATTTTAGTTAGGTGCAAATTAAGCAAAACAAAACAAAAAAACAAAAAAACTCGAGCATTTACTAATTGCACAAATCGCGCACGGTGGTTGCAGTTCACGACATGCTATCCTCCTTAATTCTGTCCCTCCACTGTACACTCAAATTGTTATTTGCTTATATTCCTCATTTACCAGTCACTTGTAAAGCGCCTCAGGTCGGCATCTCGATAAGTTAAGGACACTGAAAACAAGTCTGATCTTCAAAAAACAAAACAAAAACAAAAAAACATAATTTTTAAACTCCAACAGTTTTTCAAGACTTTTTTTTACCCCCTTCAGCGTATCGCTCTTATGTCTTGTGGATAGCTTTTACTACATTTTTTCTAAATTATTATTTTCGAGGAAACCGTTGTAAAGTAGAATATTACATAGACCTAGTCGGCTAATATAATCACTGTTATGAGGGATTACTTGTTGCTGCCACTTGTACGGATTCTTTTTTAGTAAGAGAAATTAAAGAGATGGAGAGACCGCGAAGCGCGCACATAATGATTTAATCTCGAAATTTGTTGGTCAATGACGATTTGTTTCCAAATCACTCTTAAGGTCTTTTATTGTTTTGTATTTTTCAAAATGTGTTGAGTTGAAAGTTTCGCTGTGTTGTTGAGAGTGAAAGTTCCTGTTATCGAGAGTTTACTAGTTAACGACTGGGGAAGCCAATATGCATTACTGTAGGCGGCCTGATTCACACTAATGCACATTAGACATTTTAAGTAGCATTTACGAACGAGTTGAATATTACTATACATAAATCCGCATTTTCGACGGTGGAAATAACACTCCTTATTATCTCGTACGAGTCGACTGTCTGAGTGGTTGTTTTGAACTTGTAAGGCTTGCAAGTGCATGCCAGGTTGTGTCGTAATAAGACGAATAATAACAATACAATTCATACTCTTGCGTCTTATTAGTTCAATTGATTGACCTACACCTATATTGATTAAATCGTGGTTAATAATTTCATGTCCACGACGACAACGAACTGAAAAGGTATTTGTATTTTAAATTGTCTCGGTACAAACACGCATTAGCGTCAATGTTAAATACGAGAAAAAAAACATACAATTAGGAGTTTTATCAGGAATATATACTCAGCTGTTCATACGTTCAAAAATGCTTCATTCGGAATCGAAATGTATGTCAGTACAGTCAAGTACTTCACTTTCAGCGATTTCACTTTGGATGGGCTGCTGCTCCATCATTGTTTCATTGTCTGATTTCATTAGAGGTTCAGTTGCTGTTGGTTGGGCATCTTGTTGACTCTTTTGCATCTCCAGCTCGACTCGCGTTGGCAATTCAGGTAAAGTATTTGGCGCTAGAAAGTCCAAATAACCATTGATTGAATTTAACTTGATTGAACTGACTTTTATGGTACGCTTAACAAAGATGAAATTCTTAGTTGTAAATATTTTTAATTTGGCAAAGGTTAGAATATAAATATCAAAACGTAGGTGAACAAAAAAGAAGAGACGAAAAACTTCGCTTCTGCAAAGTTATCCTGCGAAAAAGCAACGTTTCACTACCTGTAAGAATATGAATCATTATTACCTGGAAGTGATTTCTTTAATTTGTCTGCTTGTGTTTGCCGTCTCTTAGCTCGTAAAGTTCGTTTGTGTTGTTCTTTTGCTTTGGTTTCTTCGCTGAATATTTCGCGAATTTTTTCCATCGGGATTTCTTCGTGATTGCGCAATAAGTAGAGGAAGACACCACCAGGAGTTCTTCTCCGAGATCCATCCTATAAATGTAAAGAGATTTTAATTTATGTATATTCAAATTAAGAGAATGTATGTAAACTTACCGCGACCATGATACCTCCGTCATTTTCAGTCTCTTGCGTTTCGTAAAACAGTTTGATTGTTATTTCCTTGCCCAAAATTTCAACTACACGGAGAATCAAATCCATCTTTTCTTCGTGAAGCTTTAGAGCTATATCCTGGGCCACTTCCATGACAGAAGATTTTTCGGTAACAGATAGCTCTTCAACACGCCTGAGTCTTGCTTTAACTTTGGATTTGGGGGCAGTACTTTGGGGTTGTTGATCTCTCTGATCCATTTTCCTTTTTCGAGAATTCAACAGTGTTTGGGTTTGCTGAAGGCTCTGCTCAAAGTCTTCATCAACTGCTTTTTCTACTTTCACAGGATCTCCACCTCCATATTTTTCATCTAAATCAGCAATCTTCTTCCGGATCCTTTGTTCAGTTTTTTCATCAATGTCTTCTTCTTCCAGGCGATTTTTCATGCACAGTACATAGTTGTAAGATTCAACATCCCTAGACCTATCAAGGTAATTCTTGCTGTGATGCACATTAATGTCTTTAATGTCTTGTTCAAACTGATCCTCAAACACTACTGTACTCCAAACATTGTGCTTGACAACTGGTTGGGCAGGTTTTAATGCTTTGGTTTCTGCTTTTCTTCGTCTTTTTGCTGGCCTCTGTAGTTGCTCATCACTGCTACTTTCATCACTACTACTGCTGGACTCGCTTGCTTCATCAGTATCTTCTGCAACTTGCTTGAAGGGTTGGTGTGCAGTAGTGAATGATGTAGGTCTTTCTAAAGCAGTATATGGCTCAATCTAATAAAATGAGATGAAGACACAGAGAAAACCAGAGAAGGGATGGATCGTTACAACCAATTTAACATTTAGCAGTAACCGTATCTTACATCACTATCGTCAGAAATTTCTCCGTCTTCAGTTTCATCTATATGTTGCATTATAAAACGCTATCCAACAAATTTCTACTTCTTTCAAAAAAGAACCCTGGAATTGAAACCAACTCAAGTGTGTATCAGCTGGTAAATTCAGCACTTCAGCAGTGAAAAAGATATTGAAATTCAATTCACAACACGTAACAAAAATGTTTCTAGAGTCTAGACAATGTTCAATGTTTTCTCGACGACAGAGACACCTAGTATCTGACGGATAGAACTAATAAGCGCGCGATCTAAATAAATAAAATGCCACAGTTAAATAAAAATAATATTTGCATTTGCAGTAGGCTAGTCTAATTAAATGACTCAATATTTCAGTTTTAAAGAAATATTATAAAGATATACAAGACGTATATGAATTTTTAAAAATAAATAACAGACAACCAAAGGAGAAAGGACGGTGCGAACAATGAATAGACTGAGGCGGCGCTTTGCAGCTTGTTTGACTTGCAAGCAAAATCATTTCTCCTTAAAAAATTGTAACACAGAATCAGATCAAATGGCATTTGATTAGTTTCCTATTGGAAATAAGAAAATACTTCAATATTAAAACAGCTTAGATAATAGATATTTTGTAAAGTCCATGGTACTATTAAGTGCAAGAGAATGCGCTTTCCTTTTTCAGATGAAATACAACGTCAATTCGGGTATTTCAATGGGGAAAGCGAATGACCCGATGTCGATGCTAAAATAAAAACTACGCCAAGCCAGCCACCAGACTTTTCTGTCACGAAACAAATCAGATTTTAAAAAATAAGTCATGTTACAAGCTTCATCTGAAAAAGGTAAATTTAAAATTTCTATTTAGTAAATTATAGGCCTAGTTTGGTAATGATTGTTTGCTATTAATGACACACTAATAATACTTAATGGTATTTTTTGGAATATGAGACAAAGCAAGAACCTATAGCCTAAAATGTCCCTATGATTTTTTTGTGCACACTTGATTTAATTTGTGGCCAGCAAAGAGGCATTAATTTGACAGTCTGACCAACAGTTTAAATAACTAACACGCGAAACAACCAAATGATGTTGAAATCATTTCAGCTTAGACATTCAAAATATGTTTTTAAAATCTTCTCATGTTCCATTTATTTGACATAAGAAAATTGACTTTTGACTACTTGTCATTCCACAAACATTATTTTGTTGATGTGAGTATTGAGAATTGAGATTGAGAGTGAACATCTTCGCCATGGATTTAACTCTGACCTATTTAATTCAGTTTTCTAAAAAAAAGAAATAAACGATTTACTTGAATAAACATCAAACACAGGAATTTGGTCAAGGACAATATGAAAAAGCAAGCAGACGATCTAAACATTTCTTTATCAAATTTTGATACGTCAACAGTATGTGCCAAATCGTTCAAGTAAAGTTTAACAAATCTAAATAAGAAATTTCAATAACGATTGATTAAAATGTAGTACTATGTATTTAAGTTTAATCATTCTTTGATAATGTTGAAATGATTTGAATTTTCAAGATACAAAAGAAAGGAGACGAGCTAACGGGTCGTGTACGGTGTCGCAACAGCGCATAACAGTAACGGATTTTACTTTTACCGCTGACGTCAGCGTTAAGGCATACGTTAAACACATAGTGCTTGAGATTTGTTGAGGGAGTATACCACTGAGTAGTGAGTACCACCGAGCTTCGATTCATAGTGGATTGCGATCAAGTAGTAATAGTAATCTTTGTGACTTTTAATTTATTTGAAAACAGGTGAGTGAAAAGTGCTCCATTTTCATGTTCGAAATTTTGGGTTGGCTCAGCAACTGGCGAATTGAGGCCATCTGATGAACGCCAACCCTTTTTGTCACTTCACTTTTACGGGCTTCAAAAATCAGATCGACAGTTCGCCTTATACGTATTTAGTTGCCTAGTAGGCTAGCACATTCATCTTAAGTTGCTTTCTCCAGTTTCTTTCAAAAGTTGTTCTTTGAAACCTACTACGTCAAATCAAAGTTAACAGGTGCCAGTGCATTAAAAAGATCTGTCAATTTATTTCCAGATCCAAAATGTTTGTGTGGGATTGGTTTACTGGAGTCCTGGGAATGCTGGGTAAGATTTGTTCTAAGCTTGGTTTATTTATAGAAATATTTATGTTTATTTTTTACAGGATTATGGAAGAAGTCTGGGAAATTGCTTTTCCTCGGACTTGATAATGCAGGAAAAACAACTCTTTTACACATGCTAAAGGATGATAGGATGGCTCAACACGTACCTACTCTTCATCCTAGTGAGTTTTCATTTATTGATTCAGTATTAAAAATCTTAACTCAATTTTGTATGGATAACAGCATCCGAAGAATTGTCTATTGGAAACATGAGGTTCACAACATTTGATTTGGGTGGCCATACTCAAGGTATGAACTGAAAGTTTTCATGATTAAATAAATGTTGTAATGGTGAAAACATGTTTTTTTTTTTTATAGCTCGGAGGGTCTGGAAAGATTATTTCCCTGCTGTGGATGCTATTGTATTTCTTGTTGATGCCTTTGACACTCAGCGCTTTCCAGAGAGTAAAACCGAATTGTGTTCACTCTTAGCTGACGAACAGTTAGGACATTGCCCCATCCTCATTCTCGGGAATAAGATTGATAGGTCTGGCGCTGCTTCTGAAGATCAGTTGCGTTCTTATTTCGAATTACACAACACAACGGGAAAGGTACAGCCTTTTGTTTTATTACTGATTTTTGTCCTAAATTTAACGATCATTCCGGAATTTTGTTATAGGGGAAAACTCCACGATCAGAACTATCTTCGCGGCCGTTGGAATTGTTTATGTGCTCAGTTCTCAAACGTCAAGGCTACGGGGAAGGTTTCCGCTGGTTAGCCCAGTATATTGACTAAAAGAAATTTGTGTTTTTTTTTTTAAATAATATTTCAAAAGGGCTGTACTCCTTAGGGATTCTGTATTTGTCAAATAAAATAAATGAAGCGGCCGCATTTAAATTAGGACCAATTTTTTGGGGTTGCTCGTTGATTCGGATATTCTCAATTAATCGCGTAAATTTGCATTTCTAAAATAGAAAATGATAAACTCCATTACCACTAGAATAAGATTTTCTGTTTTCAGATATCCAACAGATATAATATCTGCTTGTTTTTTTTTGTTTTTTTTCATGGCGAGTGCTAGTAGGTATTTCTAGCAGTTAATATTCAATGTTTTGTTTGAACTAATTAATTCATATCAATGTTCTTTTCTTTTTCTCTTCCGTTTATTTGAAGCAGACGGCAAGTAGATGAGATATTATCAATTTGGTCCAATAAGTTTTTCTATTTCAAGTTGGCTGTATATTAAATTGAATACATGGTATCTAATTAAATTAAGTTAATATGACGGGATCAATTAGAATGATGAGTCAAGTAAATATAATGAGAAGCAAGGTCTTGCAGCACAGTAAGCTGATCAGGAATGACCTCTATAATAATGCAAAAATACCCCATGAAATTGAAAAGTCTTGCAAAAAAAAATTTTATTTTATTTTTAAAATAAGACCCCACTCATCACTGTCCGACAATAAGAAAGTTTGTTCTTGAAATCTAGCAATTGCTGATGAACACAATCTATTGGGATTTTATAATACAACGACCATGTTTCATAAATAGCGCATTGGTCTCAAGTAGCATCACAGTGTCCTAGTTTCTGTTTCGAGAAGTCGTAAGCTTTCGTCTTCCTACTTCGCTGCTTTTTTCATTGATTATCTGCAGTGTTTGTGATGTACTCTCAGCTAACACGTACTAAGCAAGGAGCGATGCGCTCTCAGGGAACACTTAATACCCAAGAATCAAGTGATAGAATTGGACCGATTTCCCCCAGTAGTCGCAGTACCGGTATCTCACTGGTCGAAATGCAAAATTACCAAAATTAATTTCGAGTGATGTTGTTTTAAGCGTACGTAACTTTTTAAAATTTGAGGTCCACAAGAACATTTTAGCTGAAAGAAGTCCGGTGTTTGCTGCGATGTTTGCCCATGCAACCGTAGAAAATTTGACTAATATAGTTTTGAAATTCAAAACGTTGAGCCGAACGTATTCCAAGTGATTCTCCGTTTCATCTAGGCCACTGGACGTTTGTCTTCAACAGCAATAAAAAATTTGGCTGCTCCACTGATGGCCGCTGTGGATAAATATCTCCTGGATCAACTGAAAAAAAAACAATGTGAAAATCATTTGATCCATCGAATGTCCGCCGTGAATTGTATCGATTTATTAGTACTCGCCACACACCATCCGGCGGAGCATCTGTAAACGAATGCAGTCGACTTTTTCCGGCGCTTTCCAGCCGTCATGGCAACGGACGGCTAAAGAAATACGAAAGAATTTAAAATTCCGCTTGCTTATTTCGGCTTATTTAACTTAATGGAAATTGCGTTACTAGCTGCTTTTAATAACTGTGCCATTGCCTCCTCTCAAGAGAAAAAAATACAAGTGAAAGACGATTTAAGAGATATTGATAAATTAAAAATCAATAAAAATAAATTTACAAAAGGTGATTGGTGTCATCGTTTGGTTCCCCATAAAAATTAACTATGAAAAAGTAAATTTTGCAAATAATTTTGAAAGGGAGAAAACGTTTAAATAATTATTCTACGAATTTTGCATCCGCGATTTTGTTACTGATACGCTTTATTTAAAAAAAACTGAAACGTAAAACAGGTTTAGTCTCCTATTTTTCATATGTATAAGAACAATAGTTATTTACATTAAGTCTTTCGCTACTATTAAAGCGAGAAAAATGTACAGAGAAGAAAGAAAAAGTTTGAGACTTGTCGACTTCTGATTGGGCCACATGTCGAACTAACGTGTCCCGCCCGCGGCATTGAGCAGGTATGCTAGTTTTACCTGTGCTACCCCGATCCAAACACTGAGAACGAGAAAAACGAAGAAAACCCGACTGGTTTCTCTGTTGGCCTTGGCAGTGTAAATTTGTTGTTCGTCGGCGTAGAACCTTCAAGGAAATTGGTGAAGATTCCTTTGGTTTCCTTCCAGCCGACACTTTGTGATTTGATTTGTTCGCCTGCTAAAGAAACGAGAATGACAACATTGTTACACAGAAAATTCTGGGCTGTTTTTTGTCTGTTATTTTCACTCACTTGCATCGCTTCGGCTACCGAAAAAGCAGAATTCATCCCAAATGATGGCGGTAAGTTTTTCACAATAACTTTTGAAAAATGTTTGACGGCGCTTGGTGGGAATTTAATAACAATTGAAGCTGTCAAACTTGAGAAAGTGCAATGTCCTGTACTACCCCCTTTATTGGAACGAAGACGGAAAAAAGTTGAAAAAGGAAGTCAAGGTCCAATAGAACTCAATAATAAAAAGCGCATTGTTATTCCGCCGGCTGTTGTTTTTCATTTCTTTTTTCCTGGACCGATTTATTTAAAAAAAAAGAAAACATTCACTGTTGACTTGAAAATGATTCGCTTCCGTGAAAAATAATCCAGTTTTATTATTTGATTACGTTGAACAGATGTGGAAGTGGTGGACGGACGAGGAGGAAACTACAAATTTATCGAAGAAGATGAAGTTATTATTCTAACAAGAGAAAACTTTCATTATTTCATCATGTCGAGACCAACAGTCCTCGTCGAATTCTATGCTCCTTGGTAATTACCTTTTTTTAAAATTAATTTTGAAATTGTAAAAAATAAACGATTCTTTATCAAAAGGTGCGGACATTGCAAAGACTTGGCTCCAGAATATTCCAAAGCGGCAGAAACGCTCAAGAAAGAAAATATTCCGCTAGCCAAAGTTGACGCAACAAAAGAAGGCGAATTGGCAGTAGAATTTATGATTACTGGTAAAAAGAAATCATTCATAATTATTTATAATATTCACAAATAAATATTACCTTTAATTAGGTTACCCGAGCTTAATTTTATTCCGCGATGGAAAGAAAACGGACCAATATCAAGGAGAACGCAACTCATTCGGTATAGAATTTCAACAATAGACGAGTGTTATTTTTTCACTGATTGATTACACATATTTATAGGTATCATCGACTACATGAGGGAGAAAACTGATCCTAACTGGAAACCCCCATTGCCTCCGGTCATCGAACTCACATCAGAAAATTTTGCGAAAACTATCAACGAAGCCAAACTGATCCTTGTACAGTTTTATGCTCCCTATTGCAGTCACTGCAAGCAGGTATTTAAAAAAAAAATTAAATTTTTATCACACATTAAGCTAATAAATGAATGAAAAATTATCAGATGCAACCTGAATATGAAGCGGCTGCCAGGTCACTGTCAGAGTACGGCATTCCGTTGGCCAAAGTCGACGGAACCGCTGAGAAGGCGTTGGCGGACAGTTTCCAGATCACCGGATATCCGCAAATGCGTGTCTTCCGCAAAGGACGCGTTTTTGAATACAAAGGACCGAGGGAGCACAGGGGAATCGTTGATCACATGAAGGAACTTGCCCGTCCGGCCTCGAAAATCGTCAGCTCGTTGGGAGAACTAAAGAGCGCGATGGATCGCACTGAAACGACTGTCGTGGGTTTCTTCTCATCCAAGTCTACATTGTACGAGGAATTCATGGCAGCTGCGGAAGAAATGAGAGGTTATTACAATTAATTACAATAAGATTATAACAGATTGATTTTACAATTCGTATTCATACAACAGGGATTTTGACTTGTCTCCACACATTTGAGAAAGAAATTTGGACCCACTACAAAGTCATTCCCGATACGATCGTCGTTTACCAGCCGGAAATTTTCCAGTCTGAATACGAGAAATCTTCTCACGAATTCCTTCAACTTAAAGCCGTAGGCAATGCAAATGATATTGTCAATTTCGTTAAGGAGAAGAGCGTCCCGCTTGTGGGCCAGCGAACCAAACGGAACGAGGCGTTCAAATACTCTACAAAGCCTTTGATTGTCGTCTACTTCGATGTCAACTTCGATCACCAGTACGTCAAAGACACGCAATTCATCCGCAAGAAAGTTCTGGAGGTGGCCAAGATATTCCAGAAGAGCAACGCGAAATTCGCCATCAGCAACGAAGACGAGTACCTCGAGGAACTACGGGGGCTCAATTTGGCTGACGTCAACGAGGATATCAAAGTGGCGGCGTTCGACGGCCAGAAGTTTAGGATGGAGCCCATGGACGAGTTTGATCCGGAAGAGGTGAAGGAATTTATCGATTTGCTATCGAGTGGAAAAGGCACTCCGTACTACAAATCGCAACCAGTGCCCAAGGTGCAAGAAGGCCCCGTTCTGACTGTCGTCGCCAATTCTTTTGCCAAAGAGATTCTCCAGTCTAAGAAAGACGTTCTGATTGAATTTTACGCTCCGTGGTGCGGTCACTGCAAGGCCCTGGAACCGGAATACAAGAAACTCGCCAAAAAGATGAAGAAATCCAATCCCAATTTGATCTTGGCCAAGATGGACGCGACGGCCAACGATGTCCATCCCATTTTCGGTCAAATCAAAGGCTACCCTTCGCTTTTCTTCTTGCCCGTCGCTCACAAACAATCGCCAGTCCCGTACACGGGTGGCGAATTCACGTACAAAGCGCTCAAGGCTTTCATCGATCAGCAGGCCAGTGTCATTCTGACAGACGAAGAGCGAATGGGTTTGCCCAGCTCAAACTCGGAGGATTCACCGACAGAATCTCCTGAAAAACACAAAACCGACGAGCTGTAGTGTTTGCAATTTTACACGTTGTTGCGTTTCTATTGAAGTTTGCTATTGTTTCTATCGCCCTGTTGTGTGCCTTGTGTTATTTGATTTAACTATTTAAAAGTATATGTGTTCAATTGTTTATCGGCTTGACGGAAAGCCAAATAAAAAATCAAAATGAACAGCTAAATGAATCGAGCTGCGCTTGCGAATATTTTCTTTCTTTAAAGTTCGTTCTTTGCTAGCATGAAAAAGTAAATAGAAAATGCCGCGTTCGTGAATCGACTTGAGGCTTTTTCACTTGGCACAGCAGCGTTTTAACAAGCATTCTTCCGCTTAAGTGCATAGACGGTGTTTTTTTGGGTAACTAAATCCGTAAAAATACAACTACACCCTTGTTCGCATTGGTAAGGCGGATTATTAGCTGGGGTTTTCAGAGCGATAAAATTCCCTCTCATTCGATAAATCGATTTATGTTAAAGAATGGGCGAGACAAGAAATAATCAAATAATCACGTCAACATATTTAGACTTAGTGTTTGCTAGCGGTCGGATTTGGCTAAAAGCGGCGAGTTTCAGCGAGGGGGGGGGACTAGTATAACGAGAAAATATGGCAGCTGAATATCGATCCTTATAACTGTAGGTCCTTATTATTATCCATCTTTCTACGTTGGATCGAATCCAATAAGGGACGACGACGCCATTGATAAGAAAGACTACGCTAGCGTGACAAAAAAATGAAACCAATTGATTTTTTTCTTCGTTTTTCCATTGTTCCCGATGTGAACTTTTAAGGACGCACCACCACACAGAAGAATTTGGTGTCGATGATTATATCTATAAATTTGTCATCACTTCACAAAAGGATGAGTAGAAGAGAATAATAAACGACAGTCTTTTGGAGAGGACGCTAAATTTAAAGAAATCAATGGAATGGCGTGTGGGGTCACCATTAAAGACCATCATTCGATCATCGACTTTTCCGTGCCAATCAATACTTTACAATACGTACAGAGAGCTTGTTCCAACTGAATTTTAGTCACGTGGATCAATGCACTGAGCTCAAAGGGTTGGGTGACTTTGTATCTTCCGGGAAAAAAAAAGATGAAAGCCGCAGCCACAAGCAAGCGCGAGGGCTTTATAAGATGTCGTCATCTTGTACTTTCTTCATGGGCTTTGATGACAAAAAAAAAAAAAAAAGGAAAAATCTTGCTTCAGATAAAGCTGGCATTGCAGAATTGAATCGAAGAAGAGTACCGTGCAAGATAAAGTCAAATTCGGATGTAAAATCCCGATAATCTCTATATGTTATTTGAATTTCAATATAGATTTTTCACCTTCTGGGAAACCCGAACAGTGTGAGCCAGTATACATGCAATTCTTCATCCTTTCCAATCTTATTATGAATTTTTTGGCCATATGATTCGTTCGAAACCTCCCCCAAAAAAGGAAAAAAAAAAGAAAAGTTCTTCCCGCATGCGCATCTCGTCTGCCAAGAACCTGACAGAAGCAAGAGAATGGATGACACGATCTGTTACAGTATAATTCCAAATCAGTTGCCGCCAGTTGCCAAGTTGAAAGTCGTCGACTTAGTCTATTGCTGCTCGAAATTGAAGACGCTAATAAACAAGGTAAGACAAAATTATCCTGTGCTTTCGAATTCGTTCGAGTTGTCTGAGAATAATGTAATTACTATTTATCGTGCTACTGAAAAACTGGCAAAATTCTTAAACTGCCCAGCTTCGTGGCGTATTGATTACCTCAACGTGTAGTGCTGCCGACCGGTGGGAACTATGGTTTCGTTTATTCCCATAAAGTGCAAAATGTTCTGTAATCAAGTCTAAAATGTGTGCTGGCTTTTAGTTGGTCAAACAAAAATACTGGAATCTGTTTCTTTACTTTTTGATTTTCTTATAAGCCTAATAATAGTGACTACTTTAAATAAAATATCAATTTTCTTTGTCATTAGAGCCTATACTGAATTGAACTCGCCTCTTTTAGCTCATTTTAATCCCTGTATACACAACAGAATAATGGGCTCGTACTCTTCATGCGCAGTAGTGCGTGACATTTTTTGCTAAATTGTTTCATTGGACTGCGTGACTCTAAAGAAAAATGGCTAAAGGTGTGGGATTAATTCCCCGATAGTTTGAGTTCTTGTCCTCAGTAGAAAAAAAAAATTAAAGAATAATACCAATCAAGAGAAATAATAACCAAGAAAGCTGACAAGTTACCGGAAGGAATCTTCCAAAGCAGAAAAAATTAATTAATCAATAGTGCGATGTGGTCTGAAACATTCTGACTACTTGAATTTCTGGGAAAACCATTAACTTTTCGTCTAGATCGCAACTCTTTTCCTGTACTTTGTTAATGAATTGTTCGCATAAAATGGGAGTTTAATTAACTCTGGTTTATGTGGGTGATTAGTACATTTTAAATCTTTGTCGGTGTGTGTACCATTAACGTGTGGTGAGCAACTGAAGCGCTGCATATGGTTATAAATGTAGGCGTGGAACAGTAAGCGAGTTCACCGCTGTATTGATTTGGTCCAATGGGCGCATTTCTCACTTGTTCCCCCTCTCTCTCGTCTCTCTCGTAGAGTTTGGCTGAAAAGATCTGCGCAGATTCCAGTTGACCTGCTGTGACGGAGCAGCCGCAGTCGAAGTATACCAAAGTATAACGCTTTAGCAATAAGAGGAACACGCTGTATACCCTTGAGGAAACCGAGGTAGTCGGAAAGGCTTCTGAAGATTTATAATATTCCGTGTTGTTTCTCGAGTGTGGCAACGGGAAAACCCGCAAAGAAACAGCCCAGCAATCATGGCCGCCGAACAGCAATTGAAAGATAAAAAAAAGAATCGATTCCGCGAACGCTTTCTATTGACACAGGCAGCATCACTGGACGAAGTAGTGACTCCATCGGCAGGTATATTGGACCTATACTTAAACACTTAACAAGCTGAAGAAACGTTAAAACAAAATGTGACCGGACCTCAGGATCGACGGAAGGTGACGATCCGTCTCGCACCGCGGCTTCTACTAGCTTGTCGAATTGTAGCCGAATGCGGAGAATGCTCTTCCGGCGTACGAGAAGTGAGACGGAAGGTGGAACGCGTAGTCCGCGCGTTAGTAAAGCAAATTCTATCGCCAACTCAACTCCGGAACAGGGTCATCCGCGCTTGAATTTCACACCTCAATCAGCTGTTTTGGAAGAGGGTTCCACTGCGTCAACGGTGGTCACGCGACTCCAGTCCTTGATGCCCCGATCACCACCACCTCCTTACGACGGCAATTCTGAGGTCAGAAAATGTGGCAAGAAATGTGCGATTACTACTTCATAAAAATAAAATAAATGTTTGTGTTTTTTAGAGCGAATCGGTACGTTCGGGGAGTATATGTCCACCCACTTATGATGAAGCAATGGCGCAGAACGGACCCAACGACCAGAACGATTCGAATCTTTCAACAATGGTTACTGCCATGCCGATTGGATACTGCAACTGTCGTGAATGTCAAGTATTAAGACCCTTGAAAGAGCTGAGCAAACATTCGTGAAATAAAACTGAGCTGCTAATATTATTTACGGGCCTATAGGCTAGATACTTCAACGCCGAAGATGAGGAACAAGAGGACAATTGTGGCGATGCAGTTTTCCCAATGGAGACTCATGTGCTGATGCAAGAAGGTCCTTAGGTTTTTTCCAATCTTAAAATTTAATTTGTTTTTTAAAAATATTTCTCGTTCAATAGTCCTTGCTGACGGAATGGCTTTTTGCAGCCTCATGTGATATGGCGAATTTGAAATTTCACATGAAGATATGGGAAAAACGCGCAAGACCAATGGAACAGCAGATTTCCTGACGCGGCAAAATCCACAGACAAGAAAACTAATATATAAGCCGAGAGTAAAAACTCAAAGCCATAATTCTTTATTTCCCCCCCAGAATAATATATAAATCCAGCTACATTTATAAAGAAATAACTCGTATGATTTTAGAACGTAAAGGATAACTTGGACCGTCTAGATTATAACAGAATAACAGCAAAAACATCTTTTTGCTTTCATACCCTAAGTGTTTGTTAAAACCAAAGATCTGATTTCGAATGTCGGGGTGAGAGGAAAAAAAACAGCATTTAACCTGATTTTCTTTTATTTATACATTGAACACAAAAGGCAATTATAGTAATAAATGAAAGACTGAAAAGACGTTGAGAGTTTCACAAATTATATGCTGTTGC
The DNA here is from genome assembly GCF_021234035.1 of Daphnia pulicaria. Lineage (NCBI taxonomy): Eukaryota > Metazoa > Arthropoda > Branchiopoda > Diplostraca > Daphniidae > Daphnia > Daphnia pulicaria. The sequence goes on from NC_060913.1 coordinate 11,054,070, forward strand.
AATTATTTATAGTATTACTTCCAATGAATCCATAAATATATGACTTGTTGCGACTGGTAGATACAAAACAGAAATTGGGTAATAGGAACACGTTTGCTATTCCATTAATTTTGCATAGGAATGTCTGTGAACGGCTGATAAATCTTGTGCAAAGACATTAACTTTTCGAAGGCATCCGAGTATAAAGTATACTCATTGTTATTTTCTTCTCCAAACTGATCTAGATCCGAGCATATTGAAAAAACAATTGAATCGACCTCAGTGACAACCTCGTCCAGTTCTCCGGATGTTGTGGTAAGTAAAGGTGACGTTTGGGCAGCAACGGGTATTCGAGGCGATCCCAATTCAAGGTGCAATTCTTCGTCCATGTCTTCACTTAATGCTGTATCTTCCGTTCCGGTAGGCGCAATAGGCATTGGCGATTGAAATTGGCTGACTGCTGAGTAAAAATAATCGGGAGCCTGACTATTGAAAACCGGGCTATCAAAACTGCTAATTTCCATCGAATCGGAAGTGATGTCGTCGGTCATTTCAGCTGCTTTTATGGTGGCCAGGTAGCTGTGAAATTTGTCAATGATCGACAAACCCGGTTTTTGGGTATTGGTTCTTACGATACGCTCAACCAAGCCTGGTTGTAGAAAATCGAGGCATTTAGCCAGTTCTGACGCTGAACTGTGGTTGCTATAAGGCACAGTGAAAATGAGCTCATCATCTTTGAATTTACAAGACTTATACAGCAATCCGGATGCTGTTAGTTTGATGGCAATTGTCGGCATCTCAGAATTCTTCTTCTTCAAATCAAATTGGGAAATCTGATTTAATTTTTCAAACCAAAGCAGGCTGTCAGCTTGATCTGTGGTGAAAATTTCCTCGCAAGGTAAACCTAACAAACGGTAGCACTTCAAGATAGTTTCTGGAACATACACTTTCTCCTATAGATCACAAACAAAAACAAATGGTATTCAGTTAGAATAGTTTAGTAATGATATACCACGAAAATGGTTCGCAATTTACCTTCCTTTCTAAAGAAGCCTGTAACAACACATCCTCTTTACCAATGCTCTGACATCCGAATATGATTCGATGGTACGGATGATTTCTGTTGGACAAAATTAATAAAATACGGTTCAGAAAATTTTACTTCAGAAAATTGAATACTAACTTCATGATCTTTAAAACATCTAGCGTACATTGTTCTCTCGTAGGAAACTCATTGCCGATATACTCAAAGGTGTTGTCAATGTATAACACATTTAGATCCTTTTAACAAAATTAGAATAAAATCAAAACTATTTTAGCTTAGTTAAGTAGTTGTTTATACTTTGCTTTCTGACAGATTTTTTAAAACAGGATCGTTAATCATGGATTCACACCATCGAAAATCTCCGGTGTAAAGTAGACGGCCAAAACTTCCTGTGCAAGTAAACATCAAGAGAATTTTAATTCAGACATTAGAATGTTATGTAAAAAAAATATATTTGATTTACCTTCAAATAGATACATCACTGATCCTTTTATGTGATTAGCATCTATGGGAGTGACTGAAACAAACCTGCTACCATTTTCATCACTTTTTCCATACTCAGGTGGTAAACTCATTTTGTAACTAACACCAATTTCCAATGGTTTGATCAATTCAGGGTTAACTTTGAGCATAGAGATTGCTAGGTCACGATTCAAACTTGATGTGTAAATGGTTTCTGTCCAAGTACTTGTTAGACCTTTTGTATGATCAGTATGCAAATGTGTGAGAAAGTACAGGTATGTCTGGTGGGATAAAAAATACTTTCGGTAAAAAAAATAATTTTTAAAATTTTCCTATATGTACCTTGAATAAACCATTACTTGGAGGTAATTTCCAGAAATCAACAGCAATAGGTAAACCAGTAAGCAGTTTACCATTTGTCATTTTAGTTTTAAACAAGGCTGTTTTTTTTTTGCTGAAAATAAGGTGTTTGTGAATAGTAGATTTTGTTAATACTGCTTGAACAAAACAATAATCATTTTTAAAAATATTACTGTTCGTGAATCAGAGTGTATGTTTGAACTGAGAGAAATGTGTTAAAGTCATAAGGACAAAAATGGGAACTCGGTCAACTAGTACTCAACTCGGTTCAAAAATGAAAACACAAAAAGCTACTGTCATATGTCACGAAATATGTGGCTGCTCTAGATTCTAAATAATTTTACCTGTTCTTTCTTCTTGGCGACAGCGCCACAGCGGGTGTGTTAGGAAATAAGGGGGCTCGTTTTTTTCCCGAAGTAGGCTACATCTACAACTCTTCAAGTCTTCAAAAACACAAGCAGATCCAAAAAATCAAAAATCAAACTTTTGATAGGATTATATATTCATACACTTTTGGATTTTTGGTTGAAAATATAAAAAAAGAGAACCTTGCTAACGCAGGGCCGCAGGGGAGCTGACAAATCACAAATGACAATTCGTTTTTACCGGCTTTACCTATCACTTGAAAGGTTGAAACACACCGCTAGATGGAGAAAGGACTATTACACGTCACTTCAACCGGCAGACAGCAGCCTCTAAAGTAACGTCACATTTGTGTGTAATAAGGGTTGTTTTTTTTCCTCTTGAAATTCATGATTTGTTGAATAGTTAGACTTGACAAGTTTCTATAGAAGACGTAAATTTAGAACGGATTGAAATTTATTTCGTTGCAACGTGTATTTAACAAAACTTAAAAAATGCTGGGATCGATGCTAGAAGAGTTCCAGCGGATGAACAAACGTCAAGTATAAAGTGATAACTTCCTATCTTTATGTGTTCTAATGTGCATTACTTGTTTCTTTAGTTTTTCTATCAGGTGCTGAGTTTTGGTATGATTGTTTCTTCAGCTCTTATGATCTGGAAAGGTTTAATGGTAGTTACTGGTAGTGAAAGTCCAATTGTTGTGGTTCTGAGGTGATACTTATACTTATATTCTTAACTTCTAACCAAATTGATAACCTTTGCAATATTTAATTTATATAGTGGTTCAATGGAGCCTGCATTCCATAGAGGAGATTTGTTATTTTTAACAAATCCTACTGATGAACCCATCAGAGTTGGTGAAATCGTTGTATTTAAAATTGAAGGAAGAGACATCCCCATAGTCCACCGAGTCCTCAAAGTCCATGAAAAGTAAGTTTGATCTTTATCATTAGTTGATTTGTTCAAATAATTACATCTGTTATTTAAGGGGGAATGGTACCACCAAGTTTCTCACAAAAGGTGACAACAACCGTGTTGATGACAGAGGACTCTATGCCCCAGGTCAGCTCTGGTTAACTCCTCGTGATGTAGTTGGTAGAGCTAAAGGTTTCCTACCATATGTTGGAATGGTTACAATTATGATGAATGAATACCCCAAACTTAAGGTACAAGCAGCTGGCAGATAAATGATTTTATTTCTCTAGCCTAACTTTTTATATTTTCATTCAGTATGCTGTCCTTGCCTGCCTCGGTCTTTATGTGCTGATTCACAGAGAATAATTTAATGTGTTCACGCTTTTTCGTGGTATAAATAAAGCTCATGTCAACAACACAATCAGCAGACTCAAGTTATTTTTATTCAAGAAATCACTTTAAGTGAACACATTGATAAATAAATCATCAATTTTGCTTTGTGGTGTTCTTCCTCTTGGCAGCAATTTGAGTTAGCATATAGTTTCCACTAACAAATGCAGGCAAAGCAAGAACTGCAAGCCACTTGAGCGTCTGGAACATATTGAGGTATAACCAGAAGGAAACGAACAGGACGAAAATACCTAATAGAAAAAAAAAACAGTTAGTTAAATCCGCTTTTGCAAATCTATACGATGTATTACCTCCAATGCTCAAATGGAACCCAAGAGCGCTAAGCGAAAATGATAGGGAAGAGAAGTTGATTCCCAGACGCGAAACCTAATATAAAAACTATTTAGTAGAAAATTAATACATACATGTATGCTTTTTTTTACCATAACAATGAAAATAATGAAAGGAAGAATCACTAGTAGAGTGAAAGTGTTGGAAACGATGCCAGGAGGACGCTTCTCTGGTTCACGGAACATGTGCTATTTAAAAAATAACTGATGTTATTCAAATTTCAGATTAAGTTTTTGCAGAAGTTTTACCTTAATTTCAGGTTTAACGCGGTACATTTCAGAAGCCTTGGATGTTTTGGGCAGTCCTGCACTTGGAGCAGCAAAAGAAAGTTGAAGTTCGGCAACTTGCCAAACAGTTGGATTTTCAATGACGGCATCACCAACGATCAAATCCATGGAATATTGACCAGAGAGGTACAGAAAATCCTTAGCTTTAGTGGCCAGATCCAGATCAAATTTATATGCATCATTGACGTCGGGCTCCGCAACAAAGAAAATTTCTTGTTGGGATTCGCGATGAGTCAGTCGAATAAAAGCTTGATGGACAGTTACTAATTCCTTTGTTAGAGTGTCCCGTAACAGGAACTTAAGAATCAGTTTTTGATGCGAGTCAGCTTCGATGCTGCCGTCGAGTTTCTGTGGATATGTAATTTTCTTAAGCTTGGCCGCTGTTGATTGGTCAGAGTCAGCTGTTCCAATTTCTGTTTCCTCGATAGCGATCTTGGTCAAAACTTTGACTTCTACCAAAGCTCCAACATTTCCAACCAGACGAGACTCATCAGTTGCCGAGGCACTTAGGGCTACTTTGTAAACTCCTTTGCCGGGATTGCTTGACATCAAGTCCAACTCAAACATACTGGAAAAAGAAAATGAAAATGAAGCAGATTGCTGCTCAAATAAAATTTTAAAAAATTCTTACCCATCCTTGGGAGTCAGTTGCTTCTGTGACAGAACAACAGCGTCATCGATAGTACGAGTCGCTGAATCTGCGACAACGTTCAGCGATCCCAAACTCTTGCCTAGAATATTGCTAACTCTCACTTGAAATTTGGGTTCACTCTTGGAAACAGCAGCCTTGCTAGCCAGAGTGATGGCAACAGGAATGTGGAAAGCATTATCAGACAACACAGAGGTGACTTCCAGAAGGTAGTAAATTCCCTTGACAGTCTGAACAGATTTACGGCTAACAAAGTATTCAGCAAACTTGTTAGCTTGTTCTTTACTAATCAAAGGAGCTTGGCCAACTGTATTAGCTAGCTTATAAGCACCACTAATAACTAGAGCTGTAACACTAAGACCACCTTCAAACTGCAACATCTTCCCATCCACCTAAAAATGTTTCAAAAAAGGTATTGTTAAACTTTAACATTTTACTTATATTAATAGGCATATTTACCTGATCAGCTTGCACAACAGCATCTTCAATCCTGCCAAATATAGATGAAACATCACCATCCAAAATAGAAGCAATCTGGAATGCTTGTCCCAAATTTGAAATACTGTCATCCTTCTTTAGAGCAGCATTAAGTGCTTTCAAAACTTTAGGAGCATCAAGTGAGACACCAAATGAAGAAAGGGCTCCTGTTGCAAAAAAGAGCTCTGACACTCCACTGGAAGCAGTTATGGCTGCTTCTAGTTTCTCTTTTTGTGTTGTAGATAGCTGAGCAGAACAGCTTAAAACGGAAGAGACTTTTCCTATATGAAACAGAGTTTCAGTGTTTTGGGACTCAAGTTTAGCACTGAGTTTCTGGCAAAGGCCATCTTTGTTTGGGATGTCTGAATCTAAAAGTGCCAGGCCTCGAATAGCGTAATCGAGTGGAGCTGCATCTTCACTATTCAAGCCAGAAAGCAGAATATCCTTCAATCTGGACTGATCATTAGTATTCAGGAAGGAAGTAATTCCCAATGACGAGGCACAAAGCAGCAAAATATTGAATACGATCACTAAAGAGACAAATAAAAAATGTTGATGGGTTAATGAAATTACTAAAACCATTAAATATAAATCGTGTAGTTTATGATTTCGTTTACCTATAACTCGCATTTTTTTGGTTGATGATAGTAATGCCGGCAGACCGGTGTAAGATCTTGACAGCAAAGTGACAACTTTACAAGAGTTTTCGCCCAATAGTAAGTAGCCACCTATATTAGTCATAGCAAAATCTAAATAAAACTGATGATTTTGGCTAAATATTATTTTTCTAGAAAATAAAATTATTGAACTGGTTTAAATAATAAATCCATAAAATAAAAGTTTACGGATTTTTTTTTTATTTAGTTTTGATTTGACTGAAATACGTCATTTTGAATTTGAATTGAATTTGAATGTTGGAAAAATTACATTTTCAGTGTAGGCCTACAAAGTACGATGAAAGTAGGGTCTAGGAAAATATTGAAAACTCGTAAAATACCTTTCGAAATTGACCATAAATTAATGATTCGTTAAATAAACATAATAACTCGTTATTAAAGGAGAAAAGGGGAGATTTTGGGTGTTGAAATGTATGAATGGTACTGATTGTGATTGTGGGTTTTCCGTTTTCCCAATTCCCTTAACCTCATGCTTAAGTTAGTTCAAGAATATCGAGGGAACTAAGATTATTTAAAATTATTTAAACGAGGTCCATTTATTTAATTATAAATATACTAAACAAATATATGCAAATTTGGTGAACATTGTTAATTAAAAGATTGACCATTACCATGCATTTTTTTAATATGATCACTTTAACAACATTGTACTGTTTTAACAATTGATACAAAATATCAACTTGAATAGTTTACAACCACAAAACTATCCTGACCCTTCAACATTTAGCAACTTACGACCTACTTTTGCACATGCCACTGCCAGCCCTCAGTGTCCCCAAACTATATTTGATATCTGATACCGTTATATTTTTTCTCGTCCTTAATTGTTTCAAGTTTTTCACTTATAAAAAACCACTCAGTTCAAAATTAACACTCGATTGTTTGATCCATGTCTATTTACTGTGAAGGGTCTTTGTGAGTGCACAATACGATTACGTTATGCAAATTCTTCGAAACATCAATTCAGACAATAGCAAGCAAGATTGAAAGTACGATTTAATTTAGTTAAGAGCCTTAAGTTCAACATCGAAAACAAGAGTGCTGTTGGGAGGAATTTGTGGAGGAGCACCTCCAGCACCGTAGGCCAATGAAGCTGGAATGGTCAACTTCCTCTTTCCTCCAACTTTCATTCCGGCAACACCTAGATCCCATCCTTTAATTACACGCCCTTGTCCAAGCTTGAATTTGAATCCAGGGCCTTTATTAGTCTGGTCGAACTGCTTTCCATTTTTCGCTAGTTTTCCACAGTAGTAGACAGCCACCTATATAATTAGAAAACTTTCTTAGCACTGTATTTACTGACGAAAATTATTTTTCGTACCATATCTCCCTTCTTGGATTCCGGACCGCTTCCAACTTTCAAGTCTTCAACGACAAGACCGCCTGGCAATGTCTGTTTCGCTGGTGATTTGGGGGCCTCTGCTTTTGTTTTTTTATCTGTAAACGCAACATAATTGTTATTCCTCTTACAAAACAGAAGACTGAAACAAAAAAAAAGTTGATTTTTGTTGGTATTGTATTGGACTGAGTGATATTGAAATGGGCATCATGTACAAATCAGTCTCGTAAAAAAAAGTTACTTCTTTTGAAAACCATTAGCTTTTTGTTTCTGTTTCTTATTTTTATTTTGCTGTTGTTGTTGCTGAGGTTTACCGGCTGCTGGAGGAGCACCTTCTTTCTTCACTTGAGGCTGTTGAGCAGGAGCAGCTCCTGCTGGTTTAGGTGACTGCTGCTGTTTCAGGGCCTACAAATACATTGAATATTTAGTCGATACCGCAAGATAGACTAAAATGTATACTCATACCTTCTTTTCCTTCTTCTTTTGGGCTTTGGATAGTTGTTTAGGGGAGGGCTGCTTGGGTTCCTCTTCTTCCTCGGCTTCTTCTTCATCATCATCTTCCTGTTCAATTTCTACCTTCGCTTTCTTTTGGGCTTTGCCATCTTCTTAAACACAAATAAATAATTAAAATGAGTGAAATTTATAAATTTTCACTAGACATACTGGACTTCTCGGGTTGGGCCCTCTTTACAGCTTTGGCTACAAGAGATGCACGAAGATCCTTTATATCCATTTCCTCATCAACATCTTCATCCTCTTCCTCATCCTCATCTTCTTCTTCCTCCTCCATCATGTCACCCAGAGTCATTTCATCATCGTCATCATCACCCAGCAGATATCTAAATACATACAATGATTACTATGCCTGGAAAACTTTACAATAAAAAATTTTACCCTGAGAGATGGACTGATGCTTGACCATGAGAAAAGAGCGAGATGCTATCTCCAGCCTGGAAGTTCAAATCTAAGCATTCTTGCTTGTTACTTTTGTTGAGGTGACACAGAATATACTCCTGTTGTCCCTCGTAGTCCAGCAGAAGGGTAATGTCTTCATCTAAAGCATGGTGGGTGCAACACTTGTTAGACAGGAGAAAAATCCACAGCGTAAAAGAAAAAAATTATACATACCAGTTGCAGAACTTAAATCAAGAGTGGCTTTAGAAATGTGGAAAGAACTATCAACAGTTTGCGAATACTTCTTGCCAGGCTCGATGATCAAACCTAGAAATGCAAAGTAGACTCGTGTTAAGAAAACCACGTGTTACCAACGTGTCGAAATTACTTTTTTCGACACTTAACGATCAATAATTTAAAATTTAACAGTGATCAGCAATCGGCACATTATACATACCAACATTAAAGAACAAGACAAGTTACTTACCCCAGAACATTTTTGATGAATTACAAAGTCAACGTTTAGAAAAATAATGGAAGAGCGATCCTAGTCCTGACGTGGCCGGGAGAAGAATGATACACGAGGTGAGTTGGTGATTTTGAAATGGTTTCTCTTATCGTCGTCCGTTCTGTTAAGGGAAGGG